>NC_081350.1:15398369-15412964 GCF_029784015.1 Lycium ferocissimum
GAATGGAACTCTTCTTGAAAAGGCTAGTTGTATGCTCCTACAAGCCAAAATGTCCAAAGTATTTTGGGCTCAAGCAGTTCATATTGCTGCTCATATTGTCAATCGATCTCTAGGATCGGGATTGACTTTAAGACTCTGAATGAGGTATGTTCAGGTCAACCCTCTAACTATTCATACTTATGAGTATTTGGGTGTCCAACTTATTATCATGTTAGTAAAGGAAAGCTTGAACCAAGGGCTAAGAAGGCCATATTCGTAGGGTATGTGGATGGAGTAAAAGGATACAAACTTTGGTATTTTTCTTCACTCAAATTTATAGTTAATAGATATGTTAACTTTGATGAATCCTTTATACTTGCTCCCGTAAAGTTTCCATGGGGTTTTTCAGGAAGCGAGAACAATGAGCAGGTAGAGCTTCCGGTAGAGCTTACCAAGGAAAAAGATCAAGAGTCTCAGGTTAAAGATGAGTCAAAAGATGTAGATCTTAAAGATTTGCTGTCAATGAACCATACATAATTGCGAAAGGAAGGGAGACGAGGCAGATACAAAGACCAGAACGCATTATAGATCAAGCAAACCTGATTGCATATGTGTTCGTAGCTGCAGAAGAAGAGATTAAGGATCTGAAGCCCTCCTCGTATGTTAAAACAACTTTTTGCAAGGATGCTGCATAATGGCGGTTAACCATGACTGAAGAGATGAAGTCTCTTCACAAGAATCAGACATGGGCCTTAGTGAAAAGGAAAAAGGAGAAGAGGACAGTTGGATGCAAATGGGTCTACAGAAAGAAAGAGGGAATTCCGGAAGTGAAAAATGCTAGGTTCAAGGTGAGATTGGTTGCAAAGGGTTTTAGTCAGAAGGAGGGAATTGACTACAATGAGATTTTCTCTCCAGTCGTGAAGCATAGCTCAATTCGCATGCTACTAGCATTGGTTGCACAATTTGACTTGGAGCTTCAACAACTTGATGTCAAAATGCTTTCTTACATGATGATCTAGAAGAGACAATCTATATGGATCAGCCTGAAGGTTTCCTAGCTGAGGGAAAAAAAGATCATGTCTGCCAACTGAAGAAGTCTTTGTATGGTTTGAAGCAATTCACTAGACAGTGGTACAACAGATTTGATGCATTCATGACTACACATGAATTCTCAAGAAGTGCATTTGATAGCTGTGTGTATCACAAGAAGATGTCTGGTAACTCAATGATTTATTTACTGTTGTATATTGTTGATATGCTTATTGCTGCTAACAACATTACAAAGATAAATGCTTTGAAGAAACTGTTGAGTAAGAAATTTGACAGGAAGGATTTGGGAGCTGCAAAGAAAATCCTTGGTATGTTCAATAATGGTTTGATTCTTCTTATTTCTTACAATGGGGTTGCCCAGTAAGCTTAGAAGTTTTGGCCAGAGTTGTTCATATGCATGGTCGGAATGTAAACTGTCACGACCCAACTCCGTAGGCCGTGACTAGTGCCCGAGTTGGACACTCGTACACACCCATTAAGCAAACTCAGCATACAAATAACTTATACATATACAAAGATCATACGTAGTCCCAAACTGTCGCATATACATATATATATCACAGAAGCCGGCAAAGGCTATCATAAAGCATAACGTCCCCAAAATATATACAAACGCAAGCCGACAAAGGGGTATTGCCACGGCGAAACGGAACCGCCCAAACACAAATCATACGAACACAACCGAACGTAATGTCGGCAAAACCCACATATATGTCTACGGACCTCTAAGAGTAACAACGAATCATATGACGGGACGGGGCCCGCCGTACCCCCGAATAGACATATATGCATATATACAACGGAAGAATGTACCAAAATATGGGCTCCCGAGAACAAGGGAGCGCTCCAAAGTAGCGAGAATAGATGTCCCTGGTGGCAAGGATCACCAAAGTGGGTGTACCGCGGGCATGAAACGCGACCCGAAGAAAGGGGTCGGTGCACGAATATGTCCGAGTATGCAAAACATGAAATACAATAAACAGGATCATAGTCGGAGCAAAAGTACAGAAAATAAGTACAATATGCAGAATACCAAAATATTTACTTTTGAAACACAAATCATGCATGGGGCTCAGGGAACATGGTCGCCACCCCGTCATTTGGCGCCATAACACATCATACTCCAGAAGATTTCATATCTCCGTAACCCGGCACATCTCCATAACACTTCGTAATACCATAACACATCATAATGCCTTAACATATACGGTTGCCGAGCCTGCAGCGAAACTCGGTGAACCATAACACATCGTACTCAGGAATATAACATAGTGCGCACGACGACATAACCGGCCCGGGACTCGGCGAAAGATGTAACAACAGAATGCACGAGCAGAGTCGTGAGTAACCATATGCAAATAAATCATCATTACAGACTCAATAGATCGGTAGACTAACCATACTCGGGGGTCGGGGTGATAGCCATATTAAGTTCTTTCAAAAGTCGTTAGAACTATACAAAGGGAAGTCTCGGGGACCACGGACAAGTATCAAACCAATCCGAGCCCGCCTATGAAAGTTGGGCCATATTCGTTACATGGGAACCTTCTACGAACATATCGAAGCGATCCGAGCTCGTCTATGAAAGTTAGAGACAATTTTCAACATGGAATCCTTTCGGAACAAAACTCTTTATGCAACATTTGAAATCCAATCATACAAAAGACATAAGGACCAAAGCTCATCTACATTAAGAATGCCAACATTAAGAAGTGAATAAGAATCGTAAACATGCTCGGATCTTAAGAATAGAGTTACCTCGAGGCTCGTATCATAGCCTACTTACAACTAAGACATGCCAAAAGAAAGAAAGGTTAGGCTTTACATATCTCGTCCGCTTCCTAAGCTAATCCAAACTCAAGTCTCGGGCTCCCCAAGATCTACAACAACGTCATTATATACCAAACATTAGCTATAGACACTTAGGGATTCAATTCCAAACTAGCACTTAATCTACAGAAATTTGGGCAGCATTTCCCCTATAAATTCACAACCCCGAGAATTCAACTCGGCCAAATCTTCAACAACAATACCAACAATCATACTAACAACATCAACAATCAATTCAAAACGCATTCTAAAGTTAGTAACTCTTTTCTACATACTTTGGCAACATTCCATTTACATTCAATTCAACCATTCAATCAAGCCAACATCAATGCTCACACATTCAAGTTCTAATCCGAAACCACTCAAACAAGATTCAAGAACACTTCAAACAATACGCACAATATTCAAAACAACCCAACCAAAACACCATTTCACCCGAAACCTCCCCAAACCCGAGAACAACAACAACAACACATTCCTCTCTCTCAAATTCATGAATTCCAGCAACAATCCACACGTTAACAATGTCATCCTCATAAATACAAAAACTACATTAAAAACACGTTGGCTTCCAAAACAGCCCACAACAATTACAACTTCATCTTGAATCATTAAACTCTCATTATCAACATAGAATCCACAACAACAACAACCAAAATACTAAATAAAATTAGTTCACCATGTCATACCAAACCCGACCACACACGGCTCAACATCAACATACTTAATTTCATGAGTTTCATCCATTTCTACATACTACAACATACACAAACCATCCATAACATATAAAAAAAGAAAGATTAAACCTTGCCTTTTCCACTCAACTTCACAACTTGGCTAGGGTTGTAAATGGTGAAAACAAATGATTTGTTGGCTCCAACAACTACTCCACGTTAACAAGGACCCTCCAATTGGTTGAATTGCTAGAAGAAATTTCTTTTTGATCACTATTTTTGGACCTCAATTTTTGGTCACCATGGCCGAATGGCTCCTCTTGTTTCTCCAAGGTTCTCCAAATTTCTAAGTGTTGAAAGGATGATGAATATGTCTAATAAGTCATCTAATATACACTTATATAACTCATCCATGTGTCCATGCCCCACACATGGCTTGGATCAATTAAAATTAGCCAAGCCATGGGTGGGAACCCACACTAATTCACACGGCCACATGGCTTTTTATTTCATGAATTGTCAACTTTCCAAAATTAACTTTTAACCCCAAATTTTCCTTAATGTTCCATACCAATAAAATCATAAGCCACTTATGCCTTAAAACAAAATTAAGGGTCAAAAGTCTCTACCTCGTATCTCGGAATAGTCTTGTCCTTAACTTATCATGGTTAGCTCGGATTGTCCCAATGTATAAAATACGGGATATGACATCCTCCCCCCCTTTAGAACATTCGTCCTCGAATGTTAAACTAGCCCTACGGGGTCTTATAAGCATTTTCGCGGGGGGGGGGGGTCTTTTATAGCTATCATATGCAATTCATTCATCAATCAATATAGCCAATTAAGGAATTTGGATTACCTGTAGGCATAGGAAATAAGTGGGGATACTTCTTCTTCATCTCCTCTTCAGCTTCCCAGGTCATCTCCTCCTTGTTATTGTTCCGCCACAACACCTTAACGGAAGCCACATCTTTATTACGCAACCTTCTGACTTGACGATCTAGTATGGCTATAGGCTGCTCCTCGTAGGATAACTCCTCTCACACTGGATATCATATACGGGAAATATTCTGGAAGGGTCACCAATGCATTTGCGAAGCATAGACACGTGGAAAACTGGATGTACCGCTCCCAAATCAGCGGGTAGGTCTAATTCATAGGCAACCTTGCCTATCTTACGGATGATCTGGTAAGGCCCAATATATCTCGGACTGAGCTTTCCCTTTTTGCCGAATCTTATAACACTCTTCATGGGTGACACTTTCAGGAATACCCAATCACCAATCTGGAACTCTAAGTGTCGACGTCGATTATCTCGCATATGATTTCTCGTCGACTCGAGTCGCTAATAACCTTTCCGAATAAGTTTCACTTTATCAACTCGCTTCTTCGGATCATATCCGGGCCAATTAACCTCTCCAACATCAAACCAGCCAATCGGTGACCTGCATTTCCTGCCATACAGAGCCTCATACGGCGCCATCTGGATGCTAGAATGGTAGCTATTATTATAAGCAAACTCAACCAGTGGCAAATGATCATCCCAGCTACCTCTGAAATCAATAACACAGGCCCGCAACATATCTTCTAGCATCTGAATAGTACGCTTGACCCGTCCGTCGACCGAGGGTGAAATCCGTACTAAGACTCACCCGTGTCCCCAACCCTTCTTTGAAATGATCTCCGAAGTTAGTCAGTAAAGCCGGGCACCTCCGTCGGAGATAATAGATATGGGAACTCCGTGAAGTCTTACTATCTCCTTAATATATAACCGGCATAGTCCTCGGTGAATAAGTAGTCCCTTTGGAAGGAAATGGGCCTGATTTTGCCGCCCTATCAACATAACTCATATGGAGTCATACTTAAAGTGGAGTGCGAGGTAAGCTCGTAATGAAATCCATATTAATTATTTCACTTCCAAGTCGAATCTCCATTTCCGTAACAATCCACCGGCTTCGATGTTCGATCTTAACTCCGCCGACAATTTGGGCACTGAGCAACGAACTCTGCTATGTCCCTCTTCATACCATCCCACCAGTACAAGCATCGAGGTCATGATACATCTTTGTTGATCCCGGATGAACAGAATAACGGGCATAATGTGCCTCTCCCATAAACTCGGCCGCCCCGCAACCCTCGTGCACACATAACCGCCCGTGCGCAGTACTCCATCGGTGTAATCTCAAACGGGGTCTTCTCCTTTTCAAGGGTCGCATCTCCGTACCGTACCGGTAATCGGGTCCTCATGTTGGCGTCGCTTTATCTCTTCCATAATCGAGGATTCGGCAATTCCTAGGACAGAAACCCCGGTATCTCCAGAATCGGCCAGACGGACTCCAAGACTAGCTAGCTGATGGATCTCACGAATCATTTCTTTCTTTTCTGATGGCGCGTCCGTCAAGCTACCCACAGACTTACGGCTGAGTGCATCTCTTTACAATATTAGCTCTCCCAGGATGATACAAAATATCGACATCATAGTCTTTCAGCAACTCTAACCACCTCCTCTGCCGCAAATTCAGCTCCTTCTGCTTAAAGATATACTGGAGGCTCTTATGATCCGTATAAATATCAACATGAACGCCATATAGATAGTGTCTCCATATCTTCAAGGCATGAATTACGGCCGCTAGCTCCAGATCATGAGTAGAATAATTTCTTTCGTGCTTCCTGAGCTGCCGGGAGGCATAAGCTATAACTTTGCCATGCTGCATTAATACACACCCTAATCCAACAGGAAGCATCACAATAAATAGCATAACCATACGGTCCCTCGGGAAGAGTCGGGGATCGTAGCCGTAGTCAACTTTTCTTTCAAAGAATCGAAAGCTTCGTTTCGCAACATCGGTCCACCGGAACTTTAGCCGCCTTCCGAGTCGACCTTGTTAAAGGCGCCGAAATCGAAGCAAACTTCTCCATAAATCTCCCGTAATATCCTCGCTAGTCCCGAAGAAAACTACGTACCTCGCAGGTGTCGTAGGTCTAGCCAATTCTTTATGGCCTCAATCTTCGTGTATCCACCGTGATGCCGTCCGCTCCAATAATGTGCCCCATGAATGCTACCGAAGTCAACGTAATTCACATTTAGAGAACTTAGCATACAATTTCGGTCTTTGAGCACCCAAGTACCGCCCTCAAATGATCCGCACGCTCCTTCTTCGATCGTGAATAGACCAGGATATCATCAATAAATACAATCACGAATATATCCAGGAATGGCTTGAATACTCAATTCATCAGATCCATAAACACTTCTTCGGAGCATTGAGTCGACAAAAGACATCACTAAACTCATAATATCCATATCGGGTCCCGAATGCGGTCTTTGAAATATCGCCTCTCGTACCCGCACCCGGTGATAGCCCGACATCGGTCTATCTTCGAGAAACACCTAGCACCTGCGTAACCGGTCAAACAAATCATCAATCCCGGGAGGGGTATTTATTCTTTATGGTTACCTTATTCGGTACCGCTTATAATCAATACACATCCGCGAGCGACCCATCTTTCTTTCTCACGAATAATACCGCGCTCCCCGAGGTGACGTGGCCGGGCCTAATGAAGCCCTTCTCTAACAAATCCCTCACTCGCTCCTTCAATTCTTTTAATTTCGCGGTGCCCGTTACGTACGGAGGAATAGATATAGGCCGAGTGCCCGCGCACATCTATAGTGAACTCTATCTCCCGCTCGTGAGGAAGACCCGGAAACTCATCCGGGAATACATCCGGAAATTCATTAACCACTGACCGACCGAAGAGTCGGTGTTTCGCTTTTAAGTCATTCACACGAACCGATGATAAATATAACCCTTTCGAACCATCTTCCTTACCTTGAGGTATGAAATAAACTTACCCTCGCGAATACGCCGTATTTCCGTCACTCTATAAGGTTCCCCGAGAATTGAAGCGAACTACATTTTTCGATGTAAATCAACGTTAGCATAGCAAGAAGCTAGGCCAATCCATACCTATAATAACATCGAACTCGGTCATATCTAGTTCTATCAAATATGCTTTAGTGCAACGGCTACATATAATCACCGAACAATCTCTATATACCCGCCCGGCTATAACGTAATCTCCCTGCAGGTGTAGCTACCCTCAAACGGTTCTATCGGTTCGTGTTTTATCCCAATTCCACTAGCAACAAGGGGAGAAATATACGATAAAGCGAGCCCGGGTCTATCAATGCATACACATCTCGGAGAAGATCGATAATATGCCCGTAACCACGTTGGGCGACGCCTCCCGATCCTACATCGCCGGCCAAGGCATAGGCGCGGTTCGTGGGACCGCTAGAACCGAGCTCCCGCCACGGCCTACCGCGGCCTCGCGGTGTCGGACCTACCGCCCGCGCAGGCGCGCGCCGCTGGCGAAGAGACGATGAACCAAAGAATCGGCCCAAGAGGGCCGGGTCGCACCCCTCGGACTACCCTCAAGAGGATAATCTCTCATAAGGTAGCCCTGACGGCCACAGGAAAAACAAACACCCGTAGCACGATAGCACTCTCCAGGGTGATGCCTCCCACAGTGAGAACACCGAGGTATGGGTTGCCTCGACCGACCGAACCTCTTGTTCACCGCGAACCCGAAGCCCCGGGAGCCTCGACCTCGCTCCCGAATACCCCGCACCATCCGGCTCCTCGCCCGTGAACTCATGGGTGTACTCCGTGGCCGGGCCGGGAAGGATATCTACTATGCCGCCGCTGAGCTGCTGCCCTCGAGACTCCCCAATAACCAAATGGATCTAGCCCTCTGGCCGGCTCCTCGTCATAATCTCTGGCCGGCCGACGCCCTCTATGTCGATCCTCCATACCCCGGGTACGAGCACCGTACCCGTGCAATATCCATCCCTGGCTGGGAAGCCATCACCATACAGCTATCAACCAAGTAACGATCCAGTCCTATCACATATCAATGCATCCTATCGGTCATGTCAGCTACAATAGCGGGCGCATATCTAGCCAATGAATCAAACTCCAGACTATACTCCCGAACACTCCTCGCCCTCTCGTCTCAACCGTGTAAACCGTCAACCCTAGCTCGCATCATCTGCGGAGTGCGTAAAGTGGCCAAGAAAGGCCTCCGTAAACTCGGCCCACACCGCCGGAGGAGCACCCTCGCCCTAGACAACTCTCGGGACTCATACCAAGCGCCGCTTACATCCCGCAATCGATACGAAGCCAACCTCGACGTACCTCGGGGCCTCGGAAGCCTTAATGAGCCGCAACGTGCGCCGCATCCGTCTAATAAACTCCGAGGATCCCCCAAGCTTCGACCCGGAAACTCTCGAGGATTACAAGTCAAGAAATCACGGGCCCACAAACTATCATGTCTGTCTGTTCGGTCACCCCCTGCGTCCCCGCCCCTCGCCGCCGTCCCGCCACTAATACTGCGAGCAACCGAACCGCGTCTCTCATAGCCCTATCCTCCGCCTGCGGGCCGAGGAGCTGGAGGCTCGGTGCGGAACCCGGAGCCGGCGGTGGAGCAGACCCACGATCCGCGCCCGCCGTCGCCTTATGCTCTTCTAATGGTGACGGTGTAGCGAGCTCGTCGACCGAGCACAATCTCGACTCGGGCACGGGCCTGGCCCTAGTAACTCTCCGGGCCGCTGGTCTCTCCGCTTACTCTTACCGACTTGCCGCCACGGACGGTGTCGCCGCCTTCTTTGGAGGCATCGCTGAAAACATAACAATTCGTTAGGGAGGAGTCATCCTGATAATACAGCTCTATCGCACGATCTAAGATAAGAAGGAAAGGTAACATCCTAAATGTCCTGTAGCCTCTTGTTTATAGATGTGGTGCACAACACACCGATAAACAAGACTCTACTAGACACGGCCTGCAGACATTCCGAGGACGAACCGCTCTGATACCACTTCTGTCACGACCCAACTCCGTAGGCCGTGACTAGTGCCCGAGTTGGACACTCGTACACACCCATTAAGCAAACTCAAAGATACAAATAACTTATACATATACAAAAATCATACGTAGTCCCAAACTATCGTCATATACATATATATATATCACGAAGCTTGACAAGGCTATCATAAAGAATAACGTCCCCGAACATATACAAACGCAAGCCGACAAGGGGCCACGGTGAACGGAACCGCCCAAACACAAATCATAACACGACTCAACGAAAAGAATAGGCACAACCCACATATATGTCTACGGACCTCTAAGAGTAACAACGAATCATATGACGGACGGGGCCCGCCGTACTCCCGAATGACGGATGCATATATACGACGGAAGAATGTACTGTCAAAATATGGGCTCGAGAATAAGGAGCGCTCCAAAGTAGCGAATAGATGTCCTAGGGTGGCGGATCACCAAAGTGGGTGTACGCCACACTACGGCATGAAACGCGCTCCCCGAAGAAAGGGGTCGATGCGGAATATGTCGAGTATGCAAAACATGAAATACAATAAACGGGATCATAATCGGAGCAAAAGTACATTAAAAATAAGTATAATATACGAGAATACAAAATATTTTACTTTTGAAACAAAATCATGCATGGGGGGCTGGGGAACATGGTTTGCCACCCCGTCATTTGGCGCCATAACACATCATAACGCCATAACATATATGGTGCCCGGCACGTCTCCGTAACCCGGCACATCTCCGTAACCCGACACATCTCCATAACACATCGTAACGCCATAACACATCATAACGCCATAACATATACGGTACCCGGCCCTCTAGCGAGGAACTCGGTGAACCGTAACACATCATACTCCGGAATATAACATAGTCTGCACGACGACATAACCGGCCCGGGACTCGGCGAAAGATGTAACAACGGTAATGAGCGAGTGGTCGTGAGTAACCATATGCAAATAAATCATCATTACAGACTCAATAGATCGGTAGACTAACCATACTCGGGGGTCGGGGTGATAGCCATATTAAGTTCTTTCAAAAGTCGTTAGAACTATACAAAGGGAAGTCTCGGGGACCACGAACAAGTATCAAACCAATCCGAGCCCGCCTATGAAAGTTAGAGCCGTTATTCGTTACAGAACCTTCTACGAACATATCGAAACGATCCGAGCTCGTCTATGAAAGTTAGAGACAATTTTCAACATGGAATCCTTTCGGAACAAAACTCTTTATGCAACATTTGAAATCCAATCATACAAAAGACATAAGGACCAAAGCTCATCTACATTAAGAATGCCAACATTAAGAAGTGAATAAGAATCGAAGACATGCTCGGATCTTAAGAATAGAGTTACCCCGAGGCTCGTATCATAGCCTACTTACAACTAAGACATGCCAAAAGAAAGAAAGGTTAAGCTTTACATACCTCGTCCGCTTCCTAAGCTAATCCAAACTCAAGTCTCGGGCTCCCCAAGATCTACAACAACGTCATTATATACCAAACATTAGCTATAGACACTTAGGGATTCAATTCCAACTAGCACTTAATCTATAGAAATTTGGGCAGCATTTCCCCTATAAATTCACAACCCCGAGAATTCAACTCGGCCAAATCTTCAACAACAATACCAACAATCATACTAACAACATCAACAATCAATTCAAAATGCATTCTAAAGTTAGTAACTCTTTTCTACATACTTTGGCAACATTCCATTTACATTCAATTCAACCATTCAATCAAGCCAACATCAATGCTCACACATTCAAGTTCTAATCCGAAACCACTCAAACAAAATTCAAGAACACTTTAAACAATCCGTACAATATTCAAAACAACCCAACCAAAACACCATTTCACCCGAAACCTCCCCAAACCCGAGAACAACAACAACAACACATTCCTCTCTCCCAAATTCATGAATTCCACCAAAAATCCACACGTTAACAATGTCATCCTCATAAATACAAAAACTACATTAAAAACACGTTGGCTTCCAAAACAGCCCACAACAATTACAACTTCATCTTGAATCATTAAACTCTCATTATCAACATAGAATCCACAACAACAACAACCAACATACTAAATAAAATTAGTTCACCATGTCATACCAAACCCGACCACACACGGCTCATCATCAACATACTTAATTTCATGAGTTTCATCCATTTCTACATACTACAACATACACAAACCATCCATAACATATAAAAAAGAAGATTAAACCTTGCCTTTTCCACTCAACTTCACAACTTGGCTAGGGTTGTAAATGGTGAAAACAAATGGTTTGTTGGCTCCAACAACTACTCCACGTTAACAAGGACCCTCCAATTGGTTGAATTGCTAGAAGAAATTTGTTTTTGATCACTATTTTTGGACCTCAATTTTTGGTCACCATGGCCGAATGGCTCCTCTTGTTTCTCCAAGGTTCTCCAAATTTCTAAGTGTTGAAAGGATGATGAATATGTCTAATAAGTCATCTAATATACACTTATATAACTCATCCATGTGTCCCATGCTCCCACACATGGCTTGGATCAATTAAGCCAAGCCATGGGTGGGAACCCACACTAATTCACACGGCCACATGGCCTTTTTATTTCATGAATTGTCAACTTTCCAAAATTACTTTTAACCCCAAATTTTCCTTAATGTTCCATACCAATAAAATCATAAGCAACTTATGCCTTAAACAAAATCAAGGGGTCAAAAGTCTCTACCTCGTATCCCGGAATAGTCTTGTCCTTAACTTATCATGGTTAGCTCGGATTGTCCCAATGTACAAAATACGGGATATAACATAAACCAAGGTGGAGATTGAAAGAGTTGGTTTTTTGTTATGTGATAGAAAAACTCATGTGCCAATTTTAGTTGGATGATTTTCTATTATTTGGAGCCAAAGGATGCTCAGTTACTTGGAGCCAAAGGACACTTGGAGCCAAAGAATGCATTGCTTGGAGCCAAAGGATGCTAAGATGTGGAGGAGAATTGAAATTCCCATGTAGCACACTTGGAGCCCAAATCATTGTTTGCCTATAAAAGAAGAGGCGATTTTTCTTTGTAAATAATATGAAGGCAACTGTTCTCTGGTGGATGTAAGATCATTTTGATCCGAACCACGTTAAATCTTGTGTTCTTTCTTTTATGTTTCCGCTAACAAGAAGAAAGTTACTTTTTCATCGTGGTTAAGTCTGAAATTAATTAAAAATGTTTTTGGTTTATAGCTGTAGTGCATATTTCTAAAGGATGTGTCTATTACGAAAAGCTATATTTGAACATACGTGTCCGCTGCGAATGAGTGGCATGTATGAGCCTTTTCTGATAGTTCGATGGCATGTTTGAGCTCTTTCCATAAAATTAATTATCCAGTAGAAAAACATAACATCATTATACTTAATTTAATTATTATTCTTATATTTTGTGTTTCGACCCGAACTTGGTATGGAGCTCATGGTACTAGTATATAGTGTGTATATATATACACACATACCTATTGAACAGATGTATATTACTCTTAAGTTACAATGTCCTACTTAATATGAAAAGATACCTATTGCTAATTTGCTAAACGTCAATTTGACATACAGAGTAAAGAATTTTCAATTTCATTGCAAAGAACATACCAGTATATACTACTAATATATGCTGTTTTCCTCATTCCCGTTTCTATTTCGTCCTAGTTACTCAACTTGTCTATTATTCAAATCTGTTAAGTAGTCTGACTAAACCATTTGGAAGAACATGTAC
The DNA here is from genome assembly GCF_029784015.1 of Lycium ferocissimum. NCBI lineage: Eukaryota > Viridiplantae > Streptophyta > Magnoliopsida > Solanales > Solanaceae > Lycium > Lycium ferocissimum. The sequence continues at coordinate 15,411,552 of NC_081350.1, forward strand.
GTAAATCAAATTAATTATGACATTCTTATTCTTTAACCCACTAGAGCCCCTCCATATCCCCTTTCCATGGACGAAAATTTCAATATAAATAAATTTAGTCGATAAGTTCAAAGATGATTTAGGTAAGACATGTTTTCAAGCTAATTTTTGGACATGCTGGAACTCGATTCATAATCCCTGTTAAGAATTAAACGAGCGATGCAGCGGAACTGATTAGGATGCACCAACACAAGAACAATAATGCAAGAAAGCAATAAACGTAATGAACACAAGATTTACGTGGAAACCCAAGACGGGGAAAAGCCACGGGGCACGTTTAAATCAACTATAAGGTGAGGAGTACAAAATGATCTCAACGAGGTGTCGAAGCACAACGAGATCAAAGGAAACAAAAGATTACAATCTCTCAATGAAAACTCTCTAACCTAAGTGTGGAATATAGTCTTGTGTAGTCTTGATAGTCTTGATAGTTGTTCTCTTTTTCTCTTGATGTTCTGGCTGAAAATATCCTTTAAATAGGGGTTGAAGACGTTCAAAATCCTATTTGGAATGGGACAAGCTAGTCGAATCGCAGTTGGAATGGGACAATTATCGAATCCCAGTTGGAATGGGACAATTTCGTGAAACCCTTTTGGGACATATTCTAACAATCTCCACCTTGGACCAAAATACATCTACATCAATATCAACACTCGTCACCCCATAAAGCCCCGAAAGGGCAATTTAAGCATGAAGAACACCAACTAAGTCTAAGCAATGCTTAAACTTAGTAATAGCAACGGCTTGGTTAACATATCTGTAAGGGATTCTCGACGTGTGAACTTTCTTCACCACAATCTCTGCTGCAACAATAGTATCTCTGATAAAGTGGTATTTAACACTAATATGCTTGGTCTTGGAGCGATGAGAATCAGCCTTGGTAAGATGAATAGCACTTTGGCTATCGGAAAAATACAACGGTAGTACCGTCGAACACCAAGGTCAATAAGAAAACCTCGCAACCATGTAGCTTCTTTAACACCTTCGGTTGCGACGATATACTCTTCCGGTAGTAGAAAGGGTCGCAATAGATCGTAATTGTGCTTTCAAGAGATAGCACGGAGTACGTTGAAAAAAATGTAACCAGAAATAGACCTCCTACGATCGAGATCACTGTTGACACCTAATTTTTGACCTCCCGTAATTTATTTTAATCACTCAGAATCCCCGGATAATAAATAAATAAGCTGAGCATTTTTCAAAGCCTTTAGTGATTTTTATAAATTGCCCAGATCAAATTTCTTTCCTTTAAATTAACAAAAAAAAAGGATTTTCATGCATCATAAATTTTATTTAGAGATTAACGAGCATTTTCATGATTTTTTTAATTTAAAAAAAACGGGGGGGGAGAAGGGAAAAGGGTTCTTGTTTAGT
>NC_081350.1:15413064-15419000 GCF_029784015.1 Lycium ferocissimum
TTAACATAACGACGTGCCATTATCTTTTGATACATGCCCCGGGAGCTGATACTTTGAGCTTTTTATCCCCCTGAAATATTATGAGAGATTCGAAGGTACTCGGTAAGTTGCTTGGGGTTCCGTTAGGCCCTCAATTGGGTCTTTGAAAACACCTTTTTGGGCTTTTTGGACTCTCTCCTTCTTTTTCTTATTCTTGGGGGTTTGGCTCGATTTAATCCAAATTATGTTTGCATTGTTTTTTTTTTCTTTTTGATGATCCCAAAAAGGGGGAAGGGGCGTGTTGGGGATTTGAGCTTGAAATTTTAAGTTTTGGGCGTATGGTTCAAAACTCTCTCAACATAAAGGGTGGGGGGTTTTAACCCACAAATGCAAAATTCATCTTATGCAAAGGGGACTGGCTTTTGGATGGATAGGTCAAATCGGGACCTTGATCTGGGGCCCAAAAAATAGTTATGAGGATAGGGTAATAATGCGAGGATCATGATCTTAAAGCCCCTAAAAATTTTGAATGTTGCTTAACCTTAAAGGCGAAATCGAAAAAGGGGAAACCCCGGTTTCAAAAGAGAAAGATAACAAGGGGAGGACATGCCCCGGGGGTAGAATCCCCCCAACTTACTATGAATAAAAACCGGTTCGGGAAATATCACTTACAAGTTTATCATCTAAAAAAAGGGAAAAATTGATACGTAAAAGCATTTAAAATTATTGATTGAAACGACCGGGGCCCCGGTCTTCGGTCCAGGAAGTATTACTTTTTAAAACATAAGCCCCCCTTTTTCGGGAAAAGCAGTGCCCCAATTATGCAAAAATAAAACCCCTTGAAAAGTCACCTCATAGTTTTTTCTCCTCCTTTCTATTTGGTCTATATATATACAACGTGAAAATTTTACCAACACTTGAAAAACCAAAAAAGGGAATATTTCTCTGTTGGGGGCCCCCCTTTCTCTGCCCCCAAAAAAATGATCTCAACAATTAAGGGGCCACCGCCCCGAAGACATTTGAAGTCCCGGGGGTGTTTAGCGTTTTTTGTTCTTAATTTTTATTCCCAATGCCTTGTCAAAAAGCATTAGTAACGTTTTAATCTTTTAACTTTGTTTTCTTTGGGTGGTTGTAAATTAAGAAAAAGGTTCTGAAATTTTTCAAAACTTTGGGGCCGAAGAGTTTTTAAAAATCTTTCAAAGGTGTATTGAAAGGGGTTGGTTAAAATTTTAAATTCCCCGGGTTTCAATGGTTTTGGTTGCTTTTTTTAGTGAAGTTTAAATCCCCCTTTTTTGGGGAGAGTCTTTTTAAACCTTTAGCAAGGGTTTTTCCTTAAACCCTTCTTTCCATTCCCGTCTTTCCGAAAAAGGTTTTGGGACCCGGTCCCTTAAAATTTTTAAACTCGGGTTGTGAACTAGCAAGGAAACCCCCTGGCCCTTTTACCCCAACACCTTTGGGCAAGGGCGTTTCATTTATAATGGGTAATCTTTTAAAATTGTAAAACCCTTCACGTTAAGGATTGGCGGTGATTTTTGTTGTGCGTCGAAGAACCTCTAGTAGGATAGATTCATTTAATTTATATTATATCTAATCCTATTCTTCGGGGGATTCTATCAATTATACCTTAAAGATATAATTCTTCAAAGTAGCAAAGTTTCTTGCTCACTCGTTATGAGAAAGCGGAAATATAGTAAATGTGGTGACTACCGTTGTCTTCCTGAGACTATCATCAAAGGTCGATGCTATCAAAGAAATGTTGGATAATGAGGATTTGAAGGTTACTCACTATGTTATAGTAAAGGTTCATAATCCCGACGGTTCTTATTCAGCTTAATTTCTCAAGGCAATTTTCATTTATTAAACTATCTCGCGCTCTCGCTTGAATCGCTTGCTTTTCATCACGCATGTATTGGATATTTGTGTTTTCTCTAATCGGTGCTCCTTTTGCTTGTCCGATCCCTATAGGTCGACAATTTTTTTGAACTATTCACAAATAGGAGTTGATATTTTTAAAAGAGCATTATCCCATCCTGCAAGCAGATATGGCAAAAAATGCTGGTGTAAACATCGTTGTAGAGAAGCTAGCTTTGAATGTTATGTCATTTTGTACTATTTGTTTCAGCCAATAAATTTCTAAACTCAAAATGCTAATACATCATCTGGTGGTTAACTTGAAATTTTTAAGATATGCGTATTTTTATTTACCAATAACCTAAAATATAGATATAATGTCAGAAGAGTCGGGATATGAAGATTTGATGGCCGCCAAAAATTTTGGATCCTATAAGGTAATATAATCATTTTTTGTCTAATGTGAAGGGTAAGAGTCCTCCATTTCCGCCTTTCACCAGAACTTATCTCGTTGTATCGGAGGTGAAGAAATCTTGAAAACTCGAAACCCGCCTTTGAACTCTATCCGTAAGCTTGCTTGCAGTCTCTCCGAGTTCCTCCATGACTTTACTATTGAGTTAAGGAATCAACGTCATACCTAATACTATAAAACACAACTCGTTTACCAACACATAGTCCAAGACTCTTCTATTGACTAGTTTTTATTAGATGGTAAACTAGCTTGATACTGTGAGTGTATTGTAGACTTCTTTAAAAAATTTCTAACTAATGTGTGAAACATGTTGTTAGATGTTGCCTAGAGTATGTAGCCAAGGTTTGCCCGTTCTTTATCACCCCCGGCCCCACCGAATCCGACACATGGCCATGAAATTTTTTCACTTTTTTTCGGAAAACGTTTTCACTTTATTTGAAAATCAACGTTTGGCCATGAAAATTTCAAATAGGCTTTGCCATGGCCATAGAATTTGAAAAACACCAAAAAACTTATTTTCACTTTTTTCACTTTCAATACATTCAAACAACCAAATATTCTTTGCAAAAACTATAACCAAACACAACTCCATCTTCAGCTCCAACTTCAACTCCAACTCCAAAATACCAAATAAAGTGAAAAATATTTAGTTTTCCTGGCCAAACGCCTACTAATAGATGTTGCTTTGCATATATTTCAGTTGTGAATGCAATATGTTATCCAATTCTCAAAGTTGTGCAAATGAGTGTTCCTTATTTTGCAGCCTCGATGGGGCCCCTTTTTCCATTGACATCCACGACTCCCACACAACCATCATCGTCCTTCCGAAAATTTCGAGAAGAGCTTATATACTTGAAGATTCATATAATCAATCAAGCCACGAGGACAACTCAAGAATTAAAATGAGATTGACCGTACATTTCTAAAGGGAAGTTAAGGGATTGATACTGTCGACTTCCTAGGGAATGGTATCATATCGTCCAGAGTAATTTTTGATAAGGGAGCACAGCTTGTTTACTACATTTTGCAATGAAGCAACATTTCACCAAATCGGCACCGTTTAGTTTCTCTAGGGAAAGAAAAAAATAGTAAGGTCAGCTTTCCGTGTTTCTTCATGCAGTTGAACACATTCTTTTTGTTTTGACAATTCATACTCAACTTTTAACCACCGGAAGATAAGAAAGTGGATGTATATTTGATTGTTCTTGTTTTAAGGGAATGATTTTGAGTTTGGTAATTCTTCTATTACTACCTTCAAATTCATTTCTCTTGAAATATTTTATTCTTGATGCTATAAAAAAGTGATCGGTTAAATACGTGGATTAAGGTGAACTTATGATCAATTTTAGTCGTCATAATTATTGCCACTAAAACTGGTCTCCTTTAGTGGCAATTTATTCATCTTTGCCGGTAATAACAAAAGCCGCAAAATATGTTTGATATCACATTTCTAAGGTAGCTTTAATGGCAATAGCAATACCGCTAAATTAATGCCACTAAAAGCAATTACTTTTAACGGCAATAAAATGAGTCTTTACCAGCACGCGACATAAATGTCGCTAAAGGTTTTAGTGACCTTGGATCCAATGGCATTTTATCAACTGCTGATAAAAAAAAATCGGCAATAGATATTGCCGCTAAAAGCCTTTTTTGGTGTAGTGTGCCAGGGCTGTAGAGTTTGTTTTCTAGTTTACCTTTCTTTGTTTATTCTATTTAGTCTTGTTTGCTAGACTTCCATTAACAATATTTTTTCTCTATATCAAGTCGATTAAGTTAAGACAAATTATAACTTTGTTAAGAATAATAACGATCACGCCAAAGCGGAACCTTGTGACCCATTTTTTACCACACGTGAATAAATAACCCATGCTTGTATTTAGTATTGTCATCCTTCTTCGGTTTGTGTTTGTCTCTTGTTTCTCTAGATGGAAAGTGAGAAGGAAATCGTGCGTTGGAACACATTGTATATCGAGTCATCTTCGGTATGTGGCGGAATAGCGCTATAGGCGTATAGGTGGGAATGGATTCATCTCTGGGTTGTGTGCGGAGTGACTGGTACATGGACTTCACGGGTCCCCTATGGGTTGTGCTACCGAGATGTGATGTTCCATCGGTCAAAGTACATGTGTACGGTGCATATGCATTGCATTCATCATTCATACATTATTGCATTGCATTCTACCTCTTGATTTTCTGTGATATGGTTGTGATATGATTGTGATATACTGGTTCGAAATGGTTATACTGAGTCTTGACACAGTTGGGTTTAGATGCTATTACATAGGTGATGATTTGTTGTGATATGATTGTGATATACTGGTTCGGAACGGTTATATTGATACTTGGCACAGTTGGGTTTAGATACTATAACATAGGTGATGACTAGTATCGTGGTTATGGATTCGTGTCGACTTATACCTTGTTGTTTTACGTGTTTATCTTACTTTGTTGTCTTTATATACATTAGCTAGTCTTAGTCGGCCTATGACACCTACCAGTACTTATTGTTTGTACTGACCTGCACTTGTTTCATTCTTTTATGAATGCAGAGTACTAGGTTGGATCTACTTCTACCCCTCATGGTTGATACTTGAGGATTGCTGATTCGGGTCTCTTCAGGGTGAGCATGAGGATGTTCGCTGCTTGAAGACTCTTCCTATTACTTATGTCTTGCTTTCCATTCTGAGACATGATTTGATACTACTTATCTATTATTATTCACACTTGTAGTATTGTGATTTAGATGCTCTTGTATGACCAGACTAGATATTGGGGTGGATTTCATTTACTTTCGCACTTATTTATATTATATCTGTGAGACTTACGTTATTTTACTTTCTTCCGCTATTTTCTATCATTTGTGAATGTTGGGTTAAGGGTTCGCCTACCGAGGTGGGAAAGGTAGGTGCCCGCATGACTTAGTGAAATTGGGTCGTGACAGTTTCTTGTTCTTGCCAAGTGTAATTAAGTTGTATTTATTTCATTTCTTTATTTTATGTTTGCTAGGTATAGATGCATTCTGACCATATTTCTCCTTTTTTCCCTTTTTTGTTTGCATGAACACGCATCATGTGGGCCCATTGGCCCAAAACCTACATAGACACTATTTTCGTTGGCAAAGGCCCGAGTCCATAGAACAAGTTCAACCGACATGAAGGCCACCATGGGTAACAATGGTCCATATTTCGATTGGTAGGCTTAGTAAACCACTACCGAATTTACAAGTCGTGAAGGCACTAAATCCCGAATATCCACAACCCCATTTAATGTAGGTACTAAGTATAAAGCGCGGGAATAAGCATATGAATCGATTTATACGAATTTACGCCTTTATAATCATGAAAAAGCGAATAAGTAATATAACTCCCAAAACTTGGTGTCACTAGTACAAGAACTTCTAGGTTTCGATACAAGTGTAAAGTAATATTGTCACGACCCACCCGTGAAAGCGTGACTAGTGCCGATGGGCACCCGAACACACTCATCAAATCCGAATCACACACGGTTGGCTTACGGTATACAAATATCAAACGCCTGTCTCAAATTATTTCAAACTGTCTCAAACACATCCCAAACACAAACATATATATCGAAGCGATAAGGCTTCAAATGGCGCATCGGCCAAACATATAAA
>NC_081350.1:15419100-15510324 GCF_029784015.1 Lycium ferocissimum
TTCAAGGGTCTTGGGGAAAACTTTTCCTCACTCTCACTAGATACCCGGATCTCAAATCTATCTTTGAAAACCATTTGGCACCTTGAATTGGTCAAACAAGTCATCGATCCATCAAGAGGATATTTATTCTTAATCGTCACCTTAATCAATCCTAGAGTCAATGCACATTCTCAAGGAGCCATCTTTCTTCTAGCCAAACAATACGTGGTGCTCCCCACGTGGGATGAACTAGGCCTAATAAAGCCCTTTCTCGCAGTTCAATTGCTCCTTCAACTCTTTCACTCCCCGCGGAGCCATTCTATAAGGAGGAATAGATATAGGCTGGTGTCCGCAACACATCGATAGCAAAATCAATCTCCCGCTCTGGAGGGAGGTCTGGAAGCTCTTCCAGGAACACATCCGGAAATTCATTCACTACGGAATCGATCGGAAGAGTCATGTTCAGCTACATCTTGAACCCGCACTAGATGATAAATGCAACCTTTTGTGATCATTTTTCTTACCTTGAGATAGGAAATAAACCTACCTTTTGGTGACGTCATATTTCCTTTCCATTCTAAAACTGGTTCTCCCGGAAATTGGAAACAAACCATTTTCATTCTATAATCGACATTGGCATAGCAAGAAGCCAACCAATACATGCCCATAATAACATCAAAATCCACCATTTTTAATTCATGCAAGTCAATCGTAGTACGACGATCACAAATCACAATTACGCAATTTCTATATACTCGGCTAGCTATTACCGATTCACCAACGGGTGTAGACACCTCAAAAGATTTGATCGACTCCGGTTCGACTCTAAATCGACCCGCAATATATGGAGTAACATATGACAATGTGGAGCCCAGATCTATCAAAGCATATACATCATGAGAAAATACCGATAATATACCTGTGACAATATCAGGAGAAGACTCAAGATCTTGGCGTCCAGCCAAAGCATAAATACGGTCTTGAGGACGACAGAACCGGGGACTCTCCGCCTCTACCATGGCCGACCGGCGCGTGTGAACCGGCCCCATAGGGCGTATAGATAACGAAGATCCGGCTATCGACCCCGAAGGCCGAGTCCTACCTCTACCACCAACCGAGGGGAAATCACGCATAATATGGCCCGGTCGACCACGAATAGCAAACCTCGAACCCAATCTCGCACCGACCCCAATGTAACCTCCCACACCGGGAACATCGTGGTACGGTGGCCTCGCCTGACCCTAATCACCTCTAAACTGAGATCCCGAAAAGCTCTGACTCGGCCCGGGATGAGTGGATCTATCAAATCTCTGACCTGAAAACCGTGGAGGCGCACTAGTCATAGAATAGCCTGAATGCCTCGAAAACTGTTGTCGGTGCCCGCCCCTATACTCACTCATCGGACCCGAAGATCTAGCCCTCTTGTTATGCCCTCTATCATGCTCACGCTCACTTCTTTGTTGTTGTAGGCTTTCTTCTAAATTCTGAGCATGGGCTTGGATGTGTGAAATATCCATATTGTCTGAAGGGACGCAACAAGCACCTATCCATCAAATGTGGCCCTAAGCCTTTCACAAACCGGTGCACTCGGTCACCCATATCCGCTACCATGGCCGAAGCATACCTTGCCAAAGAATTGAAGCGGAGACTATGCTCTAGAGCACTCATGCTTCCTTGCCTCAAATTCAAGAGCTTGTCGGCTCTAGCTCGCCGAACTTCTGGAGGTAAATAATGTCGGAGAAATGCATCTACAAATTCTTGCCATACCGGAGGAGGTGCATTGGCTCCCCGTGAAGCCATCCAAACTGTATACCAATGAACCGCAACATCCCTCAATCTATAAGACGCTAACTCCACCGATTCAGTGTCCGAAGCATGTATCAAGCGAAGCGTCCTTAACATACCATCAATAAAATTCTGAGGGTCCTCATCCGGCTTTGATCCAAAGAATTCCGGAGGGTTCAAACTAATGAAATCTCGGGCCCTTGCACTAACAACCCTATCACCTTGCCCCGTACTTTGCCGCCGTGAGCCGGCGTGAACCAATTGAGTAAGCAAATGAATGGCCTCTTTCACATCTTGGCTCGAAGCATCCGGTGAAGGAACCGGGGGTGCTAGAGTCGGGCCGAGGCTCCCTCACGCTCCTCAAAATAGGTACCGAACGGGAGGACCGAGATTGAGCCGCACTCTAGACTCACTTTCCACTACTACCGGTGGCGGTGCTCTTTCACCACTTTTCGCCACCGTCTTACCCTTTTTGACCGTCGTAGCCTTTTTCTTTACAGGCATTTCTGAAATACACAACATACGGTTAAGGAACAAAAAATTCTTATATCATAGCTCTATCGCACGATTCTTATGAAGAAAGAAGGTCATTCATTCCTAAAATGCCCGCAGCTTTTCTTGTTTATAAGTGTGGCATGCAACACACCCATAACTAAGACTCTACTGGACACGGCTCGTAGACACACCCTAGGACTGAACTGCTTTGATACCACTTTTGTCACGACCCAACAGAGGGCCGCGACGGGCACCCAGTGCTAACCCACCCGCGCACCTCTTAACATGCTTTCCCGTACATCTAGGTGAGCCATATAGCTAAATCATACTTTTCATTCATCATCATGCTAATCCCATTGGGCATCAATACATCTACATCATCATAAACAACTATGCCTATAGCAATGTACATAAGATGACGAGGCTAACAAAATAATATCCAAAATATAGGCCGACAAGGACAAACACATCTAACCATATACACATGTCTATGAGCCTCTAAGAAGAGTATGTCATATCGTATAGGCGGGACAGGACCCCGCCGTGCCTATAAATATGTACACAAAAGAATCTATACCAAAAGCTGCAGCTCTGAATGAAATGGAGCCCCGCTATGTAGTCCCTGAATAATGAAGCTATGGATTAAGTCTGTCTCCCTGGCCACCTGCGGGCATGATGCAGCGTCCACAAACAAAAGGACGTCAGTACGAAGAATGTACTGAGTATGTAAAGCATGATCAACATCAATATGAAAGCATAATAGATAACATATGAAATAGCATAGGATGGGAGATAATAGTATCATCGTCATAGCACTTACTTGCTTTTCATAGGGACATTCCATTTCTATTGCGTACCCGTGTACATACATCCATATCCATATCCGTATACGTATTCGTACTCATTTACCTTTCGTATCCATTTTCGTATTTGTATTCATATTTCCATTCATACTCATATTCATATCATATACATTGCATATATATATAGTCTTTACATAGCATTTACACATATTTAACATATTCGTACTCATATTGATGTCATATACATAGCATTTATATAGCATACCCGGCCACGAAGGTTTGGTGTTTCGTATATACAGGCCCTACCAAAGCTCAAGATATCATACATACCAAGGCTCAGGGTTATCAGTACCCAACTACAGTGGTGCGCGCGCATTATATCTATACATTCTACCCGGCCATATAAGCTCGGGGTTTCATAGTAGCCACACATGGACACATATACATATAAACTCATAAGCATCTTTAGCATCATTACTATCGTCGTTCATTACATCTATCCTTAAAGGATTACTCGTCGTATAAGGAACTTAGTACAATCGTATCGTATCGAGAATCATAAGCTCATTAGCTTTTAGAGATAGGATCATTGGAGAATATCGTAAGCTCATAGAAGGATAGATATTTGGCCAAAGAACCATGCCTTATGAAAGAAGGATTATCCTTACATACCTTTCCATTCAACTATTCTATCACGTGCACATTCCCCTTCAATGTTCACGTTTCTACCTTCATTAGAGTACATACTAACATTAGAAAATCGATAGCTTAGCATACTTGACTAAAGCTAGAGAAAATTGGACAACATCTCCTTTATTTATACAACTTTCTCTACCTCATACATCAACTTCCAATCATCAATAATAACCTTCACAACATCATAACCATAGCCTATATTCACCTACATCATCCTTACTTTTCAATTCACTTCCAATCATCCACATTCATGGTCATATCACACGATTACGTTCATTCATATACAATGTCTATTCCATGTTATCAATATCATTTATAACATGATTATAATCATAATGCATCAAGAAGCATAACTCAATCCAAACATTTACTCAAAAGTGACATTACTTCCACATTCATGACCCATTTCCTATTTCCGTATATAATCCAAGTGTTTCAACTTTCAAATACCTTAAACAACATGGAAATACCATAAAACTTACCTTAGATGGTGTAGGAATAAACCTTGGGTGCAAACACTTCACTTGAGCAAAACCCTAGTTTCACCTTCACTTGGATTTCTTGTTTTGGATGAACTTTAATGGGTTTCTCACACTTGATTCACTTCATTTGATGTAGATAATCAATAATATCTCTTGAATTTATGTGGGAGAAGTGTTCTAGAGAGTTCTAGAGAGAAGGAGTGAAAATGGAAATGAAATAATAAACTTGGTCCCCTTTTTAATAACTCAAAAATGTGATCTGTCAGGAGATTATACGGACACTTATACGGTCCCATAAAACTTATACGGTCTGTGTAAGTGACCGTGAAATGGACCCTTCAACGTCTCTTCTACTGGACCATTATACGATCCATTATACGGTCCGTATAAATTTATACGGTCCGTATAAGTGACCGTATAATCCCACCGAAATGGGGACCTTCACCGTGATGGTCCTCGCGGTCTATTATACGTCCGTATAACATTATACGGTCCGTATAATGGGCCATATAACCCATCAGTCCACTGATCTTGTTCTCGTTACTTCGTTTGATTTCCAATCCTTATGGAAACTTCTTAACACTTATTTATCACCTCATTAACAATCTGAGGGACGTTATAACTCTTTTCCAAAACATTATTAAGCCATCATTAACTCGTTACTCGTAAATCTCTTCCAATACTTGTCGTATGCCTTGTCTTCTCTTTGGCAAACTTCATACCCTTACTTCGAATACCTTTAATATCTTAATTAGGGTCATCAAATGCTATTTCTTACTTATCAAAACATCGTATACATCATGCCCTTCGTTAGTCTATTCACTGTGCATCAACGGAAAATTTTTCGAGGTGTAAAAATTATTTTCACCATTTTTGGACCTAGACACTTCCAAAACTCTCTCTACAAGTCCTCATATGATTTAAGACCAAAATCAAGGACAAACCAAGTGATTTTAACATAAAGAATTCCATAATCATCATTAGATTGTTTTCCCCCTTGTGGTGTTGAATTTGAAGACTTCTTGGAGGTGAAGAAATTTCAAATTTAGAGTGATCCTTGTGATTGAAGGTAAGATTATCACTCTATCTTCATGCTTATAGTATTATTTAGCTTTTACATAAGTTATGGGAAGGAGAACATGTGAAAGTAAAGTTTAATTATGCTAGAACGGTTCTTAGCTATGTTTAGTCATGAATTGTTCTAGACTTGATATGGTTGTGATGTTGTTGGGCTGGTTATGCAAATAGAGTTGTAGTATGAAGATGTTGGATTGTTAAGTGAGTTGTGAAGATGGAAAAGAGCTAGTGAATAGTTTGTTGTGCCAAAATATTTATAGGATCAAGTAAAACAAGTTACATGAATCTTATGCACATAAGGTGTTCGACAAAATATCTAAATGAGTTCTTTTATAAGTTATGAACCCATCGTTGATACGGATACTTTGTTTACTGTAGATAATCATTAGTAAAGCGTACGAGGACTCGTGGAATCCGTATAACTAAGGAGACAAGGTATGTTAAGGATAACGCTCTTTCTTAAGGCATGATTCCTTTGTTGTGAACCTACATGTGATATCCATAATGTCCCTATTTCCAAAAAATGCTAGAAGCTTATGATATTGTTGATAAATGTCCTCCATGATGATGATTCCATTTCTAGAGATACTAAAGCTTATAGTTCTTGATATTCTCACAATATTATTGAGCTTGTTGCATGATTATTAATCTTGTTCATTGCTGTTGATCTCATTTTATGATAGTTGTTCCTTCAAGGTAAGATATAGCGATGATGATGATTCCATAATGATAATTGGAGGTTTATTGAACTTACATCACTCCGATTGAGTTGTAACGTTTTATTTGGGCTCTCATGCATGCTTTATATATATGTAGCTATTTTCTCACACCGAACTGCACTATAGTCGGCCGGGTACGGCTCATAGATGTGCACACCACTGCAGTGGGTAAGTTATGATGTTATCCCGGATGCGGGATGATATGATATAAGGATCGGGTTGCACGTTCCGCAACACTAACACTTATATTATATATATGTATGTATGAAAATGTTTCTTTAAAAGAAAAGGCTAAGCATGCATGATATCCGCCTTAAGAGGCCATCAGATGTACAGGTTATTTCTCTTATCTTATGTTTCTTCCATATTTTCATTATGTAGTTATTCATGCCTTTCATATTCAGTACATTATTCGTACTGATGTCCTTTTGTTATGGACGCTCGCGTTCATGCCCACGAGTGCAGACAAGAAGACGGACTGCACCCTAGTCGCTTTTCACCGCCGACATTACGAAAAGGGAGCGCTCCATTTGCCCACAGAGCCACGCTTCACCCGGTATTATTCTTTTGTGTATATATGGCATGGCAGGGCCCTGTCCCGTCCTTATGATTCTATATGTTCCATGTAGAGGCTCGTAGACAGATGTATATAGTTAGATATCCTATAACCTCATCGGTTCATATTTTTGTATATAATTTTGGTAGCCATATCGGCTTGTGCATACGGGCATAGTTGATGATGATCATATAGATGTGCATTTAACTTGTGGACTCATGCCCTTACAGATTATGATTATTATGAGTTACCTTTGTGGTCCACCCAGATATGGTTATGAGTTGTATGTCAAGAGGTGCTCGGTAGGTTAGGTCGGAGTACTCGTCATGGCCCTCTGGTTGGGTCGTGATATCCATAAACATTGTAAAAATCATTAAACTCTTCACTGCAAAACTCCAAGCTATTTTCTGTGCGAAGATACTTGATTTTCCGCTCCATTTGATTCTCAACCAAAATCTTCCACTCTTTAAATGCTTCAAAAGCATCACTTTTCTTCTTCAAAAAACGCACCCAAACCTTTCGTGAGAAATCATCAATAAAAGTGAGAAGATACCTCTTTCCACCCTTCGATGGAAGTTTAGAGGGACCCCATAAATCTGAATAGATGTAGTCTAGCACCCCTCCTATCTTGTGCTTGCAGTGAAGCCGACCTTTTTCTCGCTTTCCTGTGGCTGCGTGCTCATAAAATTCAAGTGTACTGATCCTCTCACCTTTCAAAAGGTTACGGTTGCTCAACATCTCCAGTCCACGTGTGCTCATATGACCCAATCTCATGTGCCATAATCTTTCCTTGTCATCATTAGATGACTACACTATAGATGCATTTGCAGAGCCAACAATGGTGCTTCCTACCAATGTGTAAAGGCCATCCTCCAGTTGCCTTTCAAAGATGACTAAAGAACCTTTAGTCACCTTCATAGTTCCTCCTTCGCTCATATACTTGTAGCCTTGTTCATCCCGCAGTACCCGGGGAGATCAAATTCTTCTTCGCATCGGGAACACGACGGACTTGTGTAATAGTCCTCGTGGCTCCATGGCATGGTAACCCGAACTGAGCCAAAGCTTACTATTGCACAAGTTGCATTATTGTCCATTACTACGGTTCCTCCACTTTTCTCATAGCTGCTAAACCAGTCTCTTTGGAACGTCATATGAAGAGTACAAGCAGAGTCTAACACCCATTTGTTTCCATAACTTCCATTATTGCACGATGTTATAAGTACATAATCATTATCATAATCATGTACCTGTTCAACTGTGGATGCACTCGCCTTTCCTTGGACTTTGACGTTAGACAATCTCGTTCAAAGTGCCCTTCTTGTCGCGGCCCCAACAATCTGCATTCTTCTTATTCACACGAGATTTTGATCTGTGCTTTGATTTACTCCTTCCCTATTGGCTAGCTCGGCCTCTCACAAAGAGCCCACTTGCCTGATCATCTTTGTCTCCTTCAATATGCCTCCCCACATCACTAGAGTTAAGTACTTACCGCACTTGCTCAATGTTTATAGGCTCCTTGCTATACATCATTGAATTCTCGATATCACGATATCCTGAAGTCAATGAAATAGCAAAGCACATGCAAGCGTTTCCTCGTCCTTTTTAATTCCTACAATCTGTAAGTCCATGACAAGTTTATTGAACGCGTCTAAATGATCTTGTAACAAAGTACCTGACCCCATCTTAAATGTGTGAAGATGCCATTGTAACAACATCCTTGTTGTCATCGATCAGCCCTGGTAAAGCCCTTTTATCTTGTCCCATAACTGCTTGGCCGTCTCTTCGGTTCTTGTACTCACTTCACAAAGCACATTAGATGCAAGGGACAGTTGGATTACACTTAATGCATCCCCTTCAATCTTCTCCTTGTCGGAAGCCGATGTACCATCGGGATACTTTCCGTCAATAGCATGGATTGAACCTTCCCTCCGCAGTAACGCCATCATCTGGATCTTCTAGATATTGAAGTTGTTGCGCCTACTGAATCTATCGATTTCAAACTTCATGGAACTCATCTTTTCTTGCTCTTCCTCCTAGGATCTTCAAAGATTCCTAAAGCTCTGCTACCAATTGTTAGCGGAAACGTAAAAGAAAAAACACAGGATTTAACGTGGTTCGGATCAAAATGATCCTACGTCCACCAGAGAACAGTTGCCTTTATATTATTAACAAAGAAAAATTGCCTACTCTTTTATAGGCAAACAATGACTTGGGCTCCAAGTGTGCTACATGGGCATTTCAATTCTCCTCCACATCTTAGCATCCTTTGGCTCTAAGTAATGCATCATTTGGCTCCAAATATCATTTGGCTCCAAGTAATCGAGCATCCTTTGGCTCCTAGTAATAGAAAATCATCCAACTAAAATTGGCACATGAGTTTTTCTATCAAATAACAAAAAAACAACTCTTTCCCTTCTCTCTACAAAAAGTAACTTTTTGTCTCTCCAAAATTCATTCTCTCTCTCGTGTACTCTCAACACTAACTATTCCAACACATGTTTGACCTTTTTCTCCTTTTTCCTTTGCTGTACATTTCTTTTTATCGATTTAACACTTGAATAATCTTGTAACTTGTTGTTTTGTCTTTGTCTCGTTAAACTTTTTAATTTTTTATAGCATGATGCAGGAGATTCCAATTTGATAAAAAGGCCTCCAAAGAGAACTAGCAAAATAAAAGAGGCAACTTTGTATAAGAATTTTAGTTTGCAATATGTATTGAAGATTAACGGTGCAATGAACCCCAATTTCACCCAATTTAACGGTGGTGTGGTGTATTATTCTTGTATTTTTTATTTTATTTTTGCCTACGATTTCCACTATTATATGTTGTTTCTTGTATTTTGATTATCGTACTATTATGTGGTAGTTACTACTTCTTTGTTTTTTTAGACGGCTTTTTCATGCTTTTTACGGTGTTTTTTTTTTCATGTCTTTTATATACTGCTTTGAACTGCTTGTCCTTGTGCCGAGGGTCTACCGGAAACAGTCTCTCTACTTCCCAAGGTAGAGGTAAGGTCTGCGTATATTCTACCCTCCCCAGACCCCACTATGTGAGATTTCATTGGGTATGTTGTTGTTAACGGTGGTGCGGTGTGGGGTGGGGTGGGTGATGGTATGGGGTAGGTGTGGGTGAAGATGAAGTGCGTTCGACGATGGTAGTTGGATGGGGGTGGGATTTGGTTGAGGGGTGGGTGTGGGGGTTGGTGTGGTATGGGGTGGTGGGGTTGGGGGTGGGGTTTGTGGAGCTTGGATGGGTATTTTTCAAAAAAATGTTTTCTACCAACTAACCGAACATGAGAAAATAAGTAAGAAATTCACTTATTTTCCACTACCTAACCGAACATGAGACAATAAGTAGAAATTCACTTATTTTCCAATAACAAATTTTCCCGGAAAACATTTTCCTCCTTACCAAACACACCCTAAGATGCAAAAAGTTCTCCTACGAATATGTTCACTCTTCCAAACCATAATTCCCTAAACAAATTTCAAAATTAGAATCAAGTGTAGTGCATAGTTACTTCGACATGATTAGTAATGGGCTTTGGAGTCTCAAATTATTAAAACCCTCAAGGCCGGCCAACTAAAGAGCTAATCTTTGTTTATGAATAGAAGTTACAAAAGCATCATTAATTTATTTATGTTATAACAGAGATAACCAATTGTAAATGTATACAGTACAGTTATACAAATCAGAAGAAAATTGTACAATTGGGTTTTATTATCCGGTCGATGACTTGACGATAGTAAGCTTGACGTCAAAAGGCAAATTTGGTCGTTACAAGTCAACATTTAATATAAGGCTATTTCGTTGAATAAGGTAGATTTCCAATTTAAATATACTTTAAACACAAATTATTTAAGTTGCCAACTTAAAGAGATCTATAGTATGTCCAACAAATAGACCCAAAAAGACGAATTGGGGTTTTCTAACGGACGTGCAAATCAAATCCCACATACATTCAAATTGATGGAATACAGGCATAAACAGCGGAAGCAAATAGCCAAGACAGAATTTGCATGCAATATAGACAATACATAATCACAGATTTTAATCAAACATAAAATCGATACTTATCTCTTGAAGCATGACAGCGACCAAATCTTCAAGATTGAGTGAGTATCGTCCACACAATCGTCCTCCAGTTCCACGGATTGCAGTCTTCTACTATGTAACCTAACTAGCCTTTGGATAGAGAATACTCGTGTGGGCAAGTATTACGGCTCAGAAAAAGTTGTCCTTCTTAGGGCTAAATAGTATCCTATTTATAATCACATCGTAGGGTGTAAACCCTAGACGTGTAGACTATTTTTCCTCCAAGAAACTTATTTTCCAAGTCCGTTAATTAATTAGGCATAGCAGGGACCATAGAATAAATAACGAGGCTTCCAATCGTGGTTAATTCGAAATATGAATGAATTAATCCTACCACAATAAATTACAGATTATTCCACTAAAAAACTGTAATTGTACTCCTCAGTTTAATTTCGAAATCTTTCATTAAATCTTATTTTAACTCCCCGTGTTAAGATTACAGATATCAATCAATTAAATTAATTACTGACAATTTAATTCATTGACTAATTAAACCCTTTATACATCCGCTTAACTTATTTCATGTGACGAATACAAAATCCACCTGCAGGGTTTTCACATGAGACTTATAAGCATCCATAAAGGGGTATCATCAATATCAAAGTCGAGACATGGATTCTATCAACTAATTATTATTTCACAAATGTGTTTTGTCATTATCCAATTTATCTGGAATATATTGACTCGCAATTGAGTCGCACCTTTTAATAAATCAAAATAATGAACAAATCACATTGATCATAATAATCATATCAACATTAAGAGTATAGGTACATTTAATGAGCTTTGTTTTATACATTCAGTACAGAAACATTTATCTCTACTTGGTTCGTTCAATACACACAAAATGTACTAGCACCTGTTCCCATAATGAAGAAAATTATATTTAATCTTGTGCTACAATCATATCGATGGCTTTGTCCAATTTTTATAATACTTTATACTTATAAGAACAGATGATTTAATCTTCTGTGTATAAGCTAAACTATATACACTAAATCATCTACTATATAAGTAAAGGACACACATACTAGTACATAATCTATTTAACTGTTTATTAAAATTGAATAAATAATTGGTCTATAATAAATACTAAATCCAAACCCATGATTAACAATATATATATATATATATATATATATATCCCAATACAAATATCTCTATAACAACGTCGGTTGTACATATATTTTTTTGTGTTGTAACAAAATATTGTTATAGAGAACATATATATGTAACATAACATGATGAAATTTTGTCCAAGAAAAACCTAACCGTTTTAATGAAATTTTGTTACGGAGGATGACCAGGTATACTATACTTGAAAACAAGGATACATAGTTCCATGACAATTGACAGGTTATTTTGGAATTCGAATTTCATGAGTAAGATTTTAATAAGATACTAGTATTTACTTTTAAAGACAATGCCAAAATTAATCCATAAAAGTTATTTATACCATTTAAGTGGTAGATATAAAGACGTTTGATCCTCGGTCATGGGGTCCTCTTATCTTTAATCACGTTCCAAATGAATTCAGCAGACAAAAAGAAAAAGACTTATCCAAAATGGGAAGAGGGCCAAAAATGTGCCTAGTGTATTGAATTTTAGCTAAAAAAATACTATCCTTCCACTTATTGGACTAATATAAAAAAAGGCTCTTAAGTTATTTTTTCCCCATAAAAATTCCCCTAAAACTAGCGGTTGACTAGATGAGCTTTATAAAAGCCACATGACAGTGTGTAAATTGGTCAAGGACTCCAGGTATTAACCCAATGTGAACTAAATTACACAACTCATATATATCACATTTTTGCGAGTTTTCTACCTGAACTATCTAATATTTGTGTTTCCTACCTGCACAATCACGAACTATTTATCAAAAAATACCTCGAAACTGACTAGACCAAGTGTTTGAATACAATCGCCAAAAGGCGCGTGACAACTTAATTTGTCCATAATTTTGTCCACATGGCAGCTGACACATTAAGGAGGTGTGTTTTGATATATAGTTGGTAATAGATCAGGTAGGAAACGCAAACACTTAATAATTCAGGAAGGAAACGCAAACACCTGATAGTTCAGGTAGGAAACTCATAAATGATACTTCAGGTGTGTTTTTTACCATTATCTCTTAATTTTTTCTTAAAAAAAAAAATTCAATTAATTCCTTAAGTTATCTACGTGGAGTGCCATTTGGCACAATTTTAAACACAAAAAGAGAGTGTACACCAGGCACCATCAGATACTAGTCGAGGTGTTCTTTGATAAATAGTTGGTGATAGTTCAGGTATGAAATGCAAACACCTGATACTCAAAGTATAAACTCGCGAGAAAAGTGATACTTCAACTATCTCTCTCTCTCTCTCTCTCTCTCTCTCTCTCTCTCTCATATATATATATATATATATATATATATATATAGCCCTATCTTAGGCTGATTCGCGCTATACACAATTGGAAGGTTTTCTAAGTGGGTTCTCCCACTTAGAAAACCTTTCAAAAGCGTGGCCCACACATGGCCAAGTGGGAAGGGACGGAGGCCGCCCCTTAGAATCGAATTCTAAACTGGCGTGGTGTTTCTTTGGATGCTTCGATCAATAGAACATGAAGAGGAGCTCACCAAAAGAAAGACCACCAAAAGTAACGACCACCAAGATAGGCATAGTAATTAGAATTTTTTGATCACCCATTTTTTGAAAACCATTCATGGGGGCTTCAGCCTTATACACGGAAGATTGGATTTATATACTACTACAATATTTACACAATTATTCTTGTATAGCCACTCTTTTAACCGATTATCAAGGATCGTGGCGGATGAACATGATCCCTCATTTAGAAGCGAATCTAGAATTAAAATTCTATGAATTCAACCTGTAAGATTTTTAGTGTTGAATCTATTATATTTTTAAAATTATGAATTCAGACCTAAAATTTGTTGGAATATTATACATATGAATTATGCTCTCCGACTGCCCCATCGAAAAGTATTGTTGTTCAGATAAACCTGCTGTAAATTGCATCCGATTCTGCCTCTATCCTTAATCAGAGGTCTAAAGTTCGAGGGTTTAAAATAAAAAATAATTATATTAAAAAGCATGTCCTCTTTAATAGTATTCTCTCCATCCTAATTTATATGGCACACTTTTCTTTTTAGTTTGTCCCAAAAAAAATAATGTTACATTAGATTTAGAAACAACTTAACTTATATGAGATGATTTGCAACCACACAATTATTTAAACCTTGTTTTAGAAAGACAAATTTTAAAAGTCTTCGTGTCTTTCTTAAACTTGTTCATGACCCAGATCAGTTTGGTCTTAACCATGGCTACTTTGGTATCTCACAAACTCTTTTTTAACTTCTTCTTCACCTACCAAAACCCCAAATTCTCGGCAACATTTTTCTTCTTGGCTTATTTCTTTTAGATCTCTTCCACCTTTCCCTTTAATTTCCACAACAGAATTGAAGTTGGTAACATATCCAAACTCTGCTTAAATGGAGGAAGTAAGAAAGGATATAATCAGAATTAGATATGAGGAATAGAAAAGAAAAGAATATT
This sequence comes from Lycium ferocissimum, assembly GCF_029784015.1. Taxonomy (NCBI): domain Eukaryota; kingdom Viridiplantae; phylum Streptophyta; class Magnoliopsida; order Solanales; family Solanaceae; genus Lycium; species Lycium ferocissimum. Next base: position 15,433,349 of record NC_081350.1, read on the forward strand.
AATACTACTACTATGTAAAAAGAATATTTAGTCTATTGATTTAACTCAGACCTGCAGTACTACAACTGAAAGAGAGCTACAAGGTCCTGGACTGCAAACATTTTTAATTGCACCCGTTTCTTGATTCACTTGTTTTCTTCACCCAACAACTATTAAATAAAAATTCATTTTGAAACAAGACGGATGACTTCAAATTCAGTTTAAATTAAAAATTGTTACATAAATTTCAAATCCTTAATTAATGTTTCAAGTACTACTAAGGAGAAGGGGAGGATAAGAGGATGATTATGCGTGTGGGTATGAATCTAGGTTCTTGAAGAGGGAGGAAGGATAAAGAGAAGTAACTTAACCATGGTTAAGGCCAAACAGATCTGGGTCATTAACATGTTAATGAGACAGGTGTTAAAAATCTAAGTCTCCCCTGGACAAAAATGGAGAGAACGTTACTGGAGAGGAGCCAACTCTCACAACTAAATGTATGCTCCCTCCGTCCATTTTTACTTGTCACGTTTTGATTTTCGAAAGTCAATTTGACTAATCTTTGGAGCTAAACTAAATTAAATTAATTCAATAATTTAAAACTAAAATTTAGATGTTCGGAAACTATACGAAAAATAATATAAGTTGCAATTCTTCTCATATTAATATGATGAAAAAATACATCTTAGTAGGCGTTTGGCCATGAAAACTATATATTTTTTCACTTTATTTGGAATTTTGAAGTTGAAGTTGGAGTTGGAGTTGGAGTTGGAGTTGGAGTTGGAGTTGGAGATGGAGTTGTGTTTGGTTATAGTTTTTGCAAAGAATATTTGGTTGTTTTAATATATTGAAAGTGAAAAAAAGTGAAACAGAGTTTTAGGTGTTTTTCAAATTCCAAATACTTCAAGTTGTATTTGGAATTTTCATGATCAAACGCTGATTTTCAAATAAAGTGAAAAAAAATTCCGGAAAAAAGTGAAAAAATTTCATGGCCAAATGGGTTCTTAAAATGTTGGTCAAAGTTTATAGAGTTTGACTCTCGAGAAGTGAAACGTAACAAGTAAAAGTGGACGGAGGACTATAACAAATTCATGTGTGGCCGCGCAAAGCTAGACAGCTTAAGTTAAACAAACAGCTTCCATTACTACAGCTTTCATTTACTCCTATTAGATACTTAGCTTAATCACGTTTGTAGTTTACTAAAAAAAATGATAAAAACTGCAGCTTGAAGCTTTTTGTATCCTTTGTAATTACTCTCTACACTTTCAAAAACTCTTTACGCGCTCAAGCTTTCTAAATTTGCTAAATATCTCTATCTCTACATGCACTTTCCCGACGAGACGAAATGTGTAATCTCCGGTCTCTGTTATTGCTCCTCTTCTCCTTCACAATAGTTGCAGCTCAAACATCTAACAATGCAACCACTAAATGGCTCACACTAAACGGTAACTTCATTTGCTTTTCCACATTACTTAACTACGTTGCTTACTTACCAAATTTGGAAAGTTTCACTTAAGATGCTAGTTACTACGTGGGGTGAAGAAAGAAGTGATGAATTTGCAGTGATTTGTAGCAGAAATTTAGTGAAGCATTGAATGTAATCAAGGAATTAGGTCAGAAGATATTTTGTGAGTAGAGAGAGAAATAGTAGACTTGCTAATTTCATTGATTCAGTTAAATTACATAGATGGCTTACAATGTGATATTTATACTCACTTCCACCGACCCCACTAGTCACATGATCTGCACATGACTTAACTAACTGAGTATTAACCTTTCTAACAACCTTCCTAACTACCTACTTAAGCAACAACCTCATTATTATTAATGAGCCATATACTGTAATTCATCACTCCCCTCAAGCTGGAGGGATAAAAATATCTAACACTCCAAGCTTGCTCAATAACTGTTGATGTTGCCTAACTCCAAGTCCCTTTGTCAAGATGTCTGCCAGCTGCAATGTAATGTTCAAATACTGAGGTTTGATCAGCCCAGATTTGACCTTCTCCCTTAAAGCAAGGCGCTCATTTCAATATGTTTAGTTCTTTCATGGAACATGGGATTCCCTGCCATTTGAATTGCTGACTTGCTGTCACAAAACAAAGTAATAGGCTTCTGTAGTTCAATTCCAAGTTCTTCCAACAATCCTGTGAGCCAAATGACCTCGAAAACCGAGGCCACGCTTCATATTCAGCCCCTCGCCGAACTTCTCGCTAACAAAGTGGCTGTTTCTTTGATTTCCAAGAGATGAGAGCATCACCTAGCTTGATCACATAGCCAGTAACGGACCTTCTTGTGTTGGGGAAAGCTGCCCAGTCTGAATCATAGAAGGCAGTTAACTGATTAGTGTGTCCTCTTGGAAATGAGAGTCCCATTCCTGGTGCCCTCTTAATGTATTTAACAATTCTCAGTCTTTCTCATGCAGGACAACTTGGGGTGTTGCATGAATTGGCTCAGGACTTGAACACCGATACAAATATCAGGTCTAGTGATGGTTAAGTAGAGCAACTTACCAACTAACTTTTGATAACAAGTAATGTCTGTCAGTTCAGGATCTTCTACATTCTCCTTCTTGTGACTTGTTTTTCCTTCTTTTCCATCATTCCTGGCAGTTTCTGCAGCCAAATGTTGATCATATTTAAGGCTTGTAAGTCTGAGATTAGGCTCCATTGGTGTGCTAACAGTTTTGGCACCACTCAGTCCTACATCTAAGATTAATTGCAAGGCATATTTCCTCTGGTTAAGCAACATGCCATGTCTAGACTTCAACACCTCAATTCCAAGGAAATATTTAAGGTTTCCTAGGTCCTTCATTTTGAAGTGTTGATTCGATGTCCCTTTGGCTGCTTCAATCATTTGCAAGTTGTCTCCTGTTATTAGTAAATCATCAACATATACCAAAATGACCACCAGACTTCCACCCTTTCTTTTAGTGAACAAAGAAGTGTCATATACACTTTGTTTGTATCCAGCACCAAGTAAGGCATCAGTGAGTTTAATATTCCACTGCTTTGAGGCTTGTTTAAGCCCATACAGTGACTTTAATAATTTGTACACTTTGTTCTCCCCCTGCCTATGAAATCCCAGAGACAGTTCTATGAACACATCTTCAAACAAATCACCCTGCAGGAAAGAATTATTTACACCCATCTGTACTAAATTCCAACCTTGAGAGGCTGCTACACTGATAACTATTCTCACAGTCACCATTTTGGCCATTGGTGAGAAAGTTTCATGGTAGTCCAACCCCTCCTTCTGATTTTATCCTTTTGCTACTAACCTCGCCTTATATCTCTCCATCTCACCTGATGCTTTGTACTTGATTTTATAGACCCATTTTGAACCTATGGCCTTTTTTCCAACAGGCAAATCAGTTACCACCCATGTTCCATTCTCTTCTAAGGCTTGAATTTCCTTCTGCATTGCATCTCTCCATTGAGAGTCTTGTGATGCCTCTTTATAGGATTGAGGCTCAGTCAAGGCTGAAAAACAGTATGTTTTGTAATTATCAGACAAGTGTTCATAGGAAACTATGTCTGCAATAGGATACATACTAGGCTTAGTGGGCACAATGTAATCTTTTATCCATATGGGAGGCTTCACAGATCTGCCACTCCTTCTGGATGATACTTGAAGAGGTGCAGACCCCTCAATATTCTGTTCTTCAGACCCCTCAATGTTCTGTTCTTCAGTGGGTGCATTCACTACTGTAGTTTCTACCTGTTCTTCCTCAGATAAAGGGATTTGTGGACTTTCATCTGGCATCTCTTAAACATGATCTTCAGATGGAGCTCGTGCATTGGCTTCATATGGGACATTGTCTTCTGGTAAGAAACATCCCACATCTAAACTCAAGGATGAGGGTAGAATAATGGAAGCTGGTGTTTCTTTCATCATTGATACCTGCTTATCCTTGAAAGGAAATAAATGCTCCTTAAATACCACATCCCTACTCACAAAGAAGGTCCAAGAGTCCAAGTTAAACAACCTGCACCCTTTCTGTGTTTCTGAGAAGCCTAGTAAAACTGCAGGTTTTGCTGCGCAAATTTGTCTCCTTTAGGTAACACAGATGCAAACTCAAACACCCAAACACCCTTATATGATTCGTAGATGGTGAGGTTCCCATGTAAGAGTTCATAAGGTGTCTTGTCATGTAAACCAACATTAGGAACTCTATTTATCAAATACACTGCTTTTTTAATGCATTCTCCCAAAAACCAAAGATGAACATGAGATTGTAATTTGAGTGCTCTTCCCATCTCCAAACCACCCCATTTTGTTGTGGGGTGTATGGGCAACTACCTTGATGTATGATGCCAAGATTATTTAACAACTCATGCACTTGATTATTAAAGAATTCAGTCCCATTGTCTGATCTTAACACCTGTATTGAATGACCAAGCTGATTATATACCATGGGAATAAAGCTTTTCAACACAACTATCACATTTGATGAAACAAACTAATCCAGGTGTATTTGCTAAAGTCATCTACAATTGTGACAAAATAGTGCTTTCTATCATGTGTGGGATGTTCATGAGGACCCCATACATCTACGTGAATAAGATCTAATACCTTGGAAGTTTTAGTGACACTGATTGGAGAAGGCTGCTTGCATTGTTTTGCCATAGGGCATATCAAACAGTCTTGATGCTATTTTTCACGCTCCATTTTATTTGGCAACTCTGGAATTTTCTTTAAGGTGCTAACAGAAGTGTGTTCAAGTCTCATATGCCATCTACTTAAACTTGTATCAGCCTTCTGAACTGCTCCTACTACAAGACTAGCATGCCTCTTGAGGATGTACAACCCCTCAGACTCTCTACCAATCCCAATCACTTTCCCAAAGAAAGAGTTCGCAAAGACACACAAAAGATAAAGAGCACTGAACATCTTAACTGCCTAGTTAGCTTTGACACTGAAAGCAGGTTGAATTTAAAATCTGGTACATGCAACACATCGTTCAACAAGAACTTCCTTAATATTTCAGCAGTTCCAGTATGCTCTATTTGTATTCTATTCCCAGTAGGAACTTGTACTTTACTATGCTTCTCATTACTGACTAAATTCACACTAGTCAGTGCTTCCTTAAGATGTGTAATGTGATGTGTTGCCCCTGAGTCAATTATCCACTCCAAATCTTTACAATTACTTTGATATGAAGTAACCATACCTGCCATGTTAGACTTACACTTCTCTATTGTATTTTTGTTCATCATGTCCACCAATTGATTGTACTGACCCTCTAAGAAATGCTTTCCTTCATGATATTGTTGTTTAGAAGTGCCTCCACCTTCCTAGGATGATTGATGTGCCTATGGTCTGTTTTGTGGTCTGTTTGCTCCATATTGACCTCGCATTTTCCCTTCTTGGTTTCCCAAATACTGTGGCTTCTTCTTATTCTGAACCTCTCCTCCTCTCTTGCTCTTGAAGTCTGGAGGATACCCTATCACCCTGTCACATCTATTAGATGGATGCCCTTGACATCCATAATGCTCACATATTCCTTGATACTGGTATGGTTGATTCCTTTGAAAATTCTGACTCCTTCCTGCTAACATGGTTAACACTTCCTTACCAGGATCATTATCACTAGCACCTAATTTCCTTTGACTCTCTTCCTGAGCAACCATAGCAAAGGCTTCATTCACATCAGGTGCAGGTGTTCTAAGCAAGATAGCACTTCTCACTTGTCCAAAAGTCTCATTCAAACCTACTAAGAATTGCAACAATCTCAAATTCCTCATATACTCTAAGAAAGGCTTGGCCTCCTCACAATCATAACTAGGAGGTATCATCACATCTAATTCATCCCATAGATCTCTCATTTTCGAGTAATATGTTGTCACAGTGTCAGTCCCTTGAGAAAGTGCTCCTATTTCCTTCCATAAACAAAAAAATCTATTCAAGTTTGACTTGTCAAATCTCTCTTTGAAATCCTTCCAAATTCTCCTAGAACTAGAAGCATACACAATACTTTTCCTCAATTTTGGTGCTACAGTTGCACTAATCTAAGATAGTACTACAACATCACATCGATCCCATTGAATTTCTCTAGTTCCTTTGTATGTACTCCTAAGGCATGTTCCATCTACAAAACCTAGCTTATTTTTTATTAACAAAGCTAAACGCATTGATCTACTCCACAAGTTATAGTTTTCAGGACCAGTAAGCATCATCGGTACTAGCGCAATACCTAGAATGTCCGTGTTTTGCAAAAGTAAAGGATTATTGTTATCTACACTTTCTGCTACTATTGCTGAAGTTGTATTACCTGTTTCCACCATTGTTGCGATCTCTGCAAGCTCAACAATGGCGATTTTGTGTTATTGTTGATTTTTATCAATTCTTCTTCGAAATCAAACGGAATTCCCGATCTCGTTGCAATCGCTACGATACCATGATGAATTTGTAGCGGAAATTTAGTGAAGCATTGAATGTAATCAAGGAATTAGGATCGAAGATATTTTGTGAGAGAGAGAGAATAGTAGACTTACGTAATTTCATTAGATTTTTATCTAAAGGAATTACATAGATGGCTTACAATATATATATATATATATATATATATATATATATATATATATATATATATATATATACACTACTTTCACCGACCCCACATTTGTCACATGATCCTACATGACAAAAAGCGATATTAACCTTTCTAATAACCTTCCTAACTACCTACTTAAGCACACACCCTCATTATTATTAATGCGCCATAAAAAAATTCATCAAGAAGCCTAATAATGGTTGCATGTAATCAAGAGCTAATCAAGTTAATAATTTTTTGCTAATTATTGACCTTCTCTTTCTGTTGCTAATTTCGGTTTTGCAAATTAATTACTAAGTATTATAAATTATATTTAAGACATTTTTTCTGAAGAAGCGTGTCCCTTTGTGTTTATAAGAACAGCAAGAACATAATATAGTTCTCTCTTCTATTCTCTCCGGCAATGTTGAATCTCCGGTCTCTCATAAGCTTATTATGTGGCCGTGATATACAGACAACTTAAGTGAGACCGCGTAATTAAACAACAGCTTCCCATTGCTACAAACTTTCATTTACTCCATTACTTTGCTTAATCGCGTTTATACTTACAACGCCACCTTGAAAAAAAAAACACAGCTAGCTTTTGCAGCCTCTCTACACTTCAAAATTTTTGTAAATTGCTAAAGTTTCTCTCTTCTTCATCCAAATATAGTTCGCATTCTTGCCGAAAATGTTGAATCACCGGTCTATCTCATGCTTATTATTGTTCCTCTATTTCTCCATCACAGTAGTTGCTACTCAAAGGTCCAAAAATGCAACCAATAAATGGCTAACACTAAGGAGTTGTTTGGACATGATTTGAAATCATGAGATGAAATCATGTTTGGACATGCAATTTAGATTTTTGAAGTTGTATTTTTTTTTTATCGACATAAAAACCCCCCCAAGTTACGAAAACCATCAAAACTTTTCCAATTCTTATACAATGTCATAGTGCATAACAAAATTAATACGCCACTAGAAGGCCTTTCTAAAATATACAACATCAATTGATCAAATTTTAGTTCAATAAAATGAAAAATTGAACATGAGTTGTAATGTAACTACTCTTTAATATAATCCTCCAACATCGTTGGTAAGAGTAACTTTGTTATAATATACTACCAACTTGTAGATCTTTTAATTTTTGATATAAATGGCTGGTAAACATGATTGGTAAATATATCTACTAACTTATGGATCTTTTTTTATAAAATATAAACTTATGGGTCAACTTTTACATTTAGAAAATTTGAAATCATATTTGAAATCTCAAATCATGTCTTTTTGGATGATTTGGGATTTCATCTCATGAGATATAATTGCATGTCCAAACGCCTACTAAATGGTAACTTAATTCTTTTACTTAACTACGTTGCTTACTTTCCTGAACCTGTGAGTTTAATTTTCTTCCAACTTTGAGTCAGCTGAGGAATTAAAAATTTAGATTTATATTCAGGAAACTGAGAATTCTTGAAATTATACCCCGAAGTTTGCTTTAATAGTCTAGACTTTTTCACAAGTTTTTTCTGTCATGATAATTGATATAGATGCAAAGAAGTTAGACGAGCTATTCACTTAAAGTCATCCTGCACCGTGTTTTGTAAGTTTCTGCCAGTAATGGCTGTTGGTAAGTTTTAGTGACTATAAGTTGGGTGATAAAGAAGCCTTTCACTGTAATGAAGAGCTAAAGAAGTTAATAATTTTTAACTAATTGACCTTCTCTTTCTATTGATTTTGCCTTCCACGAGGGTCTATTGTACGGTACGCAGTCAATTCCTAGAAAATATGTAAATAATATACTTAATTTTTCGGAATGATCATGAGTTCACGTGCCCCATATTTTTTTTTACCTAAATTCGCCCCTGACAGGGGTGTTCATGGTCCGGTTTGACTCGATTTTTGGTTAAAACCAAACCAAACTAATTAAGTCAGTTTTTTTTAATATTCAAACCAAACCAAACCATTATAGTACAAATTCTTTCGGTTTCGATTTTGTCGGTTTGGTTCGGATTTTGCGGGTTTTAAGGATGTATTTTATAATGCAAAACAATTGATACAAGTGAGGTACAAAAATTCATATTATTCATAAATGGATAACGGAGTTGTAGAGAAATATTGGCATACGCTTGAGACAATATCCAGAACTCTTTGAACTGAGAGACGAAATCAGAGAGGAAATAATTGGTCTCTTGAATCTACCTATGTATTTATTGAGTGGGAAGCTCTTGGCTAGAAGTATCAAATCAAGTCTTTTGACTGAAGTGAATAACGTATTATTCATAATTGAAGGTTGATATCAACTGTCACACCCCAACCTTGGGGTGTGGCCGGCACCCGGCACCCGAAGGGCCGAGCGAACCAACTGTGATATCTAAACTCTGTAACATGAATCATAGGCCGACGAGGCCGCTGAATAACAATAGTAAGAAGTATATCATAACAACTTGCAAGCGAGAAAGGCCCAACAACACATATATGCATTACAAGGGCCAACAAGGCCACAACCAAGAAAGACAACTAGTCGAAAGGCCGCAAGGCCAAACATAATACTGTCATAATCGACCGGTAGTCCGTAAGCCTCTAAGAGCACTAATATGCGATCAACCGGTCGGGACAAAGGCCCCGACGTACCCATAGCCATAGTCTCTCTATATATATGCATGCATCCTATTTAATGACTCGACCGAAGAACTCCGGAGAATGGAGTGCGAACATCCTTGAACTTTGGTATCCTACCGAGAAAGGTACACAACAATCGAGTCTACCGTACACGGGCATGATCACGTTGCATAAAATGTATCGTACGAGAAGATGTCTGCCGAGATATATGAAGCGTAAATAAACATAAGCATAAGAGATACAAATATCTTGGGAAAAGATGTAGAGACAACCTGAAACTCTGAACGAGGCCACTGAGGGCGACCATAATCATGACATAAATGTAAATGCATGCCCGCACAATCATTCCTCACTGTGGAGGCATATATCATATCATATAACAATAATAAATCCCTCTGTGGGGTGAGCTCATCATCATAACATCATCTTTGCCCAACTGATCAGTGGCAATGCACAGCGACGTGCCTACCCGGCCGCCTACAACACGGCTCGGTAAAGAAAGAAATACATCTAGGTAAGTGCCTACCCGGCCGACTATAGTGCGGCTCGGTAATGAATATATAATATATATACATATATACAATATATGTGCAATGCAAGACCGACCTCGAAGAGACATCATAGAAAGAGTCGAAGTGACACAATCGTCGTTACCCTCCAATTTTCATTATTGTCGCTACGTTTATCATTATTTGATCATTAGGCCAAAGAAGTAAAAGTACAAGGAAACATCTTGTTATGAATTATTCAGGAAGCCAAATTTATCCAAACTCTTATAAAATATGATCGACACAACTTTTATCAGAAAGAATGTGCCAACGAGAGGTTCGTCACCTTTGAACAATAGACAAGAAGATAAGGATTAATTCAATTAAAGGAAGTACAATCAACTCAACTTTGATGTGAAGAGTACCATAACTAATATCATTCTTCATTCGATAAACAAGAGGGATACGAAATGTGAAAGGTACTTCAATACAAGCTATTCGCGAGAAAAGGGTAAGCTTAACCATTTTGGGACATAATCGACACAAGTTGAACGGAAAGTCTTTTAATCGATAGCCAAAAGGAGATGTGGACCATAATTTGGTACAAGTCATAGATGAGTATGTGTCGGCTCGATTATCATAGAACGCGATCGACCCAGTTAGCGGAACAACTTTTCAATGAAAGGTCATTTGAAATCTAGTCATGCCACAAAAAGAATAGAAAGCCCTACATACCTCGTCGATGGAGTTGTATATACATTTCCCAGTCCTCGAACGTCTTACGAATGATTTCCTACATAATACAGACTATTCAAGATCAAAACCAAGGTCATAGCTTATAGAAATCTTCATTTAGACATTTAATCGAGAAACTCATGGGCGTCAATTTATAGGACTTTTTGTAGTGTAATTTCCTCGTAAAACGCTACCAAATTCTACTTTTCTACTCCTCCTCGTCAATACGATCCAATCCATATCAACACAGCTCCAAACAACACGTTAAAACCACATAAAACAGCCCAACTATCAAGCCAAGTCCATAAGAGTTCACAAGAAGACAACATCATCAACCAAAACAACAACCTCATAGCAATATAAGCAAATGGAAATCTCTCAAAGTTCCGATCAAAAACGGCCCTCAAGGCGACCATATCAACCAACTAATCTATGACTTCAACATAATTCCTTCACTTTAAACTAAGGAATTCTCCCATGAATAACTTAATTAACAAGAGTAGAGTATATTACATACTTTATTACCCAAAAAACTCAACTAAAATCCTAGCTCTAAGCTTCAATAATCAGCCACACATCAAGCACCAAATACTATAATCCTTTCCTAACTAGTTTCCAATTCCTAAGATGAAATCTTGGTTTGATTTGGAGGAATTCAACTTGAAAGATTTAGAGAGCTTTTAGGAGGGTTTGGGAGGGTTTAGAGAGAGTTTAGGGTGAGAGAGATAGAAAATGGTGGAAAAAAAAAATCAAATTTTCGATTTTTAATTTCCCGATTTTCTTGTTCACCGTGTTACTGTTCACCCGCGGAATTATTTCATGGACTCAAAAAAAAATTTCCATTGTTTTTCACGGATAGTCTCATTCCCGAGCTTACATTAATCAATTTACGATGTGAACGACGCAAAAAAAAAATTTAGAGGTGTAACATCAACGATTGGAAAACTAAGAAAAGTTTGAATTTGAGATCAAAAACTAAATGAGGAAAAATTCCATTTTTTGTAGCACTTTTTTATTATTATTTTACCTTAAACATAAATGGGCTAGGGGAACAATTGGGCTAGACTTTCTTGTCTAATTATTTGAGTATGTATTGAACTTGGAATGCCCAAAATTATGAAGAAGATAGATAAAATTTAATTAATATATATAATATTTTAAATATGTATATATTTATCGGTTTGGTTTGCGTTTTTTTTTTGTGTAACACCAAACCAAACCAAATGTTATCGGTTTTTAAAATTTAAAACCAAATCAAATCAAATTGAGCCGGTTTTCAGTTTATTAAGTTGGTTTGACTCAGTTTACCGATTCGGATCAGTTTTTCGGTCTCATTTGAACATACCCTGGTCTGGGAGGGTCTGGTTTGAATTATTATTCAATAAATCTGTCATGATAGTTGATATAGATGCAAAGAAGTTAGATGAGTTATTCATTGTAATGAAGAGCTAAAGAAGTTAACAAATTTTTGCTAATTGGCCTTCTCTTTCTGTTGGGGTTTCGTTTTACGATCATCGTTCTTAATGAAACTAAGAAACTTTCCTTTCGTTGACAACTGAACACAGCCTTTTGGTAGAATTTCAAGCCCAATGCTTCTCCACCCCCCACCCTACAAATAACATACCCAATGTAACCTCATAAGTGGAGTCTTGGGAGGGCAAAAAAAAGAGAGAGAGAGACCTTTGCCTTCCGTATTCTTTACTATGTTTCATAGTCATTATAGTGTATTTATTTCTGCTTTGCAGGAGATGCACCATTAGTCATAGCCCGTGGTGGATTTTCTGGATTGTTTCCTGATTCAAGCTAGATGCCTATATGGCGGCAGTGAATACTAGCTTGTTCAATGTGATTATTTGGTGTGATGTACAGCTCACAAAAGATGCGGTCGGCATCTGTTTTCCTGACTTGAATCTTGCCAATGCTTCTGACATTGATGTTTACTTAGCGAAAAAAGATATTTATATGGACGCATATTGGTCTGTAGCTTTCTATTTCAATGATCTGGGGCCTGTCAGCTGTAAGTTCAATAACTTATGGGATTTGGTTGTGTCCTTCACATATCATGTTGTGCATGAGTGTAGGTGCAAGAATCTGGAATCAATGTCCAAGAATAGCAATTTCAAATATCCCTTCCTATGGTTTATATAATATAAACAATTAATTGCACGGGCTTTGACTCACTTAGTGTCTTAAAGGGTGATCAGATTCTTCTTTCTTCCCTTTTTCTGCTCTAAATAATTTAGGCTTCTGCCATGTTTGGATTTTTTTCTCTTTCCTGAAATGGCATGTTGGCTCCGTGTGTGTATTTATTTGCGCGCCATTGGTAGTGTGCAACTCCTTGACGAACTGCAAAAGAAAGTAGTGCCGTTTCTAAAGTTGACTCTTTCGGTGAAGTGTGAATTGGCATAGTTATACTCGAGAACTTTTATGCTAGTATTTATAGTTTTTAATCCAGTTGAAAATAAAACCTTTCTTTCCATAAGTAATTTGAAATAAAACATTTTATTCTTCACACGATTTTTATGTTTAAATCAATGACAACCAGTAATGGTGTCTGATAACTCAACTTTAAGACAAATACCTGCTGTAAAATGTTAAAATTGGTATGGAAACTTATGTTGGTGATATAATCTAGAGAACCATAGCCTTGTTAGGGATGCCGAACCTATTGCTTTGCTTGTATCAATTACTTCCGGTGACTGAAGTTTCTGCACAAAACATTATGTTTGTTTTCTCGGACAGTGAGGCAAGGGATTTCTAGACGAACTACAAGATTTGATGGAAGACTGCAGAAAATTCTTATGGTCCAGGATGTGCAAAGACGAGTCAAACCTCCGGGATTATGGTTGAACATCCAGGTACTTATTCAGTTTGTGAAACGTTTCCACTTATAAGGATATAGTTGTCTGGTTTTAATTTATTTCAGTTTCTTTTCATCCAAAGTTATCATTTAATGTGTTGTTGCAACATATTGCTGTATATCATTGGATCTTGTTTAAATGGTGCCTTGAGTTTGTATCGGTACTGCTTTTATTGATCCTTTGTTTTGCAAATCCTTTTTGCAGAATGACACCTTCTTCAGACAGCATCATCGGAATATGAGTAATTTTATTATATCCCTGTCCAGGGATCTTCTCATCAACTATATTTCATCACCTGAGGTGAATTTCCTCAGAATTATTGTCGCAAAAATCGATCCACGAGTTACAAAACTCGTTTTCCGATTTCTCGGGCAGGATGATGTTGAGCCTTCAACAAATCAAACATATGGTTCCTTGTTGAAGAACCTCAGATTTATCAAAAACTTTGCCTCTGGAATTCTTGTTCCCAAATCTTATATCTGGCCGGTGGACAACTCATTCTACTTACAACCACATACGTCGCTCGTCTTAGATGCTCATAAAGAAGGTCTTCAGATTTTTGCATCGGAATTCGCAAATGATGTACATTTTGCTTACAATTACAGCTATGATCCCGTAGCTGAGTATTTGTCCTTTGTTGACAATGGCCACTTCTCTGTGGATGGAGTACTGTCTGACTTCCCAGTAACTCCATCAGCGACAATAGGTAACCACTCTACAACTGATGAATAACAGAATCTAATGTAAGCTTTTATTGTTGCTTTCTTATTTTTAGTTGCTCATTCTAGTACTTTCTTGACTGCGAATACTGATGACTTGTTGAAGATATCTTCAATTTAGTGCAGTCTCAGAATTTCATGCATTTTTCAACAATTATTTCCTGTTTTTTCAATATCTTATTGTGCACTTGGTGCAAAGTAAATCTAGGTAACTCCAAAGTTTCTGGAGGCTGAAATTGTGCTGGTTTACAAGGCCTGCGTAGTTAGTGGAACTGCAGTCGGGGGCGTTCTGGACTTTGAAAATGCATAGGCTAATCATAGAGGAACAGACAACATAAATGTTTCTGCACATATATGAAATATATAGAGTCAAATTCAAAAGAGTGGGTGTCCACATTTATAAAGTCCAATAACTGGTCTTGAGGTGATAAGCTTGTCCTATCTTTAGTTTGAGTATAAAAACAGGCATGAAAGGAAAAACATAGTTTTCTTTTAGATAAATTGATCACTGATAGTACTATCAAAGAGTAGACCTTGGACACTCTAGATTTGTGAATGTGGTGGTAGGTGAAGGTGATCGCAGTTGCCTCCATAATAGCTTAGATTTGGATATCTGAGAGGACCTTTTTTTTCATATTCAGTTGGTCTCGAAGCTCTGTGCTATTTCTCTTTACCGTGATGCTCATCATTATTCTTATACTTTTTGCACTATTGCAGATTGCTTCACTCATTTGGATAAGAATGATAAACCTCAAGGTAAGCTACTAATATACACTCTTATTTTTGTTAGACAGGTGAATATTCCACACTAGATGGCTTTTATACACAAAATACAAATTGCAAACCAACTGCAAAACTTTGGAGCAATTACTGTATTCAAGGTTGAAATAGACTGAAAAAGGTTTGATTCGTAAAATTTAGAGTTTGAGATCAATTCTCTTGTCATATTAAATGAGCTTATCTAGGTGGAGCTTCGTTTCAAATTACAATCCCAAAGAGACTGTTCTAAGAAAGAGTAAGCAAATAAATTGAGAATTATATTATCTTGGAGATACTTTAACTTTTCAAGAGAACATAACTGTAGCATTTCATTGAGTCATGTGAAGCCAAGCTAGCACTTCAATTGAGCTTGGTGCAACGATGTGACCATGCTCATATCTTGAGTTGGATTCAGTTGCTCTTCTGTAGATAAGGCAAAGTTTGAGTCACAACAAGATTCTCTTATTAATAGGTCCCTCTTACTGATTTAGTTTTCCTACTGTGCATTTAGTGTTTTCATTACAGTTTGTACAAGACATTATATCTCACTCTTTCCCAGTTTCCTGTTTTGGCACAGCAAAGATTCTGATTATCACATCTGAAGGAGCAAGTGGAGACTACCCGGTTGCACCAACTTGGCATATACAAAGGCTGCTATGGATGGTGCAGATGTTCTCGACTGTCCTGTTCAAATGACAAAGGATGGAATACCCTTCTGCCTGGGTTCTATCAATTTGATTGATAAGACTACGATTTTTGAATCGTCATTCAGCAATATTGTTGATAGTGTCCCAGAGCTTAACATAAGTGTTGGAATAGTCACCTTTAAGCTTACTTGGGATGAGATTAAGAGCCTGAAACGTAAGTTGGACCAACTTTCCTTTATTTTATCTTACAGCTTTTCAAACTAAACAACTACTGCCTTCAAGTTTCCGGGGGAGATAGTATGTTTAAAGACAATAGTTGTTGATGCTTCTTCAAGTTAATGGGTTGAATAATGTAGGTGTACATTTTTGGATACCTGTCTGTTAATTAATTTAGTGACAGGGTATTCTGTCCTCTTACATTTATAAGGTTAACTGCTAGTTAATGTTAATCATCAAATTGTTCTATAATTGTATTGTACAACAACACTAACACCTCAATCCCAAACAAGTTAGGTCGGCGATATGAATCCTCACTTACCATGTATCTCCAACATTACTCATCTGTATTAGACTGCAAAAGTATTAAATTATATCAATGTGCGCAAGAGTGAGTTTCTGGTCTCACTCTTAACTATAATATTTTTTTATCTTTTGGATTGTAACACCCCAAGCCCCTTATATGTGAAGGTTTCAGATAATTATTTTGATCTCTAGATGCCAAAGCTTTAATGACATATGTAACAAGTTAACATGCTCTAATTTCTTGTAGCGGTAATATCAAACCCATGGTCAGAGGTTGGATTGGACCGAAATCCAAAAGCTAGTAATGAAGGAAACTTTGTGTCGTTGGTGGATTTCTTGTCATATGCAAAAAATGCCACGACTGTATCCGATGTCATGATCAGCATAGAGGTGAGTTTATTTATTGCCGGTTCTGTTGACATTGTTAATTCCAACAACATTATGTATCAGCAAATATTAAGTCAATATTATACCTAAATGCTAATATCCGTTCTCAGTAGCTTTACTCGACGTGACTTAAATTTTGAGAGTTTGAAAAAAGGCATAATATTCCATATAAGCAAAGAAAATCCCAAGAGGCTTTTGGAATATGGATGTAACGATTTTTAACTTCAGTTGTTGACATTACAGGTTTCCCCTTAATAGAATAAATCCTTTTTTCTCTTGTGGTTTGTGTTTTGCACTCAATTGGCACTAATGGCTGGAAAAAGAATGCCTTGAGATGGAAAATTCCTAAACAAAAATGACAAAGTATTTCTATTAATTTAAGAATAAAGTCGTCCCTCAAAGATGCAATACTCATTACTATTTATTTTTATATGATGACTCCTTATGTTGGGGATTGCTTGTGGGTATGGGAGTAGATGTGGATACAACTTTCAGGGCATAGCAAGAGGAGGGAAGGCCTATCATTTATCATCTGTTTACCGCATGAGGCTAATAAATAAACCTGTAAAATATTCAAATGTTGTCGAAATAAATGACATTTTTTCTCAGTTTGTTTTAAGAAGCAAATTTTAGTGCCACAAGGAAGCAACATAATTCCATACCAATTCATTTTTTATCTGACAATGTTCTGGCACTTGTGTAGAATGCAGCTTACCTGGCAAATCAGGGATTTGGTGTAATTGCTGCTGTTCTTGAAGCCTTAAGGAGTTTTGGTTACCATAATCAGACAGCAAAGAAAGTTATGATCCAATCAAAAGACAGTTCAGTTCTGAAAGAATTTAAGAAAAGCAGCTACGAACTTGTTTATAGGATTGCTGATGATATCAGGGATATTGAGAGCTCAAATATATCCGAGATCAAGAGCTTCGCTACTTCTGTAGTATTAACCAAGAAATCTGTTTTTCCAAGTGAGGAGGAGTTTCTCGTTGGGAAAACAGATGTGGTGCAGAAGCTGCAGTCATCAAATCTGCCAGTGTATGTTCAAGGCTTTAACAATGAGTATCCATCTCAAGTATGGGATTTTTTCGCAGATTCATCTGTAGAGATAAACAGCTATGTTGCTGGAGCAGGAATTGATGGTGTTATAACAGATTTCCCTGGCACAGCTGCTAGATACAGAAGTAAGTGATTCCAATAGCTCGTCTATACGTCCATCGCATTCCACCCCCAGCTTCTCTTTCTTTATTGTTCCCTCATTTATCTGAATTTCATGTGCTGGGTTACAGGGAGCTGTTGTTTGGGTTACAAAGACCGACCACCGTATCTTAGCCCCGTTGAACCTGGAGGTCTCCTACAATTCATGCCTCCTCAGTATTCGCCAGCTCTACCTCCTGTTGCGAACATAACCCCTACTGCGTGCAATGAGTCTACAGCTAACGCTGCTCCCACCTGTCCAATCGGTCAATCCTCAGTTGTGGTTGGCGTTTTGACATGCTGCCTCGCCATTCTTCTTGCTGATCTTCTGATTTTTTGATCTCAGTTAGACTTGTCAAATGGGTCATAGAGATGATGTATGGACAGATATGTGATTATATTGAAAGGAATAGCATCAGAAAGTTGAATTATTGTATTTACCATCTCAGTACAAGTGTCTTTCGTAATTTTAGTTGCTACTCTATTGTTGTATGTTTGATGATGGAGTCATGGAGTCAGCTACTCATTTTTTCGTTGATTGATCTTGGAGGATAGCAGTTTGGGATGAACTCAGTCGCTGGTTGGGGCATAGTCTTGGGCAGAAAGAGTTGGTTGCTGCAGCATTTGGAGCTTGTATATACTATACGTGGATCACTAGGAACAACAAAATCTTTAAACAACACAATGTACAGGTAGATACTACAGTTCAACAAATCAAAAATGATATCAAAGAAAGAGTTGAAGCATTTAGCAGTACAAAATGGGCAAGGAGATGCAAGGGATTTATACAGAGAATTTGTACTTAGATAGTTTCTGCTATTTTCTGTTTTGTAGGAGTACTGTAGAATTTTAGGTTGTTGTGTTGGTAGCTGGTGTTTTTCTTCTGCTTGAGGCCCATCTGTGTATGAGGTGCTCTTTTTGTGTAAAGGATTGAGTTGGTTGGTCCGGTAATATTCACATATGTTACCAAAAAAAAATCCCCACCCAAAAAATAAAAACCAATCCCTGCTTGGACTCTAGCACTATATCTTCAACGTGTCAATCCTACGCTGAAACGTTGGCTTAAATTCAAATTTGAGAATCTGATTTTGGGCACAAGACTTGATTCTTGATAAGAATGTGCTGAATTTGTACCTTACTTTGAACATTATCCAAGTCCCAAATAACATCGAGAGATAATGTTCAAAGCATGCAGTGAACTTCTTCCTAAAGGAACTAGAGTGTACAACGGGAGACTCAAGATGAAATTGAAACTTAATAAATTCTAAAGAAATGTAAAAGCTCCTTACTGTCTAAATGATGATACTGGTGCAACTCCTAAGAATTTAAAACCTAAACAGAGCGAGGCCTATCCCTTATTCCAAATGCGCGTTTTTAAACCTCAAAGTGCAGTTAAATGTATTCTACTAAATGGTGGATTTGATCAACTTAACATAGAACTAAGACCTTGAGAAATGTTTCTAGTTTTTCAAACACTTCTTTAACTAAATCAGTGTTTCTTAACTCAGTTCTAAATTCGGTCAATATTATAGTTAGTAAGACTTAACTCATGTAACCAAAGCGAAATGGTAGAGGATATTTAGAAGTGAGTTAGCCTAGCCCAACTTAAACTCATAAATTTACCTAAAGGGTAGATGTTGACTCAGGCTAAAATATGACAGAATATACGAACTGATGTATTAAATTATCTAGAACCTATAAGGATTGCCCCAAGATAGACTAAGTACTAAGTATCTCGATTAGCTTAGGCTAGCAGACCTCATAGTTAGATTCAAAAGCTTAATTCAATGACTACCTATAAAATATTAATGTTTCATCATGCTATATACTCGACTAGTTGATTTAACTGGATATACTATAAATTTTCGACAAAAATTAAGCATAACGTAAGTACTCATAGCAAGTAGCAAATAATAAAGTAATTGAAGCAAATAGCAAGTAAAAGTAATGAAGCTAATAAACATGTACTAACTTTATTAATTAGAGTTTGCTACATTAATGAAAGTGAAGCAAGTTGTTTTTATGTCTTCAATAACACGAACTCCATAGGAACTCAGCGTGCACGAGCTCATGGTCCATGTAACAACCAATATATCAGGAAGAACCCCAGAGAAAGGTCGGGGGTTTTTCATATGCAAGGAAAAATTAAAAGAGAGAGAAGGGAGGTAGGGCTAAGTATGTGAGTCATGACACATACAGAGCATAAGAGACAGTTGGAAACAATTATGCTGCTGAAATAGCTATATATTCCATAGAAATTAATTTTACAACTAGGAACAGAGAGTTACGAGTAAACATAAACTACAATCTTGGCCAAACACTATGACATTTACAATTTGCCAGCTTTAGAGAAACAAGAGACAAACACAAATTGAAGGATGACAATACTAATCTAAACATGGGTTATTTATTTACGTATGGTAAAAAATCAGTCACAAGGTTCCACAGCATGATCATTATATTCTTCTTTCTAAAGTTATAATTTGTCTTAGCAATTAACCCAATATAGAGAAAAAAGAAATGTTAATGGAAGTCTAGCAAACGAGATTAAATAGTCTAAACAAAGAAAGGTAAACTAGAAAACAAACTCTACAGCCCCTGGCACACTACACCAAAAACGGCTTTTAGCGGCAATATTTGTTGCTGAAAAAACATTTATCAACAATTGATTAAATGCCATTGGATTTTAGGTCGCTAAAACCTTTAGCGACATTTATGTCGCGTGCTGGTAAAGACTCATTTTATTGCCCTTAAAAGTAATTGCTTTTAGCGGTATTTATTTAGCAGTATTAAATTGCCGTTAAAGCTACCTTAGAATGTAATATCAAACATATTTTGCGGCTTTTGTTATTACCGGCAAAGATGCAATAATTGCCACTAAAGGAGACCAGTTTTAGTGGAGATAATTATGACGACTAAAATTGATAATAAGTTCACCTTAATCCACGTATTTAATGATCACTTTTTTATAGCATCAACAATAAAAAATCTCAAGAGAAATAAATTTGAAGGTAGTAATAGAAGAATTACCAAACTCAAAATCATTCCCTTAAAACAAGAACAATCAAAGATACACCCACTTTCTTATCTTCCGGTGGTTAAAAAAGTTGAGTATGAATTATCAAAACAAAAAGAATGCGTTCAACAACGAAGAAACACGGAAACTGTGCCACTAGTTTTTTTCCCTAGAGAAACTAGCAACTGCCCGGATTTGGCTGAAATGTTGCTTCATTGCCAACTGTAGTAAACCATAGTGCTCCCTTATCACAAATTACTCTGGACAGTAAGTGATACCATTCCCTAGTAAGTCGACCAGCATCAATCCCTTCTTCCCCTTAGAAATGTACAGTCAATCTCCCTTTCAATTCTTGAGTTGTCCTCATGTGCAGCAGATTATATGAATCTTCAAGTATATAAGCTCTTCTCACAGAAATTCTCGGAGGACAGTGATGATGGTCGTGTTGGAGTCGTGGATGTCAATGGAAAAGGGACTGTCGAGCTGCAAAAATAAGGAACACTCATTTGCACAACTTTCAGAATTGGATATGATAGATATGCAAAGCAACCTCTATTAGTTCCTGGTTCGGGTGCCGGGGCTGACGTGAGATGGAGAGAGGCTATTAGACAATTTACTTATTATTATGGTAAGTATGGGTACCTGAAGTTAGCATTGGTCGTCTTATTTGTTTGGATACTTGTTCAGGGATGTCAATAACAACGGCAGCTGATATCAGGAAGGCCTTGGCAACTGCTGCAGCATGCTGTAGGCAACATCTAACAACCTGTTTCACACATTAGTTAGTAAAATTTTAAAGAAGTCTACAACGCACTAACAGTATCAAGCTAGTTTACCATCTAATACAAACTGGTCAGTAGAAGAGTCCTAGACTATGTGTTGGCAAACAGAGTTGTGTTTTATAGTATCAGTTACGATGTTTGATTCCTAAACTTTTAATAACAGAGTCATGGAGAAGACTCAGAGACTGCAAGCAAGCTTACAGATAGAGTTCAAGACTGGTTTCAGTTTTTCAAGATTTCTTCACCTCCGATACAACGAGAGATAATTTCCTGGTGAAGGCGGAAATGGAGGACTCTTTCCCTTCACAATAGACAAAAAATGATTATATTACCTATGCAGGATCCAAAATTTTGGCAGCCATCAAATCTTCATATCCGACTCTTGCAGCATTGTATCCATATTTCATGTTATTGACTAACAAATCTGCACATATCTTGAAAATTTCAAGTTAGTCACCAGATGATGTATTCCCATTTTGAGTTTAAAAACTTTATTGCCTGAAACAAATAGTACAAAATGACATAACATTCAAAGCTACCTTCTCTACAACGATGTTTACACCAGCATTTTTTGCTAATATCTGCTTTGCAGGATAGGATAGTGCTCTTTTAAAAATATCAGCTCCTATCTGTGAATAGTTCGAGGAAACTGTCAGTCTAGGGACCAGACAAGCAAAAGCAGCACCAGTAGGAGAAAACACAAATATCCAATACTCGTGATAAAAAGCAAGCAGTTCAAGAAACTGAGAACTGAGATAGTTTAATGAAATGAAAATTGCTTTCAGAAAATTAAACTGAATAAGAACCATCAGGATTATGAACCTTTACTATAACATAGTGACTAACCTTCTGATCCTCATTATCCAGCATTTCTTTGATAGCACGACCTTTGATGATAGTCTCAGAAGACAACAGCCGTCACCCACTAGTACTCCTTCCTCAGTAGCCTGAGCAGGCAAAGTAGAGAAACTTGCTACTTTGAAGAATTATCTCTTTAAGGTATAATAGATAGAACCCCCAAGAATAGGATTAGATATAATATAAATTAAATGAATCTATCCTACTAGAGCTCTTAAGCACTTTAAACAAAACTCACATCAAAATCATTAACGTGTAGACAGGGTCAGATGCACTACGTGGCAGTGAGATTGGCGCACCCATTGTTATGCTAAATCCGTACCAATTGTCACAAGGTGTTGTGGATGCTTTGGTGTCTCGCATCCACCAAGATAAAATCCTAAATCTGCCTTTACCTTTCATCAAAGGTACTTTTGAAAGACGAGTGTTTATCTAGTGGATAACGCCATTTCCTTCACATTGTGTAAGGTGGGTTTATTTAGGGATCTGCCTTGGTCATCACTTTTACTGTGAAGACATGTAAGGTGGGTTTATTTAGGGATCTGCCTTGGTCATCACTTTTACTGTGAAGACTGTTCTAACTGCCAAGAAACACCCACCAAGGGAACTTGCCACCTCAAAAGAGGTGAGAAGCTACAAGTTCTAGAACAGAACTTCTGCTTTACTTTCTTTTTTTTATTTTAGGAGCTGGTTGCTGTTTCGAGATTAAAAAGAGTATATACTATAAAGTAATCAGATGACAGTGGCTATGATGTGTGTGATACTTCAGACCGAACTTTTTTTTTTTTGTTGATCAAGAAGTTTCCATCATAATAGATCATGTATAATCAACCATGGGTTTTAAGTATCGGGAGAAGAGGTAATTACCCTTGCTGGATTGAGGGCGTACCTCTTTTTAGTATCAGAAAACATCTCCTTCCTCAAAAGATCTCCAGCATTAATGTGTTAGAATCCAAAGATTTTTCCAAGCTTCAGATATGAGTACTTTTTTCCACCATCAATTGAATATGCAATCGATTGGGAGATGCAGAGAAATCATGCAAAAGAGAAAAAACCACCATATCTGAGAACAATCGCCAACTCCAAAACTGGACAGCCGACAATGTTGGGGAAGACGATGATGGAACGAATGGATTCACCGATCTTAGTGATGGGGTGATTTAACCTATGGTGTGAATGAAGAGTTTGGGTTGAGCATAAGGAAAGGGAGCGAAATTTTGAGAGTAAAAAAACTAAAAACAAATGCGAGGGATTGGAAAGTTATCATGGTTGTTTTCCAGAGCATTTTTTATCATTTGTCACTGAAAGTTGTTTATTAGAGGTTAAAGTTTTAATTGCCGCTACATAAGAGTTTAGAGAAGGAATTTGCGGCAATTTGTTTTGTTAGACACCCAACTAATGTTAGACCATATATTTTGTAACGTATTCAGATAGAATACAAATTCTCGAGTCAATATATTTAATTTAAGTGTGTACTTGAGGAATCTCCCCATTCTTCCGCTCAAACTTTCATCAAGAATCCCATTTACAACACTTAGAAGTGACTGTGTTGGGACAATCTGAAAGCAATTAAAAATGAAATGAGTGGAACAAGTATAAACTAGCAAGATCGCTTCATTGACAAAAAAAAATGGTTGGGGTGGGTTAAATTTATTACTGACATCCAAACTGTTAGATTTCAGTGTGGCTCCTTGTTTAAGCTGAAATACTTCATGGAACTTATGTCCAGCATGATGTATTAACGTGGCTGTTGGCTCTACAAAGTTCAGATAAAAGAATTTAACAGTCTGAGGAAGGGACATGGCTTGTGGAGTAGCAAAACCAAACAGGTATAAACCTAATTTAACAATTGATTAACTTCTTAATGCCCAAGAAGAGCAAAAGACGATTGAAGATCGCAAAGCAAATATCAAACAGCTGTGCCATGTGTAGATATGAATTCACAACTGAAAGACATGCAACTGCTTAGAACATATAAAGACTACACATGAAGCATATAAATCTTACATCATATTTGCAGCAAAAGCACCAAACTTTACCTGTTTCGCCACACCACAAGCTTTGTCACATGAGTTCAGTATCTCAAAGTAGAAGACAGAGAAATTAAGTGCAAGACCCAGCCTTATTGGATGTGTTGGAGGTAGATCTGCCAGTGCAATTTCCTTCAATGACAACAAAGGCAGGAAAACAGAATCAGTGAAACTCAATTTTCCAACCATATGATGGAACATACAAAATGAAATGCAAAGATATGAACATACAAGATTTTACCAAATGGAGAACAGATAAACTCACATACCAGACTACACAATTTTTTGAAATTAACAGTTCATCAAGAGCCAAAGGGAGCAAAACCCGAGAGAACTAACAACCCCAGGTAGCAGTAGCAATCAACCTAACCTCCTCTATACAATGTCTAAAAATGTGCAGCATAACTAGAAAGCCTTTGCAGGTAAAGTTAATTTTCTGATTCATACACCCAACCCAAGTCAAAAAGTTGGTCCTTGAGTGTTCCTAACTACATCAAATGATATGACTACAGCTAAATTCGTGTAAGCCTTATTAATGCGCACATCCTCGGATACTTACAAACACTGACCAGTCTAACAAACTCTATGAAGATAATACATTTACACATAAATCTCTTTCAATGGTAAAGAATAATAATGCAAAGGAACTCATCTTAAACTGCAGCTTAAAAAAACATATCGTTAATTAACAATATATTAGTAAAATATATGTGATGGAAGCAGAAAAGTCAAAACTACACCCTCCAGCTAAGCAATTCATTTCTACCACATTAATAGGAGTAATATATATGTGACAGAAAAGCTAAAATACAACGGAAAAATCAAACCCGATTTAACAATCTCCACTACCCTTTTTTTTTTCTTTTTTTTTTTTTTTATAAGGTAACAATCTCCAGTCCATTCTCAAAGCAAGCACATAAAATCCAGATCAGAATGGCTAAATTTAGTTATCTACATTCATATCGAAAACATCTACAGTTTCTATATATTTTTCATATCTCAATGAAAATTCAACATGTAATTTGCCATAATTTGAAGAACAGTAAGAAGCACCAACAAATCAACTCAAAAGTGAAAATAATAAAAGTTGCTTTCAGTTTTCAATTTCTACTGCCAACCATTTCCTCTGATTGTTAACTCATTACCAGCAAAAAAAAAAAAAAAGTTTATTGCCGGTATTGCTTCAACTTAGACAACAAAATTAACGGCAATTACACTATTCAACTAGGGGTGTACAACGAAAACGTACAAACCGTATCACCCATTAATCCGAGTCAAATCGGGAAAAAAAAATTGATTGATGGTTTTGGTTTGACTTGATTTGGTGGTGAAAGAAAAAATCCGATCATAATTGATTTGGTTTGATTTTAACTAAAAAAAATTAAACCAAACCAAATCAATACATGTATACAATTTTAAAAAATATTTTATACATATAAGCATTTCTTTGTAATGTATTTTATAAATATTTCTTAAATTTTCATAATTTTTGTCTTTTAACATATTATTTCAAGCTTGTACTTAGAATTTTGAATCATCCAATAAATTTTATAGTCTATAGATGTTGGATATCTATTCTTAGTTTTGCATTGGTTTAGACTGTGTTAATACATGACTTAATTTTATTTTTCATTAATATTTAGTTATGTAATTAATACGTACTTGTTAGTCATACTTATTTTAGCATGATTTAATACTTTTAGATTATGATCATTTTCATTATGGCTTAGTGATTTCATTGTCTTTTTTGTTGAATATTTTAATACAATATCATCACTCATCTCACATTTTGTGTTATTTTCTTAAGAAACACCTTAATTAGATACTTGTATCTTACTAGAACTAAAGAAAAATTTGAAGCACAAGTTATATGTTTTTGGTATGTAGATTTTACGGGGAAAAAACTCGAGAAAGCCGAAAAAATCCAAGGTTGAAAAACCCAACTTTGTTGGTTTAGTTTAATTTATAGATTTAAAAACCCGACACAATTAATTTGGTTTGGTATTTAACGAACCCAAACCAATCTGGTTCATGTACACCTCTAATTTCAACTAAACAATTGTCAATAAAAACCTGTTGTTGTAGTGAGTCGCTTACGAAGAGCTTACTACCAGTTTTATCCTAAATAAACAAAGGAATAAGATTACCTCCAAATTTAAGTTTCATCTTTCAAAGATTTTTCTGATAACAAGGATGGACAATACTGATGGCACTCCTCATTTCAAGACTTACATCTAAGACCAAGAGATGGAACTTCAAGCTCTACAAGCGGCATGAATGATAAAGATGGTGTTGAAGTCCTTTGGAGGCCCATACAAGCCCTATAATGAGGCCTATGATGTGTGGGAGGTGGCTTGGGCGAGGCTTGAAGATAAGGCTACAAGAAAGAAGGCCGGCACTCAAAGTGGCTAGAAGCGTAAAAAGGATAGAAATGCAAAAGTGGCCAAACATGCAAAGAAGGGACATACATGCAAATGGTCGCAATTGCGAGCTTTGAAGATGGGATGATGGCTATTTGTGCAAGAGAGAGATATTTTTGGATTCCAAGCTAACATCCAACTAGCCAAACAAAGCCCTTGCCTCATTAATGGCATTTTTGTAATAACTTAGTCTTCTTTAGTCTAGGAGTATAAATACTAGACTTAGTCATTTTCTTCACTTAGATTGGATGAATTATGTATTGAATACTCTAAGGAGTGATAGTTTGTTTAGGGTTAGCTTAGTTAATAGTGGATTCCATTATTTGTTTGTGAACCATTTTTCCATTGATTTCATGAAGGGTTGTTCATTTGTGGATTTCAATTGAATTTCCCTTGCCTTTATTTCAAATAGCTTAGGTTCTATTGATTGAATCCGATTGGAAGGGTCTAGGTTTCATATACTTAGGTTTGTCCATAGATTCATTATCATTAGGGTCTAGTTTTTATCCCTCTATTTCTCATCCCTTTTCTTCAATTCTCATCTCCAATTTCTTGCTTATCCTTAATTCCGCGTGTTAGTGTTGAATTGGTGTTCTTCCCCAATTCAAATCGTATCATTTGGTACCAGAGCCAGGTTAAGAGATTGTTCCTACAATTTCTAATCCTAGGCTTAAAATACAAAATCCCAAAAAAAATCGAAAATTGTTTTTGTGTTGTTATTTTGGTTGATTTGAGGTTGAATTTGGGTTTGTTGCTATCAAAAACCCTAGATCTGAAGTTTCAAGTGATTTGGTTTAGTTTTGAAAAATCACGATTGAAGACCTTCAAGCTTCTTAAAGAACTCCAAATGGGTCTTGGTGATTGAAGTTAAATTTGTCACACCCTAGCTTTGATAGGGCATAATGGGCACCCGACCCTTACTTAGGGCCGAGCGAACCCGCTGATTCTCGTGATACTCACAATCATATTAGACTCTTAAAGCATGAAATGAGCGCATAATGTAAGCTTTTCAAACAAACATACTTTTCGTCTTTCTCAAATCGAGGAAAATCTGTAAACATATGAAATTTGTAACATACTGCATAATGACACATCGGCTTACAGAGCCGCTTACAAGACTGACATGTTCTATACGTGACTCTGTCTGCAAAGTCTCTAACATAAATCAAGATGCCATAACATAGATACTTTGACTCCTACAAAGAGGAAATGGAGCTCGCCAATCCATGAACATCTTCTACTAGCATGCTCTACTCGTCCGTATACACCTACGTGGCATGAAACGCGGCCCCCCGAAGAAAGCGGGGTCGGACGGAATATGTCCGAGCATGTAAAGCATGGAATACGGTAAACGAGGATCATACGAAATAAGGAGTGTAGAAAACGGTACAATAACCGTAAAACCATAAGGCTTGCCTTTGAAACATAAATCATGCATGTCAATATCATATCCAATTCATTATGGGACTTAGAAGCATAAGTGAATAATCATCTTGTACATATGCATATATAACGCGTCCCGCCCTACTGAGTGAGGGACTCGGTGAATAGAATCATCATATCATCATGTCATCACATCATCATATATATATACCGTACCCGGCCTAGTGAGGGACTCGGGAATAGAATCATCATATCATCATGTCATCATATCATCATATCATCATATCATCATATATATATATCCGTACCTTTTCGCCAGGGACTCGGTGAACGAGATCATGTCTCCATCACGTATATCATACTCGGCCCATCCCGATCATCATACCATCATGTATATGTATCGTACCCGGCCCTCTAGTGAGGGACTCGGTGAACAATGCAAGGAATCGTGCACGAATACATACCCGGCCCGGACTCGGAAAGATATAATAACAAATGCTAGCACGAGCGAGTAGTGAGAAACCATATGCATATAAATCATCATTTCGAGACTCGATAGATAGGTAGACAAATCAACGCTCGAGTATCCGAATAATAGTCACATTCGTTATCATTACGAAATATGTCACATAACGTCTCGTGGATCATAAACACGTATCAAGCCAATCTGAGTCCGCCCATGAAAGTTACGGGCATTATGCATTAGAGAACACTTTACGAACATATCAAAGCAATCCGAGACCATATATGAAAGTTAGGGACATTATACGTTATAGAACACTTTAGGAATAAAAACTCTTATGCAACATTCATTATCCAGACATACAAAAGACTCGAGGGCAATAGCTCGACTACATTAAGAGTGCGAATATCAAGAAGAGGATAAGCTTTACATACCGTCCGCTTCCTAAGCTAATCCGAATTTAAGTCTCGGGCTTTCCAAGATCTACACAACGTCATTAGATACCAAACATTAGCCATAGGCACTTAGGAATCCCATCCTAGGCTAGCACTTTATTTACGTAAATTTGGGCAGCATTTTCCCATAAATTCAACAAACCCCGAGAATTCAACTCGGCCAAATCATCAACAACAATACCAACAACCATATTAACAACATCAACACATTCCTCTCTTCCAAGTTCATGAACTATACCAACATTCCATACGTTAACAACTTCAACTTGAATCATTAAATCTTCATTTTTACCATAGAATCCACAACAACAACAACCCAAAATATTAAATAAAATTAGTTCATCATTCCTACACAACACAACACTTACACGGCTACAACCCAACACTTACACGGCTACAACCCAACACACATAATTTCATGAACTTCATCCATTTCCACACTCTACAACATGCACAAACCATCCATAACATATGAAAAAGGAGATTAAGCCTTACCTTTACCCATTAGCTTTCCAACTTGGCTAGGGTTGGTGAATTGCAACAACGAATAGTTTGATTGCTCCAACAACTACTCCACGTTAATAAGGACCTTCCAATTGGTTGAAATGCTAGAAGAGAATTATTTTTTTTGATCAAAATTTTTGGACATCAATTTCGGCTAGAAGGACCTTGGCCGAATGCTTCTCCATTTTTTTCTCCAAGCTTCTTGAATTGTAAAGAATGATGAATAATTATCTTGATTGGTCATTTTTTTTCTATATATATATATATATATATAGCCTCTACAAATACAAGGTGGACAAATGCCCTCCCTTATGGCTTAAGACAATTGACAGCCATGTGGGACCCACACCCCACATCATGCACACGGCCACTTGGCCACTTTTGGCTTTTTCATGAAATATTCTTTTCACCTTCTAGCCCCTAATTTTCCTTAATATTTTCATCCAATAAAATTATAAGCAACTTGTGCATTAAAACAAATCGGAAAATAACCTTGCCCTTAACTTATCGCAGTTAGCTCAGAATATCCCGATGTACAAAATACGGGATATAACATCCTTCCCCCCTTTAGAACATTCGTCCTCGAATGTTAAACTAGTCTTACGGTCTCATAAGGATCTCGAGGGGGGGGTTTCCTTTATTACTATAACATGCGAAAATCATCTACCAATCATATTTCTTCGTCATCTCCTCTTCTTCTCAAGTCATCTTCTCCCCGTTATCGCTCCGCCACTACACCTTAACGAAGCCACGTCTTCGAAGGTTCTTACCCGACGATCCCGTATATCTACGGGTTCTCTCGTACGATAGCTCTTCCGTTACTATCATCCATGAGAATACCCAGAGTCACCAATTCATTTTATGAAGCATAGACACATGAAACACTGGGGGTACCGCTTCCAGATCAAAGGGTAGGTCTAATTCATTGGCAACCTTGCTTACCTTATGAACAATGTCATAAGGTCCAATATATCTTGGGCTAAGCTTCTCCTTCTTGTCGAATCTCATTACACCTTTCATGGTTGATCTCTTCAAGAATACCCACTCGCCAATCTGGAACTCTAAGTGTCGACTCTGAGCCGTTAATAACCTTTCCCGAACAAGTTTTACCTTATCAATGGCTTGCTGAATCATATCTGGGCCGATTAACTTAGTTTTCCCAACATCAAACCGACGATGTTTCTCGCCATACCGCCTCATACGTAGCCATCTAGATGCTAGAATGGTAGCTATTATTATAAACTAACTCCAAAGATAGAGACTAAGAGCAAAAGGTAGAGTGACAGTTAAAGTCTTGTAAAGGAGTCAAGAAGAAATACATGAGGCTGAAGATTCCAGAATATGGACTTCATGACAAACTTACCTCGCACCCTACGGAAGTATGACTCTATATGGATTAGAGTGGATAGGCTGACGACATCAGCCCACCTTCTTCCAGTCAGGACTATTTATCCAGTTAAAGGCTATGCCAAGTTATGTAGAGAGACTTCATGAAGTTCTCACATCTATGATCTCGGACGAGAGGGCTCGATTCTGACTAACTTCGGAGATCACTCCCGATGGACGGGATGAGGTCACAAGTGACCGGTATCGGGATAGATCTTTGGTTCAACCATAGCCGTGTCCTGTTTGCCCTCAATACTAATTCTATCTTTCTCCCTTGCTACTCATAGATCGCAGTATCATTAGCGAATAACTCTTTTTCCCACATCTCAGCCTCTAATCCAGTACAGTAGTGTTTTTTTTTTTTTTCACAATATCTCTGTAAGTTACTCGTTACCCTTCTCTTGTCGTATTCTCTCCCTTTTTAAGCACCCACTTTCCAATGTCATATCATTCAAGATCTCTACAATTAATTCTCAGCACTATCTCAATTACCATCCTAACTCCTACCCCTTTATTCGTCGGCTTTTAGATCTTACTAACTTGTCTCAAGAAGGAATCTTGCTCGTAGCCCAAACATCTGTATCAAATATATGGTAGTGTCGATTGTCTCCATCTTACACTTGCATCTCTCGCACTCACTTCCCCCCTTAAGGGTGTACTTATACTATTACCCGATTATACTTTGCCCTATGTCCGTATTTCCAATCTCAATTAGGCGGCACTTTTATTTCGACATTTTGATCTCCTTGCCTTCCATCCACTCACTTTCTTCCTTTTCCAAATATCATTGTATTAGAACTTTCCAAGCTTAACCTGTAGGGAAAACAACATCAGTTTGCCTTGTAACATTTGTGCCCTTTATTTTTCTTTTCACTTGAACTTCGTTACCCCGTCCGATTAATGCCTTCCATATACCGCAATGTTGGTTGCGAATACACATATCCGCCGATATAGCCATGTACGGGATAGCATGTGCATACCTATATATATATATATATATATATATATATATATATATATATATATATTACTATTTTGCTTACAAAATATTTCCAAACGCTATTCAACTTACCCTGCTTCTAGAGCTGTGATGCACCTTCTTTCTCTTCACTGGTTCAGTCTGTCTCGTCTTATGTGACCTCTTAAGGTTTCTGCCCACTCTGTATACTCTAATTTCCCTTAGGCTACTCTGGCCTCCCATTTGGTTCTCTCGCGCGTCTGACCTTATAGGACTTTTGGTACACTTCCCAGGGGGTCACCCATCTTAAAATTTCTCTCACTCCAGCACGCTTAACCTTGGAACCCTGATAAGATACGATGCTTTAATGCTAGTAAGATAGCGTCCACCTCACCGCATGACCTTCATCACATAATCTGGAGTAAATTGAAGTCTTAACAGATTTCGAAATGTTCTCATAACACATCTCCCTTCGAATTAGAAAGGGTCTCTTACTCTTCTGACTCCACAATTACTATTTTAGCCCTTTTTCAATCCTCAATATTCACTCTTCACCTATGGACAAGACTACTTTCCGTCCTAGACTTCCAGATTCCCAATGGTGATGAACACACCTCGATCGCCGTTACTTATAAATACTTGGTTATCGGCCTTTGGATTTCTGCTCTCATTTTGCCTCGTTCCTCATCCTTTCTATAACCGAGTCTTTCACAGTCCCGTCACTTATAGCACTCGTATCCTTGGCTACATATGTCATGGTCTATTACTACATTGTTATCTCGCTCTCTTCTTATTTCCTTTTTCCAATCACCCTTTCTTTTCTTATGCTCACTATGATTTCCGTTATTATATAACCCTTATTCCAAACTTTCCCTACAGAACTTGATAAGCCTTCCTTATTCGTTCTATAGCTCGCTTTTCCGTTTCATACTTGCCTTTATATTCTAGCTACATAGATCACATCATAGCTTTGGCCACTTTCTCACTAGGCTTTACTTATTTTCATAACAATCCTCATTATATCCACATTATATCTTATTCGTAATCAATCCTATAATATAACACTTCTTAACCCTTTACCCTTTAATGGTCCACTTTATCCTTAATATCTCACAAGCTGTCTTATCAATACATTCATATCCGTCACAATTCTTTTCCTCTGTACTCTTGTCTTACTCATACTATTACTTCCAATTCCGCAATTAACTTCTTTCTCGAGGTCAGCCGTACTCGCAACTTAGTCAAAGCCTATCATTACTATTAGTACGACCTTTCAAGTCATATCACAAACCTACATCTCATTCTCTTTTTATTTCCAGGAAAATTTTGGCAGAGTTTCCTCTGTAATTGTTACTATCTCAAAACCTGCACGCGAAATACCAACAATGCCTCACGAGCCAACATATGTATATATGTATATCATATCATATCACGGCCACACAGGGCTCCCAATATCAACAACAGTACGAAAATGATGAACATACCTCGTATGCCCAACTCAAATTGCACCTGTTACACTTTCTTGTTTACTTTCCCTTTTAATCTTCAACCTGTATTTCAATTGTACTTCAATATCTTACCCGACATATATCTTTCATACCTTTGCTTACCTGCGTGCTTTGTAACTTCCAATATCGCTAGTCACTCTCTTCTGTCGATGCCATTCTCCTGCTGAAATCAAAGGGTAGTATAAAGAATCTCATTCCCTACGACTTGGCTCTATGGCACGATCTCAGATGTGAAAGAAGGGTAACCGCCCTAGATGCCCGTAGCCTCTTGTTTATAAATGTGGCGCACTTCAGACCATAAACGGACTCTCCGGACACGACTTTGCGTACAACCCCTAGGACGAACCGCTCTGATACCAATTTGTCACACCCTAGCTTTGATAGGGCGTGATGGGCACCCGACCCTTACTTAGGGCCGAGCGAACCCGCTGATTCTCGTGATACTCACAATCATATTGGACTCTTAAAGCATGAAATGAGCGCATAATGTAAGCTTTTCAAACAAACATACTTTTCGTCTTTCTCAAATCGAGGAAAATCTGTAAACATATGAAATTTGTAACATACTGCATAATGACACATCGGCTTACAGAGCCGCTTACAAGACTGACATGTTATATACGTGAATCTGTCTACAAAGTCTCTAACATAAATCAAGATGCCATAACATAGATACTCTGACTCGGCGGACTCCGAAAGAAATGGAGCTCGCCAATCCAAAATTGAACATCTTCTACTAGCATCCTCTACTCGTCTGTATACACCTGCGTGGCATGAAATGCAGCCCCCGAAGAAACGGGGTCAGTACGGAATATGTACTGAGCATGTAAAGCATGGAATACGGTAAACAGGATCATACTAAAATAAGGAGTGTAGAAAACGGGTACAATAGCCAGAAAACCATAAGGCTTGCCTTTGAAACATAAATCATGCATGTCAATATCATATCCAATTCATTATGGGACTTAGAAGCATAAGTGAATAATCATCTTGTACATATGCATATATAACGTGTCCCGGCCCTCTAGTGAGGGACTCGGTGAATAGAATCATCATATCATCATGTCATCACATCATCATATATATATACCGTACCCGGCCCTCTAGTGAGGGACTCGGTGAATAGAATCATCATATCATCATGTCATCATGTCATCATATCATCATATATATATACGAAGTACCGGCCTTTTAGTGAGGGACTCGGTGAATATGAGATCATGTCTCCATCATGTATATCATACTCGGCCCATCCCCGTGGGCCGGCGCCATCATCATATCATCATGTATATGTACCGTACCCGGCCTCTAGTGAGGGGACTCGGTGAACAATGCGATTGAATCGTGCACGAATACATACCCGGCCGGACTCGGTGAAAGATATAATAACGACTAGCACGAGCAGAGTAGTGAGAAACCATATGCATATAATCATCATTTCAGACTCGATAGATAAGTAGACAAATCAACGCTCGAGTATCCGAATAATAGTCACATTCAGGACTCTTGAAATATCATTACGAAATATGTCACATAACGTCTCAGGGATCATAAACATGTATCAAGCCAATCCGAGTCCGCCCATGAAAGTTACGGGCATTATGCATTAGAGAACACTTTACGAACATATCAAAGCAATCCGAGACCATATATGAAAGTTAGGGACATTATACGTTATAGAACACTTTAGGAATAAAAACTCTTATGCAACATTCATTATCCAGACATACAAAAGACTCGAGGGCAATAGCTCGACTACATTAAGAGTGCGAATATCAAGAAGTGGATAAGAATCGTAGACATGCTCGGATCTTAAGAGTAGAGTTACCCCAAGGCTCGTATCGTATCATACTTACATCTAGGACATGCCAAAAGAAAGAAAGGATAAGCTTTACATACCTCGTCCGCTTCCTAAGCTAATCCGAATTTAAGTCTCGGGCTTTCCAAGATCTACACAACGTCATTAGATACCAAACATTAGCCATAGGCACTTAGGAATCCCATCCTAGGCTAGCACTTTATTTACAGAAATTTGGGCAGCATTTTCCCTATAAATTCAACAAACCCCGAGAATTCAACTCGGCCAAATCATCAACAACAATACCAACAACCATATTAACAACATCAACACATTCCTCTCTTCCAAGTTCATGAACTATACCAACATTCCATACGTTAACAACTTCAACTTGAATCATTAAATCTTCATTTTTACCATAGAATCCACAACAACAACAACAACCCAAAATATTAAATAAAATTAGTTCATCATTCCTACACAACACAACACTTACACGGCTACAACCCAACACACATAATTTCATGAACTTCATCCATTTCCACACTCTACAACATGCACAAACCATCCATAACATATGAAAAAGGAGATTAAGCCTTACCTTTACCCCTTAGCTTTCCAACTTGGCTAGGGTTGGTGAATTGCAACAACGAATAGTTTGATTGCTCCAACAACTACTCCACGTTAATAAGGACCTTCCAATTGGTTGAAATGCTAGGAAGAGAATTATTTTTTTTTATCAAAATTTTTGGACATCAATTTCGGCTAGAAGGACCTTGGCCGAATGCTTCTCCATTTTTTTCTCCAAGCTTCGAATTGTAAAGAATGATGAATAATTATCTTGATTGGTCATTTTTTGTCTATATATATATATATAGCCTCTACAAATACAAGGTGGACACATGCCCTCCCTTATGGCTTAAGACAATTGGCCAAGCCATGTGTGGGACCCACACCCCACATCATGCACACGGCCACTTGGCCACTTTTGGCTTTTTCATGAAATATTCTTTTCACCTTCTAGCCCCTAATTTTCCTTAATATTTTCATCCAATAAAATTATAAGCAACTTGTGCATTAAACCAAATCGGAAAATAACCTTGCCCTTAACTTATCGCAGTTAGCTCGGAATATCCCGATGTACAAAATACGGGATATAACAAAATTGAAGCTTAATTTGGATTGGGCTTCGTTCTACAAGTGAAGAGGAGCCTAGATCTGAAAAGTGGAGTGAAAACAAGTTGATTTGAAGGTAGTTGAAAATTGGGTGTTCATAGTGTTCTTGAGCAACCTTCAAACCTTCATAGGGAAGAAGATGACTAAAAGTTGCATTTGATCCAAGTATTTTTCCCAAAGTTGTGAAAAGTTATTTTTCTACCCCAAAAAGGAAAATACTAGGTTGTGTGGGGCCATAACAGTCAGCAAATCCAAGGAAATTGGCACAAAATTTGAAGAAGAACACGTACACAAAGAATTCCCTGGAGCGAAATACGTCCACTAAATACGGGTCGTACAGTTGTGTCCGTATAAAGTGTCAAGCAAAAGGAAACTACTATTTTTGGGAGACATCACTAAATACGGCCCGTATTTCACTTTACGAACCGTATAGTGGCTCGTAAATTGAAAAGTGTCCAAGCAGTCTTCAAGTTGAGCTCACTGTCTCGGGAAAAAGATACTTAAATATGGCCCGTATTTCACTTTACGGACCGTATATCAGCTCGTAAAAAGTAAGGTCCAAAGTTGAGTATTCTGCCTCTAGGACTGATCCTTAAATACAGTTTAAGTATACGAACCGTATTTCACTTTACGGTTCGTAAACTTCAAGGGTCAGTCATATAACTGTGGGAGTCCAGTCGTATTTCACAATACGGACCGTATATCAAAACACGGACCGTATTTGGTGAAGTTTCAGTCGTATTTCCTAAGGTGCATATCTTGTTCTTAATTCACTTCAATTCCAAAAAAAAATTGGGATCGCTTGTTGGTTTTGTGTCCCTAATTCTTTGGTAGGGAGCAAAAAAAAAAAAGTATAGAAATTTAAAAATTTTAGTTGTTTCAAATTGATACCTTAGATCAATTGGGGCTTCACGGTTGTGTTTTTCAAGTTACCACCTATCCGGGCCCGAAATTTTATTTCATTCCCAATTTTCGTATTTGGTTTTCTTGTGTTCTTCACTAGTGTGAATTTAGTAATTGTTCTACTTGTGTACGCTAGTTCTTGAGTCCGTATTTCTTTCGTGCCAATTCTTTTCAAGCTTTTCTCGTTTAAACCTCGTTGAATCTTTTGGATCAAGTCCTTTTGCTTTATCGAGTCGTCCGTCTTTCGATTAACAAGAATCTATTCCTCCACAAAGGTTAGCAATCTTATGAATTGATTTGGATTAAAATGGTTCTTGACTAACCTTGGAAGAAGCTTAGGTTGAGAGGTAAGCTTGAGTGCAAATATGAGTGACGTGAGAAACCTTTCCTACTAATCTTATTTGCTCATTTTGTAGGTACACGAAGAGGGGACATAAGGAGAAGAAGAGATAAGGATGTCATCCATAGCTTCCGAGTCATGTGGAGATGATTATGAAGGTTATGCCTCTAGCAATGGAGGGTATGACTATAAGGGAGATGACATAGGATATGAGCATTACTATTCTTACAATGAATATGATGGTGATGGTGCTCATGAGTCGTATGAGGAACATGGTCGATATGATCATAACTTCTACGAGGGTGAAGAATACTACTCCGAGGGAAATTGTGAGGCAACACCTCACAAGGCTTATGAAGAAGAAGGAGAAGATGAGTATGAAGAAGGGTACTATGGTGGATACAAGCATGAAGAGTCTCATCCTACACGCCATGGACATGGGAGTGAATTGAGGTGTGCTCCTTCCTCACACTTTCGATATGAACCAATTGGCGGGAACTTGCAAGAATCAGAAGAATGTGGTGATGGTGAGCCTAGTGGCTATGCACTTCATAGTGAATATGTTTGTGAAGAAATAAATTAGCATATGGTTCTTATGAGGGGTCTTCTAATAGATATTCACGTGCATCGTCTTGTAATACTTCCTATTCCAAGAAAAATGGTATAAGTGTGTGGACTGGTCCGAGTAATAGTAGTTCGAGGAGGAGAAAAGATTATACATTTCCTAATCCAAGAAACACAATGAACTATGATTCTTACCCTAAGCCAGAGGTGTCATGCTCTCAATATGGTTATGGTGTGGAAGGTAGGAGGAGAGAAGTGTTGATGGGAGGTGACCAACTTGTTGGTTATGGAAGTTCTTTTGGAGACTTCTCAAGTCAGATATCTTATCTTAGTCCAAAGGTTATAACAACTAATCAAGGAAGTCGGATTTAAGAGATAGGAGATCGGCCATTCATAGAAAGGTCATTGGCTATGATCTCGAATCAATTGTCGGGCTTGACATCAAAGGTGGAAAGTATGAGCGGGACGTTGAAAGGTATAAATGAACGGATGGATCGCTCATGCAAGGTACAACAAATGGAGATGGAGAAGTCTAAGCCTTGTGAAGCGAAAGAGAAGAGTGAGGCGGAGGGTTTTCTTAACCCTTCCAAAGATGTACTTGACACTTTCCCTAACTCCCATGAAATTGAGAGAGAAAAGATTGAGAGGAGTAAGAGAGTGAAAAGTGACAACTCTAGAGAGAAAAAAGGAGAGGATGTGAGGAGTGATGTGAGGGAGTTGTCACAACCTTTATCTAACCCTTGTGACTTTCTTTCGTCTCTAGTGGTCTTAATGATAGTGCAGGTATTCTCGAAAGCAAACCTAATGATGACCTTCAACCTTTGAAGGTTCTTGAGGTAGTTGAGAGCTTCCCGAAGGAGCAAACGAGCTCCAAAGTTGAAACCCAAGGCAAAGGAGATGAATGTGAACTTCAAGGTAAAATAGCTAATCTTAACACCACAAATGATGTGATTGATCATGTTGTTGAAGTGAGTGAAAATGATAGCTTGTCCTTAATTGAGCTTAATGAGCCTTTGCCTTGTGATGAGCTCAGTGCTATTGTGACAATTGACAATGTGTTTTATATGGGTGATCCAACACTAGTTGATCTTATTGATGACTATCTTGACTCTTCTTTTGAGTTCAAGTTGCGTCCACCTAGTGTTGATTCCTATAATTTGGATGTTAGTACATTGTCATGTGAAATGATAACTCACCCACTAGTTAATCCTAGCGATGACCGAGTTGATTCTTCTTGGAAGATCGATTTGCGTCCAACTAGTGTAGATATTTGTGTTGATCAATTTGTTTGCTATGAAAATCCACTATTTGAGGAACCTTGTGATGTGCTTAATGACCCTCAATTTAGTGATGATATTAATGTAATTGATCATGTGAATAGTCATGTACCTAGTGGGAAGTTTGGTAATGTTGCAAATGTAGTGTCCTTTGGAGACTACAAGGTATTTAGTAACCCACTATGGGATGATGATGGGCTTGGTCTTGATGACAAGCATGGGATGGTTGAAGTTGTTGACACCATTCCCGATGACAAAAAGTCCTTCTTGAGGGTTTGTGACCCACTTGATGAACTAACGTCGAATTTTAGAGTGGCTTCCGAAAGTGAAAAGTGCTCTTTAAAGAAGGGGAGTGACTTACATGAACAAGAGCACACTTCTTGGAAGGACTATGCTAGATCTCCTAACCTAAGGAATGGGGAAATGCTATTTCTAGCTTGGCGTAGGTTAGATAACCCTTTCCCTTGTGATGGAAACCTTCCCTTGAAGGGAAATGACATGATAAGTGGGGAAGGATGTTTTGAAAAAAAAAGGTGAAACTTGTTTGCAAATTGTCACGTCTTCCATCAGTGTTCCAAATAGTAGTGGCTTTCTTAAACTTGTGCTTGAACCCCATAATGAGTCTATACTTGAGGTCACTTTAGTTGAAGAAGTTGTTTTGTGTGACACCTTTCTTTATTACCTATTTGCCTATGATGAACTTTGGGATGATGCTCATGTGTAAGTGTGCATCTGATGTGAAGAGAGACTCTTATAGGGTAAATGATTGTGTCCTTGACCATACTAGGTGGGTAATCTATCCATTTGATCCGGGTGACACCTTGTGTGATTTGAGAGCACTATCTTGGGAGAGTCCTTGTTTGAAAAATGAGAGTGTCCTTGTTTGGACATTGTGCTACATGTCAAATAGAACCAATGTAGAGTTGTATACTTCGTATTTTGAATCCATTGGTTTTATTACTCTATCCTCATGTCATGAACCTTGGAGGGATCAACTTTTTGATACCTCATGTGTGCGATTGTTATCCATGATTGTCATTGATGTGTGGTTATACCACAAATTTGTTCATCCTTGGCATAAATATGTGATTATGGCTTTGTGTGCTAACCCTCAATCTTTGAGGAGTATGTTTTCGTATGTCTTCCCTTGGATTTTGCTAGGTTCGGATTCGAGGACGAATCATTTTGAAGAAGGGGAGGATGATATGACCCTACTTGGCACACCTCATTTCAAGACTTACATCCAAGACCAAGATATGAAACTTCAAGCTCTACAAGCGTCATGGATGATAAAGATGGTGTTGAAGGCCTTTGGAGGCCTATACAAACCCCACAATAAGGCCTATGATGTGTGGGAGGTGGCTTGGGTGAGGCTTGAAGATAAGGCTACAAGAAAGAAGGCCGACACTCAAAGTGGCTAAAAGCGTAAAAAGGACAGAAATGCAAAAGTGGCCAAACATGCAAAGAAGGGACATACATGCAAATGGTCGCAATTGCGAGCTTTGAGGATGGGATGATGGCTATTTGTGCAAGAGAGAGATATTTTCAAATTCCAAGCCAACATCCGACTAGCCAAACAAGGCCCTTGCCTCATTAATGACATTTTTGTTATAACTACCCTTGCCTCATTAATGACATTTTTGTTATAACTTAGTCTTCTTTAGTCTAGGAGTATAAATACTAGACTTAGCCATTTTCTTCACTTAGATTGGATGAATTATGTATTGAATACTCTAAAGAGTGATAGTTTGTTTAGGGTTAGCTTAGTTAATGGTGGATTCCATTGTTTGTTTGTGAACCATTTTTCCATTGATTTCATGAAGGGTTGTTCATTTATGGATTTCAATTGAATTTCCCTTGCCTTGATTTCAAATAGCTCAGGTTCTATTAATTGAATCCGATTGGAAGGGTCTAGGTTTCATATACTTAGGTTTGTCCATAGATTCATTATCATTAGGGTCTAGTTTCTATCTCTCTATTTCTCATCCCTTTTCTTCAATTCTCATCCCCAATTTCTTGTTTATCCTTAATTCCGCGTGTTAGTGTTGAATTGGTGTTCTCCCCCAATTCAAATCGTATCAAATACAAACAAAACCTACGTACTTCAATGAATGATATCAATGATATGGAAAAGAAACTTTGTAATCAGATTTTTTTTACGCAAATGCTTCATTTTAGGTTGATTGGAGTTTGTGACTTTCAACAAACAAAATAGTCCTTTTGCTCCATCTTATATGACACTTTTTCTATATATTTTTTTAATTTGTTTCAAAGATATGAATGACACATTTTTTTTGTAATTCAATACTCTTTATTTTTAAATTTCTCTTTATATGCTTATGACATACTCTTTGGGGTCGTTGATTGGGAAACAACTTATCCCAGGATTACTTATCCTGAGACTAGTTATTCCGGGATTCGTTATTCCGCCCTCCCACAGGGATAAAATAATACTACAATCCCTGGATTAGTTATACCACGATTTTATCCCAACCAAACGTGAGATAAACTCATCTCAAATTTAATCCCAAAATTATTTATCCTTTATCACTCGTACCAAACGAGCCCTTATAGCCAAACTACGATATGCCTTTGATGGAAGGTTCATGGTGCGTGTTGTTTAATTGCCTCCATGTTTCACGTGAAAAAATAACAATATATAAATACCATTTCACATGACAGATTAAAAATAATTAAATCAAACAATAAAAAATGAATAGAAAATAAAAATAAACTTTAAACATTAATCCACTAATCTCCTCCACCGTTGATTTCTCTCTCTTCCTGTTTTTCCTTATTAAGCCTTACAATGTTTGAGACAACAATGCTAATGATTAAAAAGTCTACTTTCGTAGTTTAAGGAGCTGGTACAGTCAAACCTCTCTATAATGACATCGTTTGTCCGAAAATTTTATGACTGCTATAGTAAGGTGCTGTTATATATGTATACTGACATTTGATGTTTAAATCTCATTTAGTTATTATAAACACAAGTACGCAAACATTAATTATTTTT
Organism: Lycium ferocissimum; assembly: GCF_029784015.1. Lineage (NCBI taxonomy): Eukaryota > Viridiplantae > Streptophyta > Magnoliopsida > Solanales > Solanaceae > Lycium > Lycium ferocissimum. The sequence continues at coordinate 15,475,634 of NC_081350.1, forward strand.
TTGTACTTTTATGTTACATATAAACGAAAACGATACACTTGTTAATTTTAAAGTCTCAATTGATTTTCATATCTCATTAATTAAAAACTGAAAAGATTAATAAATCAATAACTAGTTGTACCATGCCGATAAAGAATTAAAATCTAAGGAACATATGCATTTAAAATTAATTGAGAATCTAAATATTTCAAGTTTGACGTAAGAATTCTACAATTGTAGGTTATTTCGTAAATTCCAGTCTCTTAGTGACAATATAACACTTGAATTGATGAAGAATTTTGTTCAAACTTTCAGCAAAACGGAATTCAATAGCTTTTCCTTGAAGGTTGTCTATGAGCATAACAGTTGACTCTTCTATCTCACCCCATTTGACAGTTGAGTTTTAACAATAGCTTTTTATTTTTATACATAATATATTTCTTAGAAAATATTATTACACAATATTTAAGTATGACTGTTATATAGAGGTAATTTTACAACGAGCGTACCGCTATAATGAATGTCACTGCTATTATAGGTAGAATGCTGTTATAGAGAAGTAAAATATAGCATGAAAAACCGGTTCCGGAGAAAATCATGCCGTTATAGTGACATGTTATTATAACGAATGGCAATTATAGAGAGGTTTGACTATAGTTATATATTGATGGAGTTTTTGTCATTTGGGATCAAGCCATTTTTTTAAGAGAAATTTTGCACCTTTCTTTTTAAATTTCTTTGGACCTTTTATTTTTTATTTTATTCTGGTTTTGGTTCTTTTTAAATAAAAGCTATTAATATTTACGCTTCTAATATGCTTGCAGTTTACGTATTTTGTCCAACTCAGTATATTTAGTGCCACATACATTTGGTCAACAATTAGAGGCATTTAAAATATGCATTTTGATCAAATTGAAGTGTCTCCTGGAAACCCCATGAAATAAAAGGACCGAAATGACAAACTGGAACTAATACATGGATCTCCCAGACCATTTCGTCATTATCTTACAGGAGTAACTTTTATCCTAACAGAATAAAGAACACATTTTCTTTGCCAAAATTAAAGAACTTCAAAACATCCAAAATGAGCAGTCAAAAGTCATATGATAAACTTTTTTCGTAAGGGTAATTCACCGTGAATTAGTCAATTGCTAAAAGATTACAGCAATTTATTCAAACTAGAATTACAATCCGTTTTAACAGGACACATCTAGTATGTGTATATTGATTGTTGGGTTAATTTTAGCGAGCACTAGTTAGGAAAGTCAAAACATTATGAACGCTTCCTTTAAGGTATTATACTTCCTCAGTACTTGATATTCATGCAAAATAAATGAGATTAAATTTAGCACTTAAAAATTAAAAGTAACAGTAATACATTACACATGATCATAATTAAGTGATAAATACGTATGAAAGATATTTATCTTGCATTCATTAATTTACTATATAAATAATGGGTGTGATGAATTTTTTACCAATTAAAATATTCCCACATAACAATAATGAAATGAGTAGTATCTCTTTTCTAGTCTTCATTTTCAATGATAGGAGTGACATGCTTGTAAAGTTTATAATCAAAATAACTAAAGAGCATAAACAGTCACTTTATTTTTATTTTTTCTTATTCGTGACACCAAGAATTAGGTTGAGTTTTTCGACATTTCGACACTTTAATCCTCCGTCTTTTTTTATATAATAAAAAGGTAACAACACTTGGCCAAAAAAAAAAATGTACAGCTGACAAATCATTCTACAGTGGGAGACATGCCTAAATGAGCCTTATCATTTGCTATGAAAATGGGGGACTCAAAAGGGGTGCTTTGGATATATTGAAAACCTTAAAATAATCATTGGGAAAAAGAAAAAAGAAAAAACAAGGAAAAATAACAAAAGAATTAAGGTAGAATACTCAAAGACTCTCTTAAATTTGGCACATTTTATTTAGATTCCCCCTAAATTAGTAGTTTTAATTACCCCTAATGACGCATTTTATTCAGATCTCCTAAACGATCAGTAGTCTTAATTCCACCCTAAATTTTGCTATTTAATAGTCTTTACCATATGCACGATCTCATTCTAAGAGAGTGAGATACATGTGTCTACCACGTGAATCTTTTCTCCACGTGGAATTTTTAAAATTAAAAATATTTCTTTTATTTTTGTAATATGCATTAATTTCTAGATTTTCTTTTTCGGGTCAAATTAGTAAAATGCGTTGCTAGACCTTCACTTTTTAGGCAAAAAAATTTATTTGGCTAAAAATACTAAAATATTAGCCAATTTATTTTTTGAAAAGAAGAAATGCACGGTTGAAACAAATGGTCATTACATCTAAATAAGATATAATAAGAATTATTAAGTTTGTTAAAAGTTCTTATTCCACTAAAAATAAAAGAGCTCTAACATGTATATTTTTATATAGACTTGGCCCGGAAAGAAAATAACAATTGAAATAAATAGCCATTGATCTAAACAAGAAATAAAAAAGAAGAACACAATTGCAACTCCATTATTTTAATTAAAAAAATTATTTAATTAAAACTAATGGAACTCTAAGTTTTCTTCTTTGATTTTGGCTTGAAAAGAAAATACACATTTGAAATTAATAGTCATTGCATCTAAAAAGAAATAAACATTTGGTACTCTATTATTTTTTACTAAACTAACTTTATTCGGCTAAAATGATGGAGTTCGAGCCAAATTTTTTGCTTTTCAAATTGGCCTTGAAAAACAAAGAAATATACAATTGGAGCAAGTCGTCATTTCATTTAATGAATAAACTTTAAAAATGCAAAGTTAGGGCAAATTTGCATTATATATTAAGCTGAAATAAAATAAAAAATACACAATTAAAATAAATAATTTAATCATTTATGATTATGTGGCGATTAACAGTTTAAAACTAGCCTACTTGGGAGTTGATTCAATTTTTTTCATCGCCACACGCCTAAAAGAAAGTATAGTCACTCTCTTTGCCACATCAGCATCTAATGGATAACGACTATCGAATAAAGGGGGGATAATTAAGACTACTGATATTTTGGGGGGAATCGAATAAAAACGTGTCAAGTTTAAATGATCTTTAGTTATTCTGTCAAGATGATAGACTACTTGCGAGAAAATGACAAAAATGATCCATTATCTTTGCTTGTAGATCTAAAATAGTACCTTAAGTATCAACGCGGTTTGTTCCTTTAAATTTGCCAAAAAAAAAAAAAAAAAACTATACAAGACTCTTGAAATACCCAAATAAAAAAAAATAAAAAAAACAGAAATTGTACCTCAAAAATAGCATCTGAAATAGAAAAATATAACATAAACTACAAAATATGTACTTCTAAATGTGACTTCTCGTTAAATATTTTCTATTTTCACAATTATGATTACATTTAACAATCAGAATTTGATAAATATCTGATGGGGATCAAAAAATGCACATTTTTGACAAATATTCAAAGGATCAAAACTGATCAAGTGATACTTGAGAAATTATTTTGAACCGGGACCATTTTTGTCATTTTCTCCTAATAGTCAAGGAGAATTCTGGCTTGAGACCTCCAGTGCTTGGCTTTTTCAAAACCATTAGTATAATTATCAAAATCTTCTACAGTTTGGTCAATCTCTTGTTGAGTATTCATGACAAAAGGCCCCAGTTGTGCTACTGGTTCACCCAATGGTTCACCACCCACCAATATGAACCTTAAGGGCTTTGTTGATTTATTCCATGCCTCAAGTCCATCACCAGAACCACCCAATAAAAGGAGATTATGTGCTGATGTTGATGAGGATTCATGCGGCCCAAAAATTCCCTCTCCTTCCAAGACATACACAAATGCATTGTATGATTTTGGAATTGGTTGATGAAGATGGGATCCTGGCTTTAGAGTGAAGTCCAAATACATTGTTGGAGTCCTTGTATATATGGTTGATTTTGCTCCTAATGATTCCCCTGCTATTATTCTCACCTTGATCCCATCTTTTGCTGCTTCTGCAATGTCTTCGCTTGATATCTCTTGGTACCTTGGTTGTATCCTGTCAAATTCAAGATTTGAATTTATGAATTCCGGATTTTATGCATGAACCCACTGAATATTTAAATTATAGGTTCTAAACTCAATATTTGTACACGTTGTAAATTTATTGACATATAGAGGAATTGAGCAAAAATTATTAGGTTCAGTTGAATTCATAAATAATTTGCCCCTGAATTTAGTTGAAGATGCCTTTTGCACTTGAAGACGGATTCGAAAAATATATTTGCTGGATTCAACCTTTAAGTTCTACATTGTTGTATTTTTGAAAAATCTAAGTTCAGAATTTAGTATTTTATTGTAATTTTATTAATATTTCACATGTATTTATATTCCGTATGGACTTATCAAGTTTAATCGAACCCGTTAAATAAGGTTGCACCCTGCCTATGTTCCCATTTCCAATTACTTCAAACCAAGGTGCCCCTTCACATATATATGCAAACTTTATTTATAATCTGTTGTAACAAGTAACATGCATTATTTTTCAAGTTATTAATTTTATATCTTATGTACGATAATCTATAATTACCTTTTAGATGGCTTGACAGTGTACAAAGTTAAATTCTTTTACTAGTAATAAAGTAGAAGGAATAATGCATACATTTTATGTTTGGAGGAGAGATTAATCCACAACTGTAAACCCTTTTGAGTTCCCTCAGCTGCAGGCATTTCAGAATGAACTATTCCTCTTCCAGCTGTCATCCACTGTAAATCACCAGCTTCAATCCTTCCTTTGTGACCTTCAAAATCTTCATGTGTCACAGCTCCCTGCAGTGTCAAATTAATTGCTTTTTAATTAATATGATTAAGTAACATAGTACTACTAAAGTTGTCTATCTACTTGAGAACAGAAAATGAAAAATTATCCATTAATTTTCTCTATCATTGGTATAAACTCTTATAGAAGACGCATGTCATATATCAGTCAAGATCAAGTACTTTTTTCGCCATTGCTCCACCCACAAAAGTTGATGACCCCATTGAATTTGAATGAATTTCAAGAAATGCACTACTAAATGCGTCACTTTTAAATTACTTTTCATTTCAAAGGTAAATACTTTGATCCTTCTATTTTAAAATTATGTGAATCTATTTGACTTGATCTGAAGTTGTAAAAAAGGAAAGATTTTTTAAACTTGAGAGCTTAAACAAGTCAGAAAATTTATGTTGCTATAAAACTCTTAAATATGTCATAACATAACTTTTTGTCAAAAAAAAAAAATTATTTTCAAATTTAGAATGATGTCCTTTTCACACAAAAAATAGACTAAAAAGAATTAAAGGGTCAAGTAGATTGGAATGGAGCGCGTAATATCTATGCAAAGAAACTTCGCTAGTTAGCCTTGATATTTACACTCCATAATAGATGAACCTTTATTTGATTAACATGCGTTAGCAGGACTAAAGAGGATATTTCGTATTTTACTTTTTGTAAAAAAGTAGTAAGTAGCATATAAGTTGCTTTCCTAGAAGTTAGACAATCACATCTGCTCAACTACTGCCTTCCAAAACATGAAAATATATCAATATATTAATATAGTAATCCATTAGTTTAGCCTTTGACAATCCACACAAACAATGAATGAATACGACTACAGATGGAAAAACTATGATTACGTCTGTATTGGGTTTTTGAATAATTAATTAAGGGAGAAACAGAGTGACTTTTATAAAATAATACCTGCAACATGTAGGTGACCGTTTCAAAGCCTGTAAATTTAGAAACATAAGTATGATAAATTAGAACACATTAGTGAAGAGAAATTGCTAATTTAGCATTGAGATTAATTTAAATACATATAACGAACTTCGCTCACATTTATCTATTGTAGCAAGTAATTACTAGTTTATTTTCAGGATTATGAATTAATTTCATATTTTAACAAAATTTATATATGAATATCATTTGAATGACCTAATAGTATAAAAAACAGTTTACATTGATAATGTATATAACTTAAAACTCTTTAACATTAAAGAGAGAATTGGTTTTAGCATTAAAGAGAGAATTGATTTTTTTCGCGAAGAAAAAAGAACACAAAAATGTCAAAAAAGGAATCATTAGAATGTCACCTCTATGTGGATGATCAGGAAACCCAGCAGGAGCAGAAACTGAGAACTCATCCAAAACAAGAAAAGGGTCAAAGTATCTCAACTCAAACCTGAGAAAAGCATAAAATATAAATTAATTAATCTTCTTTGTGATCAGCTCATAAGAACTGCAAAAAATCAATGTGCATTTGTTTGTGTAGTAGTGACTGAGTCAGAATTTTCAGTAAGGGAATTCAAAATATAAAAATAATAAACACATCAAAAAGTCGAGAAAATTCAACATTTACAATATATATATACGTAAAAAAAGAACTTTAATATTATATATATGGTATAATTTTCTAACTAAGGAGTTCGGATAAAGTACCTTCCAATGCTTCTTCTAACCACAGCACCAAGTCCTTCATGCTGAGGCCTTGCGAGAAATTTCTTGACAACAGAACGCGGTGGCATTTCTCTACTTGTGATATACTATTTTATGTCCGGTTTTTAATGCAATGCTTGTCTAAAATAGTGAGGTTTTTGTACCAATTTATAGAGGTATTCGTTAGTTGAAATTGGCAAGTCAAAAGAAGATCGAGAGGATGGGGGCCAAAGGGCCGGGACATTTTCCTTTTTCTTTTCTAATACGGTTCTCACGTCAGCCTAACGTTTTCATGATGTCTTTGCTAATCTACTTCCTCATTCAATTCACACTGTCCCACCCTTTACCTGTTCTATCATTCATTTATCCTTCCCCAAACACGTGATACCTGGTTGATGATGATGTGTGGAATTAAATGAAATGTTTTTTTTGGTTGAAAATAATTGTCTTTTTAAGTCTTGACACATTCATTAAGAAAATACTAATTCTCTTCTTATTTTAAAAAGAGGTATTTTGACTAAACTATCCTTAATTAAGATTTGCAGATTATTATTGAGTTGACGCATTGGGATCTGGTCACTTAACACTTAATAAGGACGAATGCAACAAATAAAGTTAATTCCTTCATGTTTATGTAAGTGGACACTTATTTTAGACCACAATAAAAAAGTTAAGTGGACACTTATTATAAATCGGAGGGAGTAATATTTTATGGGGTTAAGTTAACTATCTAATAGACGTTTGCACGAAGGTTTTTTAAAAAGTTTAATCGAAAGTGTTAATGTGAACACGTTATCATGTGTTTAGGTACTCAATTGGAACATATCGTAATTTGAGTGTCTAAATAGAATTTACTGACAAGTTTAATGAGTTGTCGATGTATGAAGCCAAAAATTTAGAATATTAGAAAGTATATATACTTTTATTTGATTATTATATCATCAATACGTCCCTTTATAGGCGGGCTTTGATTTTTTTTCAATGGATCAAACACATGATTCATTTTAATAATGAGTGAGGTCAAACACGAATTTAAGACTTTCGTCTGTTTTTGATATCATGTTAAAATATGTGATCATCTTATCTAAAAGATTTTACAGACTACATATTTATTTACTTAATTATATTTATAACTTTAATACCTTTTGTTTCAAAACTACCAATAAATATTTTATTTTAACATGGAATAGTAGGTAAGTCATTATTTTTATCAAATTAATAATTATTATATTCATTTTGTTTATATGTTGTTATTAGGCTGAACATAAAATTTAAGAAAAAAGCCAATCAAGAAACTTCAACAAATTCCGTTCATATGGAACGTCTAAGTGTAAAGGCGATGAGAAAAGCAAATATATGCATAAAAGCTTAAATTATTTATTTAATATGTTCACTTTCTTTAGCATAAACTATCATAACTAAAACAAACATTTTACCACCTACAAAACGAGTATGACGTGGTAATATGAGAAAATATGAATGTCATTATAGCTCTGTTGAAATTGGGAAGGAAAGTATGAATAGATTTACATCGTTTCTGAAAGCTTGAAAACATTTCTTATCAAAATAGTCTTTGAACTTATCCAAGTAATAAGTTAAATTTATTTATATTGAAATTTTCGTCCACGAAAAGTGGATATGGAGGAGCTCTAGTGGGTTACAGGATAAGAACAAGTCATAATTGATTTGATTTACGTACATGTTCTTCCTAATGGTTTAGTCAGACTACTTAACAGATCTGAATAATTTATGAGTTGAATAACTAGGGAATTAGAAACGAGAATGAGGAAAACAGTATTTGCAATGAAAGTGAAAATTCTTTACTCTGCATGTCGAATTGACGTATAGCAACAAGTTATATTTTGATCTTAAGTAGGATATTGTAACTTAAAAGATAGAGTAATAACATATTATTACAGAATATATATGTGTATATTGCACTACTAATATAATATTTTTACACAATTCTTGTATAATAATACTCTTTGAACCGATTACTAAGGATTGTGATCAAATGAACATGATCCCTACGTTTAAGGCAAATTCAAGATTTAAATTCTATGAATTCAACTTTATATGTTCTTAGTATTGAACCTATTATATTTTTCAAACTAGTATCATGTCTACCCGCGCGATACGCGGAAAGTGTTAATGAACATAATTATGACAAATTATAATCTGACTTGTTTAAGTGCATTAGACCTTATTATTTTTAATAAATAAGTAATTAAATTGTAATATTGTTTCTTACATTGCAATGTACTTAATAATAAAATCTTTATGAAATTAATGAAACAAATGAGATATTGTGCTAGAATATCTTCTTAGTTCCTTAAATAGATATCTAATTTATTTTATTCTTTTATATGTTTAATATTATTATTTAAACCATTGCTCAAAAATATATCGCAATCTTTTATAGGTGAAAATTATTTTTTCCTTTCTAGTTTGCTTTAAAAATCAAACACATCCCTCAACTTTTAACAATTGCGCGCCCCCCCAACCTCCACTCGCCACCCCCTTCCCCACCCCACCCTCTCCCAATTAAACATTTCAAGTACCTTTTTACCCTTTAAATTATTAAATAATTTCTTATTGTAATTTTTTAATATTACGATTTTTTTTTCTCTTTTTAACATATATTATGGACTTATCTATACTTATAGTAGTAAAAACTCAATCTTTTTATTTGAGATAGAAAACAAAAACCTTCCAAACATATACCTAATGCATGTGATATACTGTACAAAAATAGTTATTATCAATAACGATATATTTAATAACAATAGCCTTAGTGATTCGATATTATACTTTAAATGAATTTCATATAATCAGAAAATAATATATTTATGGTAATCAAAGCTCAAAATTCTATAGATCACCCTAGTGTGTATCAATAGACTCTTTCAGCTTTTTTGTTTGTTTATTTTATTTTTGAAATTAATTCAAAGTATAAATACCATTATATTATCTCCATTTTATTTCATTATTCAATATTTTTTATTTTATCTCATTTTCTAAAATTTTAGCTTTCTGATCTCATCCACAAGATGATTTTTCTAAATAATGCAAAATTATATAAATATAGGCAATTTTAAATTAACCATATCCGGTTTAAATTCAAATTCAAAGATATACGAAAACAATTGAAATGTTTTTGTATTAATTGTTAAGCTAGCCATTAGAAAAAGTAAAAGAAAAGAAAGGAGAATGACTCCTAAATGGCTTCAATTTAATAAACTATGTTTATCAATTGAGTTAATTAAGTGGTCATAAGTATATTAATATGATTTAAATTCTTAATTTGATATACACGTCGAACATTTCATATTCATAAAGTCAAACAATTGACTGATCATGAGAAACCTTCCGACCTGGTAGGGAAAATTAGGTTCGAAATCATCTGTACAGCATCTGTACAGATTACTATCATGTTATCTATAAATTAAAACTAACTTTTGAGAAGTAAATAAACAACTAAATGAGGGAGAATAACTATCATTGTCTCACAATACCAAATTAGCTCTGTCCTATCAAATTTCTACAACTAATTTCATTTATTTACAACCAATTGATGTCTAATGATATTTATTTTTTTCTAAAATAGAAAAATAGCAATCTAAATGAAGCAATTTGCATCTATATATTCATCTATGAGTGCTCTTCCAAAAACATCATTATGCTCAATACTTGCATCCATGGTATCAATTGGACATACATGAAAACTTTGTCCCATCATAAAAAAAGTTCATATCTCCTCTCCGTGCTTTTGACCCTGCCTCACTTATTTTGAGTTGGATAGATCTGTAATTTAAAACATAAAATATAAGCTTAGAAAACTAAGATTAGGAGAAATTTGCTAAATATCAAGCTAAGTTTCAATTTCTTAACGTCTATGCTATTAATAATGCCTAATAATCACATAAAATAAAGTCATTTATTGTTGAAACTCAAACATAAGTAATAGCTACTGATTAATCTCTTCATTACCCTCATTTTTCTTTAAGTCTTTAGATACGTACACCTCCATTTTATATCAATAATTATATTTTTTCAAAAGAAATATCAATTCATAACCAAAAAAATAATAATGAAACAAACAACTGATTAGATGGAAAAAAAAAAAAGAATAACTGCAAATGTCCATACTAATGCTAAGAAAGATGTTATCCTACTTTTATTTCCTACTTAGAGATCAATTAACATATCATACTATGAAAATAAAAATGATCACATAACTTTATAGATGATAAATCTATCATCATTCATATCCTGAAATTTTAGTAGCCAAATTGATTGGAAATAATTTTCAAGTGTTTGAACGACACTCTTACCTTTCTTTGTCGTTAATACGTTCAAGTTTGTGGTCATGGCAATTCATGTAAGTATCAACATTGTAAAACCTGAAATTCACGAACAAAATCAAAGTTAATATTTGACAAAAAAAATCTGCAATTCTTATTACCACGTGTTCGTCATGAAAAACTTGATAAGCACGAATATATGATCTAGTGATTGTATCAACCTTTCTGGAATCATAAGCTATTATTATAGAGAGAAGAAGGAGCCAAACCGTATGTTTATCACTAATAATAAAACACTACGATTAGAATTCAAATTTTAAAATTATATCTGATTTGTTTTAAAAAAAACTTTCGTCTGTATTCATTAGGAGAAGTCATACCCGTTTGGCTATAAAAATTGTTTACTTTTTTTTTTTTTCAGAATAATTTTTCACTTTATTTGAAAATGGGCGTTTGAGCTTGAAAAATCCAAATTCAACTTAAAGTTGTATTTCAAATTTGGAAAATGACTCATAACCTATTTTTCAACTCACTTTTCACTTTTGAAATTTTATTTAATTACATTTAAACATGAACATCATTCCAAATATTCTTTTCAAAAAATATAATCAATCGCAACTCACTCCATAAATTCCAAATAAAGTGAAAATTTTGGAATCTATGGCCAGACGCCTACTTAATATTTTGAATCGTAAACAAACTCTCGAGAGGATAGACCAACAGAGTTGTATCTTGTTCAACTTGTATGAACTATATTACCAAACTAATTTTCTATTCTAACTTATCCTAGAAAAATCTAATAAAATAATAAATAAAGTAGAACAAATATCTTAACGTACATGTAGGTATTTCAAGCTTAAATGCTCTCTTTTATTTTTTATATAAATTTGAGTTTTAATTTTAATGATTTAATTTCTATGTGAGAAGTTTAATCTTTATTTCTTAGTTTAAATTGTATGTTACTAATACCCACAGTAAATATTGTCCTAAAATTGTGGAGTGGCTTAACCTTAAGGTTGACTATTATATTTATAGGTTTCAAGATAATGCCATATTTTAATAAACTCATACGGTAGATATTGATGATTTTAAAACATTTAGCATCCAACAACAACAACAAAATCCCAGTATAATCCCACCAAGTGTACACAGACCTTTCCGGTAAACTCTCGGCTCAAGGAAAACCATTTTAGAAAAGTAGCTTTTATTTAAATTTAAAGACTTATTTTCTAATTCAAGAATTCAATATTAAATATCGCGGTTGCGATTATATTAGACGTTTCCATATAACAAAAATAACATTTCTATCATATCCCAGTAACATATATAAAAATATTCAATTTATAAAATATTAATATAACTAAACTTTGATTTAGTAAAACTAATGTTTTTACCATCTCCAATTTGACATATTTACAACTAATTAAAAACAACTATTAAACATAATATAATAAAGCTTTTTAACATTAGCAACAATGGTATTGATATTTCTATTCAACAATTAATGTGAAGATCATATAGACAATATTAAATACACGGCGAGAAAAGGTTTTGTTCTTGAAATGAAAATAAAATCTACACAGTTATAACTAATAATGCTATCAAAAAATACCATTTTTTTTGCTTGTCTCATCTCCTTTTGTTAGATCTCATGATATGCCGGAAGATAAAAGTACTCTTCTGCGCCTTTTGTTGTGTCCATGTGCCTCTACTACATTTTTCTTTTTAAAAACTGAGAATTAAAAAATAGAGCAACATTCTTCAAGTCTAACAAAGCATTCAAAAGATGAGGAAATTCATTTAGAGAGAGAGAGAGAGAGAGAGAGAGAGAGAGTTAGTAGATTTAATATATCGTATATAAGAAACTGACGATAAACTTGATGTTATTGCATGACTGCATATAGAAGAAGCGAGAAAAGTTAACATAAAAAGGTTAAACTGTACCACCAAAAACAACAATAAGGTAATTAACATAAAGTATAATAACTAAAAACATGAATAATGAGGAAAGAAATTGTAACACCATAGACCAAAAACTAATTCCAAATTAAGCCACATGTAAAGAAAATGTCACAAAGAATAATAATTGATGAGAAGCATAACCAAATAGCTTCGTAAGTAATGAAAACAATAAATCAATAAGAATTAAAATTTTCATACTCATTTCAATGAATAACGTACTGAGCTTTGTAAATGTCCGCTTCTACTTCATATTTCAGGAGATTAAATAGGTGAAGGAAAGAGAGATATTATTATAGCTACAGATAAAGATATAGAAGTCAAATAAAAAAAAAGTATCCAACTTAAGTAAAAACTCCATCTTCAAATTAAAATTTAAATCAAAAGATTATCACAATACTATGATGCAAGCAAAATGCAACTTTTATCTTCTTCTTTTTTCCTCCTTTTTTCTCTTTCTTCCCTCCTTATCCATATTCAATTTTATTTTCAAGCCCACTTGAGATTTAATAACTTTTGTAAATTCAAATACTGTTATATTTCAAATGAGTCAAGTTCAAAATATCTAAATTGATCTCAAAATAAAACTATTTAAAATAGTAAATAAATATCTACCATTTATATGACAATATCTAGTTTATTATTGTTATTACCCGTTTTAAAATATCCTCAAATTGAAAATTTTAAACTTATTTTAAAAAATAATATTATAAATTAAGTATTTCAAATTCAAAAATTTCAATTGTGTTGATTTGGATAACCACAATGTTATAAAACAAAGTAAAAAGGAGACAAAAACTTGTGATTTAATTGCTATAAAAAGGAGCCAAAAACGTGGGTTTTATTTGCTAAGTTGTCATTTTATATTTTCTAATTAAAATTGAAGTCTAATTTCATCCGTATAGAATTTTGTACAATTGGAGAAGTTTGAGGTGACTTATAGTTTTTGAATTTGAATTGAATGTGATTTGAATTTAATGTTGTTAGTGCTTATATTTCAATTCAAATTTAATCACTTTGTTAAATGGATCAATGCATAAATTGCCATAGTTATCTCAGTCCACCATTTTTTTTTTTCTCTTTCTATTATAATAGTATATCAATTTTGTAATTGATAAGGATAAAGACGAGACGTTGTAACCACCTTTAGAAAAATTAGGCTGGTTTTGAATTCAAAAGTTCAATTAAAATTTATTTTTTAGTTTTAAAAATAAATATATCAATTATTATGGGATATTTTTTGGTTATAAAAAACTTTGTCTTAATTCTTATTATTGTTGTCTTAAATTTGCCAAGTGGCTTGTTATTAGCTTGCCACTTGGCTTAACCGCATTGCTTATACCTATATATATATATATATAGATAGATAGATAGATTATGGATTCAAATCTAAAATTTATTGAAATTTTACACATTTATACTCTTCGACTCCCCATCTAAAAAATATTGGCTCAGATAAATCCGTTGTTATAAGCCTGTATTCGCCACTGCCTCCATCCTTAACTAGAGGTCTCAGGTTTGAGCCTTGAAATAAAAAATAATTATGGTAGGAAGCGCTTCCTCTTTAAAAGCTCTTACCAACATAACTATTCAAAATTGGATTAAAAATTCTCCAAGGAAGAATCGAAGTAGAATCAACTTGAATTCGGGACCGCTATTCGAAATCTCAGTGAAAAATGGAATTTTCTTATCTCGTGTCTGTTTTTTGTGAAAAAAACCAATCGAAGTTGAAGGTTTCTTCAAACAACAAGGGGCTAACACCATCTTTTTTGTCAGGATATACTAGGACCATAGATTGTGAAGAATATAAGAGTGGAGGAAGATAGAAATTGGTGGTACCAAATATAGTCGAGCTCCAATACGGGTATCGAACACTGGATTGAAAAAAGAAAAGAAAAGGAAATTGATGATGGGTCATTGAGAGTCTACGTTGTATTCCTCCTTGTGTGGTCTACTTGGCATTCCCTAACCCATCAAACATTTCATACACAAAAATCATAATTAGGAGAAGATAGTGAAAGGGAATTAATGCGTGGCGAAGAAACAGCAAATTCTTGATTGCCGTCTATCAAACTCCTCAATTACCCGTTTCCTCTTCCAACACGTCTTTAACACTACTTCCCCTCTATTTCTTTCATTATTTGGCACCATTATCATGTAACAAGTCAAATTAATTTACGAATATATCTATGATTTTCAAAGTAAATTAATTACTTTAATTAATAAAAATAATGATTTTGCACAATGATAAGAGTTTTTGCGGTTTGACTAGAAAGTTACGAGTTCAAACTATAAAAATAAGATATTGTAAAAATACAAAATAAAGCGGCATACAATGAATCTAGCTAAACTTGAACATAACAAAAGCTTAGTACATCGAATAATTCTTTTGAAAAAGTCTAGTTTATAGTGTTTTTGCATAAGTACTTATTTTTAACTTCAGAAGGGATTAAAAGATCGATATTTGAGTAAGATCGAGAAATAAAAAAGTTAACTTTTGTACTCCAAAGTTAACTATATAAATTTCATTTATGCGGGTGAAGTAATATACTCCTTCTCAAAATGTTAATTTATCTCAGTTTATTAGAAAGTATCTCATTTGAGCATGGACGGCTTTTGGGTGAGCCTCTAAAGCCTAGGCTTCAGGCCGCTCATTTTTGGGGCTCCAATTTTCATCAATATATGTATTTTTTGAAAAATTATAAAGTATTTTGGGTACTTTTTGTCATTAAAAGGAAATAGTTAATTAATTGATAGAAAATAAGGCCCCTAAATCGATAACGTATAATATACAAATACTCAATCTATATTTAGTATATTGACGAAAAACAAGACCCCTGATTGGTTTCTCTACAATACTCAATTTACTTTTAACTTTTCTCTAAACTTTAGTATACTTCGATGCTTTTATATTCTTCTTTATTTCTTCAAGAGAGTCTTTGATTATATTGCTATGAGAGACAAGAGCTGCAATATATGAATTTGCTATTTTTATTTTTTCTTGGGCACCAACTATTGCAAGAGGTATATTGAAGCACCAAATAAAAAAGATTCTAAAATCAAGTTATCAATTTCTTGAATCAGGTTATATATATATATATATATATATTAGCAATTTTTTCATCTAAAATTTGCTTGTTTTTGATATTTTACTATATAATATATATTGTCTCTTTAACTATTTATTAGAATATAAAATATGTCAACTAGAAGTATGGATTCGATTGTTCAAAAACTCAAAAAAAAAAAGAAAAAAGAATTGAATCTTTGATACAATATCAAAAAGGAGCTCGTGATAAGTTAGTGAGATATCTGCATGGATCCTCGTAAAGTAAACTTCACATGAAAAAATAAACATGAATTTTTTTCTATTCTCATTTTTGTGATAAAAATAAATAAATTAAAAAAAATTAATCCTCATTAAAGTTTGGGCTTTTGCGCCTTCAATAATATAAAGCGTACAGATATTTGATTGAATTCCATATATATACAATATTACTTTTCATCAATCCAATTGAAGTACTGAAAATTTTACGTTTGCGATATGACTTCCCTTTTCAGTTTTCAATTTTCAGTGAAAATATATACCATTATATTTTTAAACTAATGAATATAAATTTAATTTAATAAATATTCCATAAATGAGAAGCGACGAATAAATTAGAAACAGACGTTAAAGAATCTTCTTCCAAAAGAAAAAGAAGAAAATGGGGAAATATAGCAAAGTGGGAAAAAATGACAAGGGAATCAAAGCGGTCCAATCAAAGAGACGAAAAAGGCTTTTAGTTTATGTGATCATTACCCTCTTTCCTTTAATTCCTACTCCCATTTTACTTGCAAATTTCCAAACTTTGAGGCTGTTTGTTTTGGTGTGGGGCGGCGGGGGGGGGGGGGGGGGGGGGGGGCGGGCGGGGGGGTGGATTAAGTCGGGCCAATAGTCATAGTTGATGTCATAAAAACAGAAGCATGACGACAAGAAGGACAAACCTACCAGCACATTAGAGGATAAGACATTATTTGTTGCAATTTATGACGCCAATTAAAAAGGGATGGAGGGAAGTTGTACCAGTTATTGTTGGATGGTTGTATGTGGCAGGGATTTATTTAGGTTGGATATATCTAAGTTCGAGCAAAGAGCGGTACTTCCTTCGTTCCAATATAATTGAATTTTTGAGTCGTAACACATTCCTGAATTTTTTTTTAATTAATAACATTAATTAAATCGTCATTTGACTAAATTACCTTATGTCTTTCTCCAAACTTTTTTTTTAATAAATTGAAATAGTGAATGCTGGGATATGAAAAAACTATTGAAAAGAAGGGTAATTTTGGAAAAATTTAATTAATAACCTTTTGGACTTTTGAACAGTTCACTTATTTTGGACTTGGAGGGAGTGATAGGGGTGCGGAACAAAAATGCCTTCAAATTTTTTTTTTTGAACCAAAATACCCCAACAAAAAAAAAAATAAAAAAGTCTTTTTATCTGCAAGAAAATACTTCGCTAAAGACTTAACCGTAATTGCATCAAGAAGTCTTTTAGCGCATTTTTCAAGCGCTTATAGTACTTCTTTTCTCTCACATATAACGCAAAAGATTTTCTTCGCGCTATAATAGTTATTCTTCAACTATAGTTAAAGAAAATACCGCGCTATATACCCTTCAACATAAACCCATCGTTCCACCACCTGGTCCCTCCAGCCATGGTTTACAAAAAAAAAAAAAAATAGAAACCGCCATTGACGAACAAAAAATGAGGTGGTCCCACATCCAAAAACGTCATTTTCTATTAAATTTCGTCCTGAAAAGTTTAGATTTCTCGTATATTCAGTCTATGAAATAGATTCTAAGCTCAAATTTTTAAAAAATGGCGTACAACTCGATTAAAATAACTCTACAAAAAATTTTCGATTAAGGTTTTCTACTATGAACTTTTGTTATTATTTTGTTATATACATTATATTTTAAGCATGCTTAACATTTAATCCTTGCTATGTTTAAAAAAAAAATCAATTTTTCTTTTGTTCTTTTTCGGATCGGGCGTTGGCTTTTGCCAATCGTTCCGATTTTTTTTTTTTTTTGGTTTAATTCAATATTTGTTAAATGTTTATGAATTGTTAATTTGTTAAATGTTTATGAATTGTTAATTTGTTATATGTTTATGAGTTGTTAATTTGTTAATTATTTATGAATTGTTAATGAATTATTATTTTATTAAATATTGATTATGAATTTATTAGTTGTTAAATATTGTTTATGAATTGAAAGAAATTGATTGGTAATGAATTATTATGTTGTTAACACTTTGATTGGATGATTGTTATGTATTGTTTTGACATTTTTCGTATTGTGTCATATCAGTATAGGACCAAATCAAGGTGGTTACGTAAAATAGGACCTTTCGTCGTTACATAAAAATAATATTAAAGTAACAACCAAAACAAACATTGTATTTAAATTAACAACATAATATAATACAATAGGTAACAACCATCCAGATAAGTTGTAAATGATTATGAATTGTTATCTATATAATTTTAAAAGCGTGAATATATATATGTTAAATAAAAAAATATTATCTTAAAAAGAATAGTTAAAGTTCTTCTTTTCATAAATACATAAGCTAGCAAAAAAAAAAATGTAAAGTTTGTAGGAAAATATGTGGTCGACGAATATACTCTTTTAGTTTAATTTTATCGTAGCTGTGTTGGCTATTTGGTCAACTAAAAATATATCACATATTCAAAATAGAGTTCTAAACAAATATTACTCTTTAAATTTCGATTCTCAAACTAATTAACTTAACAAGTCTTTGCCATCACATAATTCAAAAGTAATTAACTTAAAAGTCTTTGCCATCACATATGTGTCCTTACTATCACATATTAAATTTACTGCATATCCCATGTTAATTATTCACAAGATATAATACTACATAATTCACATATTCCCTACAAATTATTAATTAGTTAATATAATTTATCTTTCATTTCAAGAATAATGACTAATTTAGTTTTGTACAGCACTCATGGATCCGAATGTTCTGGGGCCCGATGTTCCCGGGGCCCGATGCTCACGCGGGGCCCTCGTTCACCCGGACCTTCGATAGATCGATGTTGTCTTTTCTGCAAGACAATCATAGGTCCGACTTATTATGGGTCGGAACTATAGGGATATCTACTAGGCTCGCCCGTAGTCGCTGCAGAGCTTGGACTGCTTACGCGAGCCCCCCACACCCTCGCGTCTTGGAGATATTGTTTCGGGGCGGCGTCACCGTTGCGTGTCCGTTGGTCGGGCACATCATGATTGGGCGCTCGTCGCGGCCCATGGTTGAGCGGTGGAGGCTAGAGACATACCTTCCATCTTCGCCTTTGGTGAGGCCACGATTACACTTGGGATGTGGAGGTCCTCTTTGGATTGCGGGTAGATGGAGAGCCATTATACACTCGGTACGAGCCTCTTCCCGGTCGGACATGGGCGACGAGTTGACTAGGCTCACCCCGGCCCCCGTGCTGTTGCCCGGGGCCGATTTCGGGGCAGTCGGGTTCGGATTAGTGCACTGCACTTATTTGGAGGGTCTTGATCCGGTTGATGACGGCACCCGCGTGACGCGGCTGATTGTCATGCCCGTTTGTACTGCTATTATATTCGGGGGCATGCTTGTTCCGAATTCATCGGGTGCCTTTGTCGACTTACGTTATTTGGTTTTCTTGGAGCATGCGGACCGCACTGGAGACTACATACGGGGGGGGGGGGGGGGGGGCATTTTGGCGTATCTTTACATATGCTGTGCCGAGCGTCTATTGGTGTTGTCGAGATGTGTGTGGATTTTTTTCTTTGTTCTCCAGGTAATATTTTAAGTGTGATTTCCTTTAATGTAGACAAACCTCTTGAAATGACGACTTAAAAATCATATTTTCTAATATCATTTGTACGGCTATAGGCATGGAAGAGGATGCGCCTTTTTCGGCCGTACCTAGGCATCACCTCGAGATTGACATGCCTTATGCGAGGAGGTGGACGGCGGTTTTTGATCGGGATGTGGATACGCGCCACGTATTCTACCATTCCGGACCGGCTTTGATCACGCTGACGGACGATGCGGTAAAATAATTTAAATTTACATTAATAATTTAATTAAATGTCTTTTCAACTTGGTGATCATTGATTTGTATGTATATGTTATGCGGCTATTTATATATGGACGCGTCTGTTTGCTATATTAGATGGTTTGCCGGCATTCGTAGGGCGGTCGGGGGGTTTGGAGGTCGCGGTGTCCATTGATACACTGGACATTGTGAGGGAGCACGTGCCGAGCGTGTCTTACGACGGTTTGGGCATACACGGGTATACCCCGACGTCGCGTCATGAGCTCCGACATTGGCGGGACGATCGGTGCCGTTGACGATGATTTTACGCTTTCATGGATGTTCAGCTCACGGAATTTGGGGGAGAACGAGGTTGGGCACTTTCGGCATGGTCGGCCATTTGACTCCCATTGAGCATTACGTCTGTTGGTATCATCGAGATGCACGCCGAATTGATTGGCGACCCGGCTTTGCGTCCCCAGGGATGTAGGATATCGACAACTTTGTAGGGAAGTACGAGGCATTGGTAAGTTTATCGTGTTTAGATTTATTTAATCGCGTTGAATGTTACGTTTTAAAAAATAACTTTTACGGCCGGAACACAAATGCGTGGTGGCGTACGGCGTTACGCGTGTTGGGGTTAGAGCATATGCCTTACCACAGGCTTGCGGGAGCTTGCGGGTCTTGCGGCGGAGATGGTACGGATGTCGGAGGATGGTGGCCCGGCGGCGAGGGGCGGGTTGGCGCGAGGGAGGGGCACGGTGGGGAGGGCGACTATCGGGCGGCGCCGGGAGGAGGACCGGGTGCTCCCGAAGAAAGCGGCCGTCTTTGGCGGAAGCGGACGCCGTGCGCGGGGATGCGCGCGCGTACGCGTAGGGCCGCGGTGCGCGCCGGAGGACACGGTGGTGGAGGGACACCCATCCGGTAGATGAGGCGGATGAGGCCGATCCCATTCCGGAGGGCGTTCACGGTCTAGTCCATCCCGCACCGTTCCGGTGGGGCGAGCTCACCTGGGACTCGCCGTTTACACGGCGCTCTTACTTGCTGAGATACCCGGGTCGTCAATATTTAATATATATATTTGATTATTTAAAGTATTTATTTTAAATATGTATGTTACTTATTATTTCGTTATTTTGATATTTTAGGATTCGGCGCCAGTGGGTCCACAGGAGCGACCCATTCGGGGACATTCTCGTCGACTGTAGGCGGAGGTGTCTTCTCGTGAGACTACCGAGGCGCGTATAAGTTTTTTGCTTAAAACTACTTTTATTCAATATAAGGTAAATATTTATTTAATTTTTATAACCTTTACTTGGACTTCGAACGACATCTCGTCCGGGGAGACTACCTCGTATATTCACCACCACACCCGTACGAGGAGCCTACGGACCCATCTCGAGCCTGCTCGGGCGCCCGTTGACACACGGGTTTGATTAAATAAATAACGTTAATGTATTCAATATAAATAAGAAATGGTACTAATTATTATATACTTTTCGGGTTCATCCTTCCCGGCGCGAGGTGGCGACTCCCGACGAGGAAGAGGTCGAGTTTTCGAGACCTAGCTCGGCCTTGAGGTTACGAGCGTGCCGGCGGGAGCAGATCCCAAGAAGAAGCACGTTCTAGTCAAGGGAGCACGGGCCAGGGGAAGAGGAGATGATCATGACTTGGAGCGCCCGGTTATTAAGAGGAAGAAGGACGATAGAGACTATGGCGAGGGCGGTGGGGATGGCATAAGCCTTAGGCCTAGGGATATTCTCCGGCATATTACATGTGGGACCCATCCTCGATAGTGTATACACATTAGTGTTATACAATTTATCGTAAATATTATATATTTTTTGCATATTTATACATATTATCTTAGTTTTTATTATTGTTTATAGTTTCACATCCTAAATTGATAAAAAAAAAAAGGTGACACGTTCGAAATAAAGTTAAGCATTAATTTAAAAATAAGACGAAACCCTAAAAGATAAATAACGTAAAGCTAATGACTACAAGTCTTCAAACAAAAAAGGACTTCGAGCACTTTTCAACCACTAAAACGACAATCCAAAGTATTGTGTATTCTTTATGTATTGAGCCTATCTTATTAATTGTACAAATATAAGTAGGGTTCTATATAAAATATTGAAGTTCCGGAGTCTCAAAGCATGATTAATATACGGCTAAACTGCGTAAAAAGGAGTGAAATATAAGTTGGAAAATGACGGACTACTATAGCGCAGTAAAATAATGCGCTATAGATAAAACCCAACTATCTATAGCGCATTATTTTACTACGCTAAAGGTCCTTCAAGCTAACTACTATAGCGCAGTAAAATACTGCGCTAAAGATACTTTTGTAACATTTTTTTTTGCTGGGGTATTTTGGTTCAAAAATTTTTTTTGAAGGCATTTTTGTTCCGGACTCGAAGTGATAGTTAGGCCAAATGCATAGACAGCCACTCAAAGTTGGCTCAGTTTTCCACTTTGACACATAAACTAAAGTTAATTCCTATTGAATACTTCAACCTCAACAGAAGTGTGCTTGCTAACATATAAAGAGGCTAGAAGCAGGCTGCTCTTCGTCGACATGCTTGCTTCTGCCGAGGGTATTGTTTACATGCTGGTGTTGTACTTGATTGTCTTATTATGTCTACACGCATTTACAATTTGCTGATAGTCTGGGGCCCATTTCAATTTTGAACGCTACGCGTTTTGTTTGCAGCATCAGGGATTTTATTTCCTGATCTAGCGGGTCTCACACTGAATGTCTCTGTAACTTTTTTTTTATTTTTTATAAAGTAATGGGAGTACTATTTCTTATCTCCATTTGCAGGCTTTTCACATTACTTGTAAATATGGGAAATCTACATGACATAACTAACTCTAGTACATATTTATATTTAGTAGCTATAGTTTAGATTAATTACATTCTATAGCTAAGAGTAATATGTTAAATACAATTAATAGCTACATATATATTTAAAGTAGAATACTCTCTTATTATTATTATTCATAATTTGTTTTATCTTACTGCTTCTGCTCTTAGCTGCCAGAGCTCCGACAAATGAGCTCCGGCCACCAACCAACCGGTCATATTCTCTGGCAACATCCTCCGGCGACCGAAGTGCGCAAATATTGCCGTCGCCGTCTCTCCCCCCCTCTCTCTCACAAATTTAAACCGTCGCCGTCTCTCTTTCTCTCAGATCTGAGCCCTCGCCGTCTCTCTCTCTCTCAGATCTGAGCCGTTGCCGTCTCTCTCTCTCTTCTCCCTCAGTGACATTAAATTGCCATTTGAGCTCTTTTACCCTTTGCAAATTTTCGACAAAATTGCAGGTTGGAATTCTTAAAATAAATACGAAGGAGATTGGACTGATAGCATATTTTGTAGCTTTGGTATGCCTGTTATCAAATATCCGGAACATTAAAACTGTCAAGTGTTGTGTCTCAATAGAAAAATAAGCATGATAAGGCCAAAGATATGGCTAGCAGATATGACAACTAACGAGAACTCCGATGGTTTTTGGCGACGCTTACAACTCCGTCAATCGTTTTCCGGTGCCGGATCTGGAAAATAGTGTTTCTTTATGAGTGTATTCATTAATTTTTTAGCATATAATCCAGTGCATTCATTAATTTTTTAACATACAATCCAGTGTTTGGGGTGTATTTTACTTCTTGTATTCAGTATTTGAGTGTATTCTTCAATTTTTAGTGCAAAAATGTGTTAGGGGTGTATATTTGTTTCTTGTATTTTGAAGGATATTTTTTTTATACAACCGATTTTAAATATAATAAAGTGAATACAATGTAAAAGTAGCTCCAAATGAATACCGTTGAGTTGAATACATTTGACTTGAATACAACTTAGTTGAATAAATCTAACTTGGATATATCGAAATCTGACTTGAATACAATGAAATCTAACTTGAATACAACGAAATCTGACTCAGCCGAATTTTGAATACAATCTACTGTAGCGCGCGAATACAATCTACTGTAGCTACAAAATGTAATTAGCTAAAGTGTAGTTATGCCTAAAAAAAAAAAAATCAAAATGTAGTCATTTATGTAAATTGCCCTGTAAATATTGTAATTAAGCATATATGCTTGAAAATGTTCTTTAAACGTTGTCATCACTTTCGGTAATTAATGGTCTTCATTATATTCAAATATTTAAATTTAATATTTATATATTTTTAAAATCCAAATTAAAATAATAATTGATTTACACTAACTAACTACAGCATAAATTTGCATTGATCATCAATATTGTTGATGTTTTTAATAATATTTTCACCAATTTTAAAAATATCTATCCGCTATTCATTTTACGCTTAATGAGATAATTTACTACCACACAAATATATAACTTCTCACAAAGATTTAAAATAATCTGAAACAAAAAAAATATATACTATGACACAAATTATTGAACTCTTGCTCCCAAAACTTCTAGGTTTTTACACGCGACTTTCAAGAAACGTCGTAGAATATGTTGAAAAATTCTTAAAATGCATGGAGATGAAATTATAAATATATATTGGGCTCATGCTAGCACGGGGTTTGGTATATAATACATCCATAATTTTCTGAATACATTCACCAAATGTGAAATAAATAATTGTTCAAAATTACAGGTATAATTAATTTCTAAATTAAATTTTGAAAGACCAACCTCCTCTTCAACTGTAGTGGCTTCTCATAGAAGAAAATATATATAGTAATAAAACACATGTCTTTGTTTTATTTGTTATCTTGCGACCTCATTCTTGTGTGAGATTCACGCATCAGTATTGGTTTGGAAATGTAAAATTTGTGTTTGATTGTACAATTTTATCGGGGTTGAAGTGTTCAATAAGAACTAACTTTAGTGAAAGTGTCAAAATAGTTAAGCCAACTATGAGGGGCTGATTATGTATTTGGGCTAATAGCTAATACTCCCTCCATTCCATAATAAATGCCTCTGTTGACACCTAATTTCTGATCTCCCGAGATCTATTTTAAATGCTTGGAGTCCTTGGACAATAAATAAAATCAGCTGCGCACCTCAAAAGGGGTCTAGGTAACTTCATGAAATTATTTGGGACAACATGTCACCCTTTTGAGTTGATAAAGAAACATTTAAAATTTTTAATTTTGTGGAAATTTATTTTGAAGATATTGCAATTACTCGAAGGAGCAAGAAAACTCCTTTTGAATAATTATTCGTTCAGTTAATTAAATCAAGAAAATTAGATTAATGAGCAATTTTATTCCAGTTTTATTGTCCAAGGCATTTTGAGTGATTAAAAGGGATGACCATTTTACCCTTTAAATCCTGATCCTGCGCACGCTCGCGTAATCGATTAATTTTCTTAACTTAAAGACCGGTATCTGCAAAATGATTTTTACTTTTATTTTAAGGGTTGCTCTTTTAAATTGTTTAAGTCCTAATGGACTAACAATTGGTTTTTTTATTTTTTTATTTTTTTAATCTACGCATTAGGTGTTTTTTCCCTACCCTCTCTATATATGTATGTATATATACCATGTATATGTCAATATACATGGTGCATATACCCCCATATGTATGTGTATATATATATATATATATGGGACCAGGCCTTTTTAAAAACGGATGGACCAGGCCCAGTCTAAGGGACCGCGACCAGACCCACCCCAGCAATTAAAAGAAAGGGAGGAATCTTATACTCCTCCCCCACCCCGCTCATTTTTATTGTATTGCCCTAGAGGGGCTCAGTGCAAATAAAGGAAAAGGGGGCGGCTACGGTGAAACCCTAGTGCCGCTCCTGTCTGCCACCACCTACCCGCCACTATTTCCGTCGTGTCCTATCAGTACGAAGAGGGGAGGAGGCAAAGCATTCAATGCTTTTTCCTTCTCTCCCTAAATTCAGGCCAAACAGTCCCCAAGGTATACCCACCCCTTTTTTATTTATATGTATCTGTAGATTCGAGTTTTTGAGCCTTTGATTTCTTCTAGGTGTTAGATATGAGCCATTTAATTTGGGTTTATGTGTGAGACTTGCACAAAACTTGCAAGTCCCACATCGAGTATTTGGGCAGTTTCAACGTTTTGGGGTTTCTATAAATAGAAACCCCCATTCACGAAAGAAAGAGGTCGGAAAAAAAAGGGAGAAAACATTAAGGCTTTGAGGTATTAGTCTTTAAAAGTTGAGTTTTGTTCAAAGTCTTTTAAGGTTTTTCAATTTGCTCAAAAACCTAGTTCTAAAACTTGTTTTTTATTTTATTTTCTTGGCTTTCTGGGCCTGAGTCTTGGAGGAGGCATCATCCAAATCCATTTTTGGTCTAGGCCGTGCCCACAAAAGGTAACACTTACTCTTGTTATTGCCTTCATTTTAATTTCATCCTTTTAATACTTGTTTAGTTATGTCTTGTAGTTGTTATGGTCTTTGCTAGCTAATTATGATTATAATGGTAGTTTGCTTAGGTTGGGAGCTGGTGTTAATTATTTAATGACATTGTTTGGTTGATCTCTGTTTGTATCCTTGCAATTTAGTCTATGTTTAATTCAATATGGATGTTGGGTAGAATTTGTTTGAACTTGGACCACTGTATTCCCTAGGTTTGTCTTTGGTTCTCTTTTATAGATAAAAATAGGATTTTTTGTGGAAAAGTGAACCTGTTTTAAGTATTTGCCTTCCTTCTTGAATTAGTGAACATGAGACTTGTGTTTGAGCTTAGCTTTAGCAGTAGGTTTACGAGGTTCCTTTTTCTTTTGTTGTGATATCTGTCTATGTCTTGTTGGTTTTGCTTGACTGAGGCTTGAACTAAAGGTAGGTTCATGTTCTAACTTGAAATGTCTATAGTCTTTGCTTTTAGTTTTGCAACTAATGGTCCATGGCTAGGCTATTTATGGTTATAGTCTAGCTTAGTTGATAGTTGACCCCTAGAAATTGGTTCTTTAGTGGATTAGTCCTAGTTTGAGTTCATGTATGTTAAACTTGGTCCATTTTATTGGTCATCTGTGATGCTATTGAGTCCCTTGTTTAGTTTGGTATCATGTGATCTAGGTTGAGATTGGGAGTGGTTAGTATAGGTGTGGTCCATTTCTTCTATCCTCTCTTTCAAAATTGTGTTTACACTTGCTTGCTTCCTTTTTCCTTTGGGTTTTGTCTGTTCATGATGGGATTCAGGCCCTTTCCTTTTGAATTTGTTTGACCATGTTGAGTGAATTTTGGGAATACTTGATGTAAACCTGTAACTGGAGCCTGGATTAGGTGTGTTTTCTAATTGACAAACTTCTTTACCTTCTTTGTTTGCCTGATAACTGCTACTTTTCCTAGAATAACTTACTTAAAATCTGTTTAAGTGCACATGAATTCATTCATGACTTTTTTGGACTCTTCTGAGTGGTCTAGAGTGTTTTACTTATAAGAAGGCTGTTTTCCATATCAACTTGTTCCACCTAGATATAGAGTAAAGGGGAAACTGAGGAAGAGGATCTGAGGGGGTAGATTGCATTCTAGTTGGCTTTTGTTTTACATATTTTATTGAATCACTCCTCTTAGCCAAAGGGGAAGAGTCAAACCTATTTTTTTTTCTTGAAATTTTTACTAAGTGTTGA
The DNA here is from genome assembly GCF_029784015.1 of Lycium ferocissimum. Lineage (NCBI taxonomy): Eukaryota > Viridiplantae > Streptophyta > Magnoliopsida > Solanales > Solanaceae > Lycium > Lycium ferocissimum. The sequence goes on from NC_081350.1 coordinate 15,502,994, forward strand.
GGAGTTTTGACAAAGTTGGCACAAGTTTGGTACCTAATCTTTTTATTTGACTAAAACAGTAGTGTAAAGTGATAGTGGACTTTAAAAGAGGAGGGTCTTTGTTCAGGTGTGCTATGATCATTTAAGACAGACTACTTTCCTAAAAATCAAGTTGTGTATGTGGTCTGGGCTATTGCTCTAATGGTATCTTGCTTGTACCTTCCCCCAGTTTGCCTGAATGTGATAAAGTCTGTCTCATTAGGATATAATCACCTAGTACATTGAAAATCTGGGAGCAACTTAGAATTAAATGAGGTTTTGTGTCACTTTGCCTGGTTTTCTTTTGTTGTGATCACTTAGCTAATACCAGAAGTTAAGAGAATTGGTCTGTGCATTGACTGTTTCATTGTCTATTCTTGTCCTCCCCTTTTGTGTCCTTTCATTTAGTCTGCATTCACAACATAATCAGACTATTTAAGTCAAAATGTTGAACAAGTTTGAAAATTACAAGAAATAGTTTTCTTAGATATTTGCTTTGTTACTGAACTTTCAAAAAGAAGTTGTTTCTTTAAACTTGTTTGGTTGACAGACCTTCCTGTGATATCTGTGTTCTTTGAACCTACCTACAGACTAATCTTGAGTTATGAGGCTGTTTTACTTCAGACCCCCCTTTAGATAAATTTGATAAAAAATAAATAAGTCCTCACTGCCATAGGCCTAGCATAAACTGTAATTTTCTCCTTTTTTTTTTTTTGAAAAGGCGGCAAGTCTTGTAGCTTTTTGATTTGGTCCAAGTTTGGTTTGTGTCATGAAGCTTAGTGTCCTTTCTTTACACTTTCTTGACCTCACTGCTGTAGTAAACTAGTCAATTAGGTTGAGATTTCCTGATGATTGGCCTTGCTTCGAATTTGGTGAAGTCTCATTGAGGTGTTTGTGTGTGCACTTTAGGCTGGAAAGTCATTTGGCCTCAACAAAGGGTGTGTTAGTTCTTGCATTTTCCTGGAATAAAACTATGTGTTTGGCTTGTGCTTTTCTCCTACTTTGCTTGTTTTCAGTCCAAAGTTTCTCTTTGTCTTACATGGATTTACATTTTTCAAACTGAGAGTGCCTCCCTTCTTTGTTTGACTTCTTTTGCTTTTCAAAATCTTCAAGATTATCTTGTAGTCTCCATGTCCCACTTGATGTTGGATTCTGCCTTACTTGTTTGGCTTGACTCTGATAAATAAAAGATTGTGTCCTCTCTTTTGAATTTTGTTGTAATTGGAAACAAGAGTACCCCCACCCCCCACCCCCATGTCTTTTCTTGGTTCGGTTAGAAATGATTAGTTTGGTCCACCCATTTAGTGACTAAGAGAATGCTTGTGCCTAGTGTTTGTATTTGGATGTGATGTCAACAGTCTCTGAAACCTGAATCTAGTCCACATGAACTAGGTAGTCTGCCACTGTTTGATGTTGGGCCTCTGAGAAGTCTGCCCTTAGCATTTACCACTAATTTCAGTCATCAGGAGCCTATGGACCTGGACCATTGAGTTTGTCTAAGTAGGAAGGTGTGACAGGGTTGAATGTGTGTAAGTCTACCTAAGGCCTCTAGTGTTATCACTGGATAATTAGGGTGAGGACATTAAGATGGGGGGAAAGGGTTTTAGGAGAGGAAAAGGTGAGCCTGGGCATGAGCTGGAGGTATGACCAGTGGGGCCCAGGATCCTTTTTTGCTGAAAAGAGACTCAAGAAAAGGAGATGGGGAGGTGATGACCCCACCCTATCCTGTTTCCCTTTCAGGGGCTTGAAACTCTTACTTCTATTTTCTTGAACCTTCCCCTCATGATCTTGGGACTCACAGAGGTTTCGGGTAGGGGAGAGTGGTTTGACTATGCCTCAAAGGGAAGAAAAATGGCCTAGGATTGAACTATTCAGGCTGGTTGTTGTGTGATCCCTTTGCTCTTTTCTGGCTTAAAGACTTTTGGGTCTGCAGGGTCTAGGGGCTCCTGATGCTTTTTTTTTTTTTTTTTTTTTTTTTTTTTTTTTTTTTGTTGAAATCTGTTTAAATATTGTTTGAATCTCCACCTGTCCATGATTGTATGTGTTGCTCCATGGCTGTATCTTGTCTTGGCCCCTCCCCTTGCATTGAGTTAAAACCAAGCTGTCCTAAGTTACTAGCCTGTCTCCAGCATTGTGTCTTACTGCTCCTATAACTATGTGACACTGATTTTCAAAACTTTCCTGTTTTACATCTGAGGATGAAACTTTTCTTTATCATGTTGTGATTTTGTTTGGTTGCTGCATTAGTGTGTATGATTCCTGCCCCCCAAGACCTATATTTATTCTATGCCTGTTGACTTCCTTAGTGGCTTGGCTTCTGCCCTTTTCCATCTCCAGTGTCAAGAGTAGTCTCCCACACCACTTTGTGCCATTGGTCCCCTGTGTATTTTACAAGACTTTCTTGTTTACTTTTGCTTGTTTCTCTCCCCTCTGCTTCTCTTCCTTCTAGTGAAATAACTTTTTAGGATTTCTTATGAATGAGTATTCCTTTTCTGTTCAAAATTGCTGCCTAAGTTTAATCTTGTTGAGGTTTAGATTAGTTAATCACCTGCTAGGTATGGGATGCTTATATAAGTATATTTTGATGTGGGCTGTCACTTGGTTAGACTGTTTAGGTCCATATAAGTATTTTGGTCTGTTGCATTCCCCCTTTGGAAATTGCCCGTCTCCTTCCTCTCGCATTTCGTTTCTGGCTAGCCGGTCCTCCTCTTCCCCCACTTTTTAAAGAAATTGTATTTGATTTGGTCAAGTGTTGTGTTGTGATGTCTAATTTTCTCTAGGAGAATTGTCTCAACGTACATGCCTGTACAGTATCCATGACTGCTCATTTAAGCCATTAGTAGATTATTTGTGTATCCGCAGCCTCTGATTTTATACTCTCTCTGTCCACTCTCAATAAGGCCCAAATAAAAATAAGGCCAAGCATGGTAATTCGGGGTTGTCTTAATCTCCCGGTGTTACCTATGCCTGGGGTTCTTTGAAACCCGTTGGAACTTGTGCGACCTAGTCCCCATGCCATGCCTAAGTCCAGGATAACTTGAGCTTTGCTTAGAGTAGGCAAAAGGGGCAAGTATAGAACAAGTATATGCTACCTTGTATATATATGTATGTGTGCATATCCTACATCATCCATGTGTGTGTATTTAATTTTAGTTATTTACCTTAGTGATAAGTTCAGCGATTAAACTAACCGGTGCTTTTTTTCTTTTCCCCCCGCTCCTCCTATCAGGCAACCACTCGGGTCACAAATACATGAAACCACCCTCTTGGGCCTAAGGCCTAAGTAGGAATACTACTTTAAAATAGAGTCCGGGAAGACAAAAGGAAGATAGCGAGGCGCGCAGAAGGCCCAGTCATGGGTGAAAATGACCAACTAGGGGCTTGGTATGCCCCTAGTCTAACCTTGTCTCCTTACATTTTTGTTAACTTATTTTCAATACGATGTATTTGTAAAAATGTATGCAAACCCATGTCATAGTGGAAAAACTTATGGTTGGAATTAGATGTCTTAGGATAATGGTTCCTATGCCGTTTAGTCTACTTTAGGTCCCCGTGCGCGTTTTAAAAAAATCACCGACTTGACATAACGTTTTATATAACTGAGTATAAAATTAGAACTTAGCAAAACTGTTTTCCTCAAACAACAACTGAGTTTTCTAAAGTTTCAAATGGCCGTCGTATTTTGTAAGCAAAAGTTGTTTTCAAAACTAAGTTATTAACTCAATCAGTTTTTCCCACAATCGAGGGATTTTCTCCACCTTAGATTTCAATAAACCGGTCCAATTCCCATCAACTTATATACTTTTTTCAACTTAAAAAAACAAATGGTAAATTTTTGACAAGAATTGGATCAGTTTTAATCTGAAACAAGGTGTTCTTTCACGAAATTGCAAAAAAATCGGTTTTATTTAAAGTATTAAAAAAGGACTCCTAAAATATGATGCTGTTTTGGCCCATAGCAGGCCCAAATAAACGAGTATTTATAGTCGAGATATACTCATTTTTAAGTATGAAAACACCCTTATAACGTATAAAACCAATTCGTAATACATAATTCTAGACAAAGCTGAACGTACCAATACGGACTAACTTGAACCAAGTGTATGAGAATAATAAAAACTTAATTTATAAACCGAGACCCATTTTTACACTACCTTTTATAAACATATACTCCTTATACATAAAGGAGACTATTTCTACACGGATATTATATATTCAGAACTACGATACCCTATATATAAAGTGAATATATACAAATTTTTCCAAAAAAACATGATATGCATGATAGTTCTTTTCTAGGGAAAGTAAACACAAAATAAGCAGTTTAAACAAATACTCATACACTGGAATTCGAAGGTCAACCGTATAGTACGGATCCTTAATACTGGGGTGCCTAATACCTTCCCCAGGGGATCATAAGAACCCTTACCTAGAACTCTAGATTATGAAGGTTTTTTCACTATATTTGAATAAACCCTTTGAAACCGGTTTTCCTAATTTCCTAAAAATTAGGTGGTGACTCTTCCCTGAAACGAGTCGAGAAAAAGGGTCGACGAGTTCGTAGTAGCCTTAACACGCCCTAAACCCGCGCAGAAAAAGCTAGCAGGTTACGGATAGGCGACTCCGGCGGGACTTAAATGTTCTAACCATAAGGATTCGAGTATAATATGAGTATATAAATTTATAAAGCTGTATGTGTTTACCGCACCGCAATTATTAAGCGTAAGTGCGTACGTATCATCTTTCCGCCCTCACGGCATTTTGTACACACTTTGTTCCAAAGGCGACTTCACGGAGCACGCGATTTGTTCCTTCACTATAAAACCAAAACTTTCTCTTGGAAACGTTATGAGGCGAGGGTTGGTACGCGGTCATCAGCCGGCCACACGGTTTAGCCCCGGTTATTCATTCGGGTTCTAGGTCGTTACCGTGAAAAATCACTTTCTACAGAAAAACTAGGATAGAGCTAAGCCAAATTCCTACTGGACTAGAGCATTTATACCTAGACGGGCCTTGGGTATCTCAGACCTACCAAAGGCTCATTAAGAATGACTACCCCGTGTTCAGACGGTTACATGAATAAAAAAAACACCGCATCTCATCTATGTGTTATATGGAAACATATTTGTGCCTATGTGATGAACCATTGATCCTATAGGGACGGAGGGATCTTAACTGTGTTTTGTTTTGTACATGGAATGAAGAATCCGCTTTGACATCGTCACTGAGGCTCCAGTATTATTGAGGGCCTGGTATGAATAGTTAGGGGATACTCACCAAAGGACAATCAACTGCACCTTAGGACACCTACCCTCTCTTATGACGATGAAGGGCTACGCGGAGCTGATAGAGGTATTGGCGGAATTTTGGGATGGCAAAGAAATGTTGTTCCATTTTGGTGATATTGAAATGAATCTGCCACACAGAAGAGATCGGAGACGTTATAGACGACGATGGAACTGTCGAGGAGATGACACCAATGGGACCACGATATGTTGTTTCCCACCCCGCGAGGCCAGCTGCCAGCCATATTATGAGATTTCTTTCTGCGGCCAGAGCATCTGGGCGCGAGGGCCTACGGTGGCTTTCGGGGATCTATATCGCGATTCGAAGACGTCGCCGAGATGCACACCTTATATCAAAGAGAATTCGGGAATGAGAAGAGTGGGAAGGCGCTAGACCTTTAGCCGCCGCCATAGCCTTGCTAGGCACGATGGTTTCCCCAAGACGAGATGAGTCGTTGGCTATAGACACTAAGGTAATATGCCTGGCCATTACAATTTTCCACGGGATAACCAAGGATCGAGAGGCAGAGTATTTTTGAATTGGTGCCAATCATATTCGTAGACATTTTCCAAGCTCTTGACAAATGCTGCAATTGCTTTCGATACTTCTAAGGGTTCAATATCTTGTTCTATGTAATGGATTATTAAAACCTTAACATGGCTAAAGAGATTCGGGGGTTGGAGCCTTGGTGACTGGATAGATGTGCGAGTTCGCGGATGCCTAAATCTCGGTTATACATCAAAAATTGCGGGCGAGTTCTTCATGAGCTTGGCCAAAGATCGGATCCGTTGGATGTTCCCCGGCCTTATATTCGAGGCTTGTGGTTGTGCGAGGAAAGAATTGTCCCGTTATCTTTGCTAGTTGGGATTCGAGGAATCGTCCTTACTTTCCGTCCGGGGTTTGAGACGATTCGATCGGAGACAAGTGATCCTACGGTGGAAACCCGAGCAATTTTTTATCATCGAACACAGGAGTTGAAAATCGAGCACGCTAGGGGTGATCTGGGGAATGGAATGGCTATGTGAGTTGGGGCCCGATATCTAGCTCCTGACAGGTTCGATGCGGGATGTGACCCCGGGTATCGTGCGTGGCTACAAGGACACTTGGCTCTCACACCGGCACTAGAGCCCGCACCTCCTCAGGAAGCCCAAGAAGAGGATCACATAAAAGAATGCTTGGAACGTACGGACGAGCATTGGGCTAGAATCTTAGAAGAAACGGACCGTGAGATAGTATCGAATGGAGCTCTGTCGGGCACGCCTTTATATCCGGTCTACACTTCGAAGGGCCGAAGACGGAGAACCAAGCCTCGACATCGGCGACTGGAGGACCTCGCTGATTCTTTGATTTTCTTTTCCATTTTCATTTTTAAGCCCCATGATCACTTTTGTCATCACTTTTGTAATCCCTGTGGGAAAAGATATTATTATTATAAATTATGATGGCTTTTCGGGGCAATGGTTCATTTCACAAATGGCACTTACATGTTTCAAACGACTAGGAAGGCCTTGGCTCAGGAGGCCTTAGGAGCACGAGTAGTATAAATAACTGCAAATTACATGCTTATCTGTGACGTTCTTCGTATGCTTACCTGCTATGTGTGCAATAGTGTATTAAGCTTGATTATCATTGATCCAACAATCTTAACCACGTACCCGAAAAAAAACCATGAGGTTAAATTTACCCAAATTTATCTCCACTAAAGGTTGACTTACTGATAGCGAACAGATAGACAGGCGTGGACTTTGGGAGAACGGTGAGATCTTTGCAGAGGCTGTTACATCTCGGGAATTTCAAGTTGTTGCGCTGTAAATAAAATAACACAAGGTTAAGGTAAACATGAAGTCCTTATGAAGTTAAGGGGAGTATTTGATAGCTTTAAGTGCGTACTACATGATTTTGAAGTCGCATGACTAGGAGGAACTAAATTCGTCGAAGGAAGTGAAATGTAAGTTGTGTTTGGGAAGGGTTCGCATCTGGGGTAATTTTATTTAAAAAGTCTTGATAAGGACTATGGGGGTCCTTAG
>NC_081350.1:15510424-15529285 GCF_029784015.1 Lycium ferocissimum
CCCCGTTGGGGGCTGGACAAAGGGAAAAAGGGCGCCATCAAGGCAAGTTCCTCGTAAACGGGTCAGCTCGTAGAAAAGCCCCGGGTCGCTTGTCGCTCAAAAATGAGACCACTTATGGTGTTCCCCCCCTCTATCCCGAATGGATCCTTTAAGATACATTTTCAGGCAACCGATCCCCCTGGGAAAGTTGGCTAAATGGAAGATGTTGCTAAGTGAATTCGACATCGAATACATAACACAAAAGACAATCAAAGGACAAGCCATGGCCAACCTGCTGGCAGAAAGCCCCGTCGACGACGAACTCAAGCCTTTACGAACTTTCTTCCCAGATGAGGAGGTACTAGCTATGGAAGAAGAATCAACAGAACCATACAAAGGATGGAGGTTGTTTTTTTGATGGGGCGGTCAATTACAAAGGATCAGACATTGGAGCGGTGTTGATATCAGAAACAGGACAACACTATCCGATGGCCGCAAAGCTCAACTTTAGGTGCACTAACAACATGGCAGAATACGAAGCATGTGTCCTCGGTCTCAGAATGGCATTGGACATGAACATACCGGAGCTGTTGGTAATCGGGGACTCTAATTTACCTATAAATCAGATAAAACGGAGTTGGGTGACCAAAAACGACAAGATACTCCAGTACGTGAATCTAGTGTAAAGACTATGTGGGAGGTTGTAACATTGACTTCAGGCATACCCCGAGGGCCCAAAATGAGTTTACAGACGCGTTGGCTATGATAGACTCCATGATCCAGCACTCCGAAAGCACTCACATCGACCCTTTGGAGATCACAATAAGGGAAGAACAGGCTCACTACGCCCACGTCGAGGCCTAGCCGGATGGCCAACCGTGGTACGCCGATATCAAGACATACTTGGAAAAGGTAGAATACCCCCCAGAGAGCTCAACAAATCAGAAGAAGACCGTCAGAAGACTGGCCAATGGTTTCTTCCTGAACAAAGAGGTGTTGTACAAAAGAATGCCTTACCTCGGTTTACTCAGGTGTTTGGACGCCGAGGAAGCCACAAAATTGCTAACAGAGGTGCACGCAGGGGCATGCGGCCCTCACATGAATGGATTCATCCTTGCAAAGAATATCCCAAAAACATAGATATGTAGGCAGACTTAATACCATAGAGTCAGTCACACTTCTACCAATCACACTGGACTTTCCAGTTTGATAGTTGGGAAATTCGAGAATTTGCTTTAATTTTAGAAGTCATAATCGAGTCGAACTACAAGTGGCCCAAATTCTCATGAAACCTGACCTATGTAGGAAACCTAGAAACAAGGGTCCGGCCGCATATTTGAAAATCGCATGAAAAATAGAGGCAGAATAAGTCGGGTCAGTTAAAATTTGGGGTTAGTTAAATTTCATTGCTCAGGGATGGCCTCGCCACCTCCGAACACTGAAGGGGCAGCTATTGACACCTAATTTTTGACCTCCTATAATTTATTTTAATTACTCAGGGTCCTTGGACATCAAACAGAGTGAAATATGTATTTTTAGAAGCCAAAATGATTTTATAAAATTATTCAGATAATATTTTACCATTCTTATTTGGTAAAATCATTTATATAATATTATAAATCATTTAGAAATTAATTTACACATTTTATATATTTACAACAATTATCTACTTAAATGTCTAAATTGTTAGAATGTCAATTTGCAAGTAATTTACTCTGTTTAATTTAGGGAATTTGGTTATTTAAAAGAATTAATCATTCTACCCTCAATTATTGTTTGTGCAACTTATTAGAATTTTATCATAATTAATTAAGTGTTTAATTGTGGTTAATTCTGTAAATCTCCCATTAAAAGGCTATAATTGAAATAATAAATTAATAGTCCAATTATGGCCCAATTAAAAATCAGTTTCCATAATTGAGGTCGTTATTGCAAAATTAACCTTTTTAATTGTTATCTAGTTTAATCGTGACCTTATATGAAAGGGACAAATTCATTGTGGTCTGATAAATTAAGGTCATTTTTTCAAATGTTACCCTAAGATGGCTAATTGGACCAAATAAGGCCATAATTGAAATATTCTGGTCTTAAAATTAAGTCAATCAGGGCCATTGTTTGCAAGATCAGTCTTTAGTTGTTTAATTAACCTTATTTAATCATGATTAAGCGTCTAAATTAATTAGCCTTTTCTTAATTATGGTTATTTATTAAAATGAGTATCAAAATCCAACATGTATATGAATATATACACGGATATACATGTATATCACGTGTACACATGTATACATATTGGGGTTGCCCCCTTATTCCTCTGATTAGGACTGAGTCTAGGCCCAAAAGGGCATGACCCGGCCCAAATCTTCACATAACAGGGGAAAAGCCCCTTACCCCCTTTAATTTTACACTCGCCCTCAAACCAAACGAACCCTTAGCGTCTTTTCCCTTCTCTCTCCTCGTCATCGTCCCTAGAAATGGAAATATTGAAGGTGTACGATATTTTTTCAGCACTTTGCAAGGCTGAGAAAGGGAAATAGTAAATGTTTCCACCTTCTCTCACCTAACGCCACCCCAAACGGGGTATAAACCTCTGCATTTCACTATTTTTCTTTACTTTTCTCAGAATTAACGGTCAACACTGTGAAAATTTTAATTGTTCTTGTTTGTTTCGAATTTGAATGCCATGCTCTGATTGGTTCGTGAAGAAACTTTTGGGTTAATTTTTGTTAGTTGAGATACAACCTGTAACGATCTGATTGGTCGTTATAGTCTTTTTGGAACTTTGACCCTTTCTCGAGCTTGGTTAGCTCGCTTTTGACTTGAGGGGACCCGTTGACACGCTTCCCGAGGTGTTCGGGATTGATTTTGGTGAATTTTTGGGGAAAATTAGCTTTAAGCGAAAAAGAGTTGACTCAAAGTTGACTTTTGGATAAAAAGACCTTTTTCAAAAATTCGTCTATTCCGAGAGGTCCGAATGGTCATTTAGAACTTATGTGCATATCTGGTTCGGTTCTCACAGCACACGGGTGCATTTTGGGACTTGGATTGGGAAATTGGAATAGAGGTATCGGGGGTTGACTCGGTCAATAAGATCTCCGTTGGGAATTTCGAGGCCACGAGTGCTTCTATAGCGTGTTTTTATGTGTGTCTGTGAATGTGATTTACGAGCAGATAGCCTCGGGAGTTAGTCGAAAATTTGGGTTGAGTTGTGAAACTTGGAAACTTTTCTGGTGTCTAGTGCTCACTTTGGTGGTACCGCTATAGCAGTCACCCTGCCGCTGAAGCAACCTGTGCTATTTGGGCATGACCACTGGGGCGGCGCCGCTGGAGTGGTAATTTCATTGCGGAAGCGGGTGACGAGCAGTTAATTCATTAAATGAAGTGTTAAGTACCCTAAGTCCCTCATTTATTACTATTTTAAAATTTGAACGAATTGTTGATTATTCTAGCTTGCTAATGATGGGAATTGATCACCTAAAGGTTTAATTTCATGTTGGGACCTTTAGATCCCTAATTTCACCCTTCTAGTTCATAAACCCTATTCCATAGGTTGGGGATTTGAGTCTTGATAGAAGTAGGGTTTGTTTTGATGTTATCCTTGATTCTAATTCCATGATTCGAATATGCATAGACTTTCTTGATCTCAATGCTCAAAGGAAAGGAAAGGCTAAGGAGTGATATTGTTGGTGTTATTGCTGTTCGACCTTCCAGGTAGGTTACAGTTTACCCTATGGTGAGACTTCATTTATCGAAGCATATATTTAGATGATATTGTCGGAGAAAGCATGTAAACCTTCGGGTATGAACTTGGGTTAGATATTGTCTTAGGTTGGGCCCTGTTATGTGATTGGGGCTAGTCACCCCATTGTGTTGTGACTTGATTTGTTCTATTTGTTGTTATCTTGATGCCACGTGGTGATAGTAGATATTGGAGACTATTCATATATCTTGTTCATGATATCGCAGTACCTTACTTGTTGATGTTTGATACGAGGGTAGTATTCTATATGGCTTGTGTAGCCTTTTCATGATATTGTTGGCGTACCTTTGATTGGTATTTGGGTATTGATCTGATTATTGACATTGAACTCATACATTACACGCATTCTCATCCTTCATGATATATTGTTGTACATTGATGATACTTGAGAAAACACTGTGATGAGCTTTGCTTAGTTGGATGAGAGTAACGTGAGGACTGATATCCGATGGTTGTCCCGAAATTGAGGTTGTGCATAGCGATTCCCGAGGTTTGTGCCGGGATCGTGAGCTAGCGGTATTCGAGATTGTTGCCAGAACGTGAGGTACATAGAATCCACTTGTCCCCCGTGGTTTGTGCTACCGAGACATCGATACTTCCGTCCGGAGTACGTGTATTGCATTGCATTCACCTTTCATACATTATTACATTACATTGTAAGTATGGCTTTTATTGTGATGATCTGGTGATATACTTGTGTTATTTGGATTCGGATTGAATATATTGAGACTTGGCACACTTGGGTTTAGATATTATAACCTAGGTGATGATGTGTACTTGGTTTCTGATTTGTGTTTGACTCATACTTGTTGATTTACCAGTTTATCTTACTTTATTGCCTGGATTATGTTAGCTAAACTTAGGCGGCCTATGATACCTACCAGTACTGTGGTTTTGTATTGACCTGCACTTGTTGCGTTCTTTTTTTATGAATGCGATTCCGGAAGATGTGGGATCGACCTCTGTTTCTCGTGGCTGATAGTCACTCCGAGAGTAACTTAGAGTCTACAGGGTGAGCACGAGACGTCCACCGCCTTAAATATTCTTCTTTATTTATGTCTGATTTTCTATTCCACGACATATTCAGACTTGATGTATTATTGATATTCCAGACTTGTATATTCTAGTTAGATGCTCTTGTATGGATTAGACCAGACTCTGGGGTGTATTTTCCTTACTTCTGCAGATTTTCTACATTATTATCATCAGACTTACGTGATTTTATCTCTTTTGCTTATTTAATTATTTTTTTTATGTTTTTACTATTGTTGGGTTGAGGATTCACCTACCGAGGTGGGAAAGGTAGGTGCCCATGTGACTTAGCTAAATTGGGTCATGACAAGCTGGTATCAGATCCCTAGGTTACCTAGTCTATAATACAAGCGTGTATCTAATAAAGTCTCATGGATCGGTACGATGAGCTCTGTACTTATCTGCGAAAGGCTATAGGACATTTTAGGAAATTTCACTTTCCTTCCTTCTTTCGTGCTACTTTATTCTAATTGGTATCTGGAACAATCGAATTGGCATTTGACACTTATCTCTTCTATCACAAATGGTGAGAACTCGAGCTACTATAGCCCGAGATCAGGTGCCAGAGCCCGCACTTGCGGCTGCCATTAGAGGGCGAGCAACAGTCAGGGAGCTCGGCAGAGCTAGAGGCCGCAGAGCTGCCCCAGCCAGGGGTAGGGCTCCTGCGATAGGGCAGTAGCGCGAGAGATCTCCGTCTCCAGATCTTGAGGATCAGCAGGTTCGAGACCAGGCCGCCGAGGATGATGTGGCCCCAACACGGACACAGCCCGAGATTACTTCTGATCAAACTATGCAGGATACTATGGCTCGTGTTCTACTCCATCTAGATGCCTAGCAGGCTGCCGCTAGTGTTATTACTCCGGGCGGAGGTTCACAGACCAGAGCTGGGGCGCAGACCCCTGACAGAAACCTACTCGAGTGGCACACCCCGCCGCAGCTATGGCTCCCCGTATTGATGCAGTGCCCGCCCTGGGGGATGATCTTAGACCTGTGGAGGGCCCTGTTATGACCTTGAATAATCAGGATCTTGTTGGAAGGTTTAGGAAGTTGGAGCCGCTGAGGTTTCGGGTACTTCTATCGAGGACGCTTATGAGTTCATCTTGGATATGCATGAGTTGCTACATAGGATAGGGATCGAAGATTCCCATAGAGTTGACTATGTATCCTACCAATTTCGCGTGACGCGAAGACTTGGTGGAGGTATTTTGTTGCTTGCAGACCTGAGGGTTCTCCTTCCCTGACTTGGAATCAGTTCTATCGGGCCTTCCTTGAGAAGTATGTACCGGGGGCTTTGAGGGAGGTGCGTAGGGATGAGTTTCTATATCATCAACAGAAGGGTTTGTCTGTGAAGGCCTATGTGACTCAGTATCTGTATCTGGCCCGTTATTCTACTCTCTTGATCCCTACTGAGCCCAAAAAGATTAGGCGCTTTGTTGGTGGGCTAGTCGGCTCTCTTCAGATTCCTTACCTTTAGATGGAGGCTATTGGGGCTTCCTTCCAGTCCATCGTCAAGCATGCTTCCTTGGTTGAGGACACTAAGGCCCGTGCATTTGGAGGGGGTGGTGAGAAGAGGCAACCTCAGATTGGGAGTTACGGTGGTTCTAGTTCGAGGGACTCCGGTCAGTCTTCTAGGCCGTATCAGCCATATTTCGGCCACCCTGTGCATTCTACCTTGCAGGCTTCCTCTAGTGAGCCACCCAAGTAGAGAGCTTTCGACAGCTCATTCTCTCGACCAGTCGATAGGGTTATTTCAGCTGGGTCCTCAGCTTCAGTTTATCAGTCTCTACCCCCTAAGGGTTGTTTTGTATGTGGAGAGCTTGGTCATATTTCTAGGAGATGTCCTCGAGCCAGGCTGGATCATCAGTCTCAGAGGACTCCGACATCATCAGGTAGTCGAGGAGGTGCTTCTCATGAGGGGGCTCAGACAGGCCACAGTGGTTCTCAAGTTTCTAGAGGTGTATCTTAGTTTGGACGTAGTGGGTCCTAGTGTTACTCATTCCCTGGATCCGGCACTCGCCCTATTTCTATTCCGCCATATTGAATGGCACCGGCTAAGTTGAGAGAGCTTAAAGAGTAGTTGCAGGATTTATTGAGCAAGGGGTTCATTAGACCGAGTGTCTTCCCTTGGGATGTTCCTGTATTTTTTGTAAAGAAGAAAGAAGGAGCCATGAGGATGTGCATTGATTATCGCCAGTTGAACAAGGTTACTATTCGAAACAAGTGTCCTATGCCTCGTATTGATGATTTATTTGACCAACTTTAGGGTGCTTCAGTGTTTTCGAAGATTGACTTGCGTTCAGGCTACCACCAGTTGAGGATCAGGGCTGAGGATATTCCGAAGACAACCTTCCAGATGAGATATGGTCATTATGAGTTTCTGGTGATGTCATTTGGGCTTACCAATGCCCCGACTGTACTTATGACTTTGATGAATGGCATCTTTAGCCCATTCCTTGATTTCTTTATGATTATGTTTATCGATGATATCTTGGTGTACTCCAAGAGTAGAGAGGAGCATGAGAGCCATCTTCGCTTTGTACTTGGGTTGTTGAAGAAGAATAGCTTGTTTGCTAAGTTTTCGAAGTGTGAGTTTTGATTGGAGTTTGTGGCGTTTTTGGGCCATGTTATGTCTAAGGATGGGATCATGGTGGATCCTCAGAAGATTGACGCTGTGAGAGATTGGGCAAGGCCCGCTACTGTGATCGAGATCCGTAGTTTTGTGTGTTTGACCAGCTACTACTGTCGATTTGTGAAGGGTTTTGCTTCTATTGCTTCGTCTTTAACCAGATTGACTCGGAAGGATATTCCCGTCCAGTGGTCCAATGATTCAAGACTCTTTTGACTTCAGCCCCGATTCTAGCATTACCCATGGAAGGTAAGGATTTTGCGATCTATGGTAATGCATCCCGTTTGTGTTTGGGTATTGTGTTGATGCAAGAGAGTAAAGTTATAGGCTATGCTTCCCATCAATTAAAGATCCATAAGAAGAATTACCCTACCCATGATTTGGAGTTGTTGGTCGTAGTCTTTGCTTTAAAGATTTGGAGGAATTACTTGTATGGTGTCCATTGTGGGGTTTTCACCGATCACCGTAGCCTTCAGCATGTGTTTACCCAGAGAGATCTTAATTCCAAGCAGCGCCGATAGATGGAACTCTTGAAGGACTATGACATATCTATTTTATATATCCCAGGGAAAGCCAATATTGTTGTTGATGCCTTGAGTCGCAAGGAAATGAGTATGGGGAGTTTAGCTCGATTGATTGTTTTCGAGCGCCCGCTAGCCATGGAGGTTCAGACTCTAGCCAACAGTTTCGTTCGTCTTGATATTTTAGCCCCAGGCAGAGTTTTGGCATGTGTTGAGGCGAGGTCGTCCTTACTAGATCAGATTAGGACTCATTAGTTTGAGGATGCTCATTTGAGCATGATTTGAGATAGAGTTTTGAGGTGTGAGGCCAAGGAGGCCATGATTGATTCTGAGGGCATCCTGAGGATTAAGGGGCACGTGTGCGTCCCTCGTACTGGTGATTTGATTCAGTTGATCTTGACTGAGGCTCGTAGCTCTCGATATTTCATTCATCTGGAGGCGCCTAAGACGAATCGTGATTTGAGGCAGCACTATTGGTGGTGTCGGATGAAGAGGGATATAGCCGATTTCATGGCTAAGTGTGGTAATTGTCAGCAAGTTAAGTATGAGAACCAGCGATCCGGTGGTGTACTTCAGAGGATGCCCATTCTCGAGTGGAAGTGAGAGAGGATTTCCATGGATTTTATTATGGGTCTCCCAAAGACCCTAGGTAAGTTTGACTCGAGTTGGGTGATAGTTGATCGGTTACTAAGTCTGCTCATTCCATTCCTGTTCAGATTTCCTATACCGCGGAGGAGTTAGCCAAGTTGTACATGCGGTATATTATGAGATTGCATGGGGTTCCTATTTCTATCGTATCTGATCAGGGTACTATCTTCACTTCCCGTTTCTGCAGGGCTTTTCATGAGGAGTTGGGTATCCGATTAGATCTTGGCACAACTTTCCACCCCTAGACCGATGGGCAGTCCGAGCGGATCATTCAGGTGCTCGAGGATATGTTGAGAGCTTGCGTTATTGATTTTGTTGGTCATTGGGATCAGCACTTGCCTTTGGCAGAGTTTGCGTACAACAACAGTTATCACTCGAGTATCAACATGGCCTCTTTTGAGGCTTTGTATGGTAGGAGATATAGATCTTTGGTTGGCTGGTTTGATGCTTTTGAGGTCCGACCTTAAGGTAAGGATTTATTAAGAGAGTCTCTTGAGAGAGTGAGGATGATTCAGGCTAAGCTTTTGGCAGCTCGAAGTCGAAAAAAGATATATGCTGACCGGAAGGTCCGAGATTTAGAGTTCCCTGTTGATGACCCGATTCTATTGAAGATTTCACCTGTGAAAGTTGTTATGAGGTTTGGGAAGAGAGGCAAGTTGAGTCCGAGGTATATTAGGCCTTTTGAGATTCTTGACCGTGTGAGCGATGTTGCTTATGAGTTGGCCTTACCGCTAAGCTTGGCAGGAGTTCATCCGATTTTCCATGTGTCTATGCAGAAGAAGTACCATGCCGATGGTGCTTATATTATTCGTTCGGACTCGATATTGCTCGATGATAATTTCACCTATGAGGAGAAACCAATTGCAATTTTGAATAGGCAGGTTCGAAAGTTGAGGTCCAAGGAGATTGCTTCTGTGAATGTGTAATGGAAGAAACGTCCTGTTGAGGAGGCTACTTCGGAGACTGAGCCTGATATGCGTAGCCGATATCCTCAGTTGTTCGCTGATTCAGGTACTTTTCCGTTCTTTCCCTTCTTCGCTCGAGGACGAGCGATAGTTCAATTGGTATCTTATGTAACGACCCGATTGGTCGTTATAGTCTTTACGGCACTTTGACCCTTTCTCGAGCATGGTTACCTCTCTTTTGACCCAAAGGGACCGTTGACACGCTTTTCGAGATGCTCGAGGTTAATTTTAGTGAATTTTTTGGAAAAATTGGCTTTAAGCGAAAATGAGTTGACTTTTGGGTAAACGGATCTTTTTTAGAAATTCGTTGATTCTGAAAGGTCCGAATGGTCATTTAAAACTTGTATGCACATCTGGTCCGGTTCCCAATGCACTCGGGTGCATTTTGGGACTTGAGTTGGCAAATTGGAATAGAGGTATCGGGGGTTGATTCAGTCAACGAGACCTCCGTTGGAAATTTTGAGGCCACTACTGCATCCGAACCGTGTTTTTATGTGTGTCTGTGTATGTGGTTTGTGAGCAGATGGCCTCGGGAATTAGTTGAAAATTCGAGTTGAGTTTTGAAACTTGGAAACTTTTCTGGTGTCTGGTGCTCGCTTTGGCGGCACCAGCATCGCGGCAGCGGTACCACTATAGCGGTCACCCTGCCGCAGAAGCGATCTGTGCTATTTGGGCATGACCGTTGTAGCGATCATGGGACCGCTGGAGCGGTAATCTCGTCACGGAAGCGGGTGACGAGCAGTTAATTCATTAAATGAAATGTTAAATGCCCTAAGTCCCTTATTTATTACTATTTCAAAATTTGAACTTTTGGGAGCAATTCTAGAGTATTCTTGGAGAAGATTCTTGGTGGTAAGTCCTTCTAATCTCTTTTCAATTTCATTACCCCTAATCATCTGAGAATCCCTTTACCTTATTAGTTCATTAAGTGATGGAAGATTAAAAGTGGGTTTAATGAATTTTCCTTCTAGGCTTCTAAATCATGAATTGCTGGTTGGGTTAGCTTCTTTAACCATTGAATTGATGATTAGAATCCTTTATTTCATAATTTCTTTCTAATTATAGGCTAATTTGTGAAATTGGAAGTTAGGGTTTATACCCAAATTTGGGGGTTTTGTCTAGAATCCGAAATTGAGTGAATTGTTGATTTTCCAGCTTGCTAATGATGGGAATTGATCACCTAGAGGTTTAATTTCATGTTGAGACTTTTAGATCTCTAATTTCACCCTTCTAGTTTATAAACCCCATTCCATAGGTTGGGGATTTGAGTCTTGATAGAAGTAGGGCTTGTTTTGATGTTCTCCTTGATTCTAATTTCATGATTCGAATATGCTTAGACTTTCTTGATATCGAGGCTCAAAGGAAAGGAAAGGCTAAGAAGTTATATTGTTGGTGTTATTGCTATTCGGCCTTCCAGGTAGGTTACGGTTTATCCTATGGTGAGACTTCTTTTAGCTAAGCATCCATTAAGATGATATTGTCTGAGAAAGCATGTAAACCTTCGGTATGAAGTTGGGTTGGATATTGTCTTAGGTTGGGCTCTGTTGTGTGATTGGGGCTAGCCACCCCATTGTGTTGTGACTTGATTTGTTCTATTTGTTGTTGGCTTGATGCCACGTGGTGATAGTAGATATTGGAGACTATTCATATATCTTGTTCATGATATCGTAGTACCTTACTTGTTGATCTTTGATACGAGGGTAGTATTCTATATGGCTTGTGTAGCCTTTTCATGATATTGTTGGCGTACCCTTGCTTGGTACTTGTGATATTGATCTGATTATTGACATTGAGCTCATACATTACACTCATTCTCATCCTTCATGATATATTGTTGATACATTAATGATACTTGAGGAAACACTGTGATGAGCTGGGCTCAGTTGGATGAGAGTAACGTGAGGACCAATATCCAATGGTTGCCCAAAAATTGAGGTTGTGCGTAGCAATTTTTGAGGTTTATGCCGGGATCATGAGTTAGCGGTATCCGAGATTGTTGTCGGACCGTGAGGTACATGGACTCTGCGGGTCCCCTATGGGCGGTGCTACCGAGACGTCGCTACTTTCGTCTGGAGTACATGTGTACACAACATTGCATTGCATTGCAAGTATGGCTTTTATTGTGATGATCTGGTGATATACTTGTGTTATTTGGATTCGAATTGAATATATTGAGACTTGGCATACTAGGGTTTAGATGCTATAACCTAGGTGATGATGTGTACTTGGTTTCTGATTTGTGTTTGACTCATACTTGCTGATTTACCTGTTTATCTTACTTTATTGCCTGGATTGTGTTAGTTAAACTTAGTCGGCCTATGATACCTACCAGTACTATGGTTTTGTATTGACCAGCACTTGTTGTATTCTTTTACGAATGCAGAATTCCAGGTAAGATCAACCTCTGTTTCTCGTGGTTGATAGTCGCTCCGAGAGTTGCTTAGAGTCTACAGGGTGAGCACGAGACGTCCGCCGCCTTGAATATTCTTCTTTATTTATGTCTTATTTTCTATTCCAAGACATATTCAGACTTGATGTAGTATTGATATTCCAGACTTGTATATTCTAGTTAGATGCTCTTGTATGGATTAGACCGGACTCGAGGGTGGATTTTCCTTGCTTCTGTAGATTTTCTATATTATTTTCGTCAAACTGAAGTGATTTTATCTCTTCCGATTATTTAATTATTTGTTTATGTTTTTACTATATTTGGGTTGAGGGTTCGCCTACCGAGGTGGGAAGGGCAGTTGCATGCGCGACTTAGCTAAATTGTGACACGATCGTTGATGCTTTATTTTGACTCAATCTCGACCCTACTGTAACACACTGTAAATCTAAGTTAAGTGTGAAAGCGTCTTGGAGAATCGGGACTCCACTGTTTTTGTTAATGAAAATTACGGCCAAAGAATACGGCCCGTATTTTGAAATACGGCCCGTATTTGTTGGCGTATTTCACCCGCCTCCCTATGTTGTCAACTATTTTTGTTAATGTAAAATACGGCCACAGAATATGGCCCGTATTTCTGGGCGTGGCCCGTATTTCTGGGCGTATTTCACCCACCTCCAGCAGTGTGTATATAAAGCAGGGTTCAGTTAATTTTATCATTTATTCACATTCTGATAAACCCTAAGGACGAAAATCTTTCCTCCAAGTCCTCAAACATTAAGGTAAGAACATCTTTAACATTATTAATCAATCCTAGCATTAAACCCATGATTCTTAACATGATCCTTGAATGAATAACCTAAGGTTGCAAGGTAATCTTTCTCAAAGTGACTCAAGCTAGGTTTTGGGTGTTCTTCGTTGTGAAAGTGAATTGTTGAGTCACGTAAGGCTTAATTAAGGTATGTCTCTTTTGAAAACCTTATTTTGGATGTGTGTCTCCTTTATCAAAAGTTCTTTATTGAATAAAAAGGTGAACTTTTCATACTTTAAAACCCTACTTCATGCTTTGATTGTGGTTGGTGTGCGTGAGGGGACGAACCAACATTAAACCTTAATTGTATTATACTCTATACATGGATACGTAGTTCTAATCATTTTCCTCTATAAGAGATGATCATCAATAATGGCTAAGGGTCGGTAATGGTGTTTTAAGATGAACTATGACAATTGAACCTTTTTTAAGGAAGTGGAAACGTTTTCAAGATTAACAATGAAATAATGTATCTTTGTAATGACATGATGAACTTAAATGCTAATTAATGTTGTGACTACCTTGAGATGAATTGTGATTCGGCTTCTATGCTATGAACTTTATTGTGATTCATTCTTGGGCTTGCATTGGCATGTGTGATATCTTTATCTCTTTATGAAAGTATTACTAAGGATAACCTGGCAAATTGAAAGGATATAATCAAAAGTGTAAACTTGATAAAAAGGGGATTCACATTCAATTTGACAAGCATATTGAACCAAGTTAAGTAACTATTTAATAATGATTTCACATGGTTTCCAGAACTGATTTCTTTACTTATTATTGTATTTGATTCTTATATGTTATATTGTCCCCGAGGCACTCACTGAGTACGAAGTCCTCAGGCATACCATTGTTATTTTTGATGGTATGTTAGGTAACGAAGAAGAGCAGGTTCGTGGAGACTAAAGCACTAGGAGAACTTGTTGTTGCTGTTGATTTGGTGAGCCCACATGCTCATTCGTGGGTCATCCTCTATTTATTCATTCCATTTACTTATATTAGTTTTCCGGGCTGCGTCCTGATGATTACACAGTCATTCTTTATTCTTAGAAGCTCCATAGTTTACATTCAGTCTATGGGTAGTTGGAGGATTATTGTTAAAGCTTCGGCTTTGCTATTTTTACTAAGTTATACCTTTATCAAAACTTCCGCTGATTTAATAATTGATATTTTGTTTAATTTGTTAGTTGCTTATCTATAAATTCTTGGCGTTTGAGTAGCGAACCTTACGGGTTCTAGAAGTTGAATGTTGCATCTTTAGGTTCTTCATAGGTTGTTCATGACTTTGGATGCCGGTCACGTCTAGGGTGGGTTTTTGGGCATGACAAGCTTGGTATCAGAGCCTAGGTTTAGATCCGTCCTAGGATTGCTGTCGGTGTCTGTGGAGCTATATCTAGT
This sequence comes from Lycium ferocissimum, assembly GCF_029784015.1. NCBI lineage: Eukaryota > Viridiplantae > Streptophyta > Magnoliopsida > Solanales > Solanaceae > Lycium > Lycium ferocissimum. Next base: position 15,524,551 of record NC_081350.1, read on the forward strand.
GGAGTTTTCCTTATGCAGCCTAATCACCTGCATGACCGAGAAAATCCCAGGATATTTATAGGTGTTTCTGTTACATCCCGTGTTTTTCATACGTTGGAAAGCGTACGAGTTGAATGACATTAGTAACGGAAATGAGGTTATCCCTCAATCTTATAGGTGGTTAGAGTGATTTCGGATGTATCATAAGGATTAGAAGTTAAACAAATCGAAGAAAATAAGTTTCGTCAAGGTTCGAAATTTATTCGAATGAAATACGGTCCAAGCTATAACATCCCGTATTTTTGGACCAGGAAATGGAACCGTCCAACATGAGCAAATTTTACCGAGGCCGTAGGATTTGGTCATATTCAAGCATGAAAATCAACAACTCGGTGTATACGAGGAATGAAGTCCCAAAATGATTTAAGACAAAAAGTGTGATGACGGGGATTGGAAATAATATTTCGGGTGTGCCAAAAGATGCTATGACTAGTGCTATATTACATGATCATGTGTACGAGTATATAAAGTGTGTTAAAAAGTAATTTAATTTATGCAAGCATATGGAGATTTAGGAGATAACTATGTGTCATTAGTCTTATGTTGAGGTGTATTGGAGAAATTATTAATTACCTAGGAAATTCGGTTAATTGTTGAATTAGTAAAAGATTAGTGAATTAATTGTTGATGAATGGATAAGTGTTAAAGGAGGACAACTACTTGCACGTGGATGCATGAGCAAAATGCATTAGGTGACTAATGTAATGAATGTATCTATTTGGCCTACTTTTAGGACCAAAACTTTTTATGTAAGTAAAGCCAAAAAGGTTATGGTTCCCACGGCCATAAAAGGATTATGCTCACTCCTTTAAGTAGATACTACACTTAAGGTTGAAGAAAGACAATTTTGGGGTCTTTTATCCATCTAGAAAACGTACTCTACGGCCACATCAAATTATTGACAATTCACTTATTGTTATCTCTCCATAAACTAGTTAAGGTTGAGATTTGTGTTACGAAAGAAGGACGCCTGGTTTACTGAAAGTACGGATACAAGATGAAGAGGTTACAACATAGGGAAATTGGAGGGCGCATAGCTAGTTCTTCATTGTATACATTTTTGTTGGGGTGATTATATATACACCCATATACAAGATCAAAAGTGGGATTCAAGTGCCGGAAGTCCCAGATTGTTTGTCGGATTCTAGTTTCTTTGCTTATGGTGAAGTAACTTTGGAATTAAGGTGTCCTTGAGCTCTGGAGGTAAGAATTCTTTATATCTTCATGTTGCTAAGCTTGTTAGACCTTAATCATCCAGCTAGAAATGGAAATTGTACTCAAACGGGTGTTAGAACATATGTTGAGCTTATGACCTATTTTGGAGCATGATTTTGATGTATTATTGATGGAATTCTTATGTAAATGGATTGGAAATGTTGTTGTGGTTGTATTGCTATGGTTTTTTTACTTGAATATGAAGAGAAGGAAGTGTATAAAGTATCGTATATGAGGCGTATATTGGGCTGTTTTGATATATATCTTTGAAATAAGTTGATTTGAGTTCAAAGAGATTTATATAAAGTTGTTGTTGTTGTTGTTGCTATTATGTTGTGTTGTTGAATTTAATTGGAGTTATAGGGAAGCGAAGATTAAAGGGGAAAAGCTGCCCTAATTTACGAAAGTTAATTACGAGCTTAGAGAAGTATTGTATGAACCTTTTTTCGAGTTGTTTACGGTTTCCTTTACCTTGATTGTAAATTGGCTAGTGTTGGAAGCATAAATTGAGCTAATCACGTAAGCAACAAAGGTATGTTAAGGATATCCCTTTCTTCCATTTTGGCATGATCCTTATCATGTGAACGAACACAGTGACCAAGCGAGCTCCAAAGACTCTATTCTTAGATAGTGTAGAGATATTTGTATCCTTGGCCTCTATGTTTTATGTCCATAACTCCCGAGAGACTTATCATACTAGCTTCTTATGTCACCAGAGGAGTTCAGAGTATCCTTTTCCAAGTCTTACATGCATTTATATATATATATATATATATATTATATATGGATCGGCTCGTACGTTCGTCGGCACTATTATATTATATATGGATCGGGCCGTACGTTCCTAGGCACTATTATATTATATATGGATCTGGCCGTACATTCCTCGGCACTATTATATTATGTATGGATCGGGCCATACATTCCTCGGCACTATTAAATTATCTATGGATCGGGCCGTACGTTCCTTGGCACTATTATATTATGTATGGATCGGGTCATACGTTCCTCAGCACTATTATATTATGTATGGATCGGGCCGTACGTTCCTCAGCACTATTATATTATATATGGATCGGGCCGTACGTTTCTCGGCACTATTATATTATATATGGATCGGCCCGTAAGTTCCTTGACACTATTATATTATATATGGATCGGGTTGTACGTTCCACAGCACTATCAGTTATATTATAACCTATGCCTATCATACGCCACAGAGTCAGTTTCAGTCATATAGAGTTACGCAGATATTCTCAGATGTTAGCCACAGATGCATTCAAATATTGAGACTGGTTTTCATGATTCATCTGTACTTGATGTTCTTATGCCTTACATACTCGGTACATTGTTCGTACTGACGTCCCTTTGCCTGGGGGCGCTGTGTTCATGCCACACAGTCCCAGATTGTTTTGCAGGTAAAAGTATTTAGCTAGGGTGGTTAGCTATTAGCTGGGATTGGGCAAACTCCATTTTTTTCCTGGAGAAATCTTGCCGAGTCATTATGGTTATCATATATGTGTATGGGTATGTCGAGACCCTATCCCGACTCATATGATTCAGGTGTTTACTCTTAGAGACTTTGCAGACAGTGTCCTGTGATTAGTATGTTGAGATGTCATGTGTTGAGTAAAGCGACCATGTAGGTCGATATGCCAGTTTGACTTACTCGGTTTTTGATTAATTGAGTATCGTTCAAAAATTGCTATAGTTTGACTGAAAGTACTTTATTATATTTCCAAAAAAAAAAATTATGTCCAGTTTCATTACGTGAATGCCAGAGGGTTCGTTCAGCTCTAAGTAAGAGTTAGGTGCCCATCATGCCCTGATGGGATTGTGGTGTGACAGTTTCCTATTCTTCTTGATTCTAGATTATCTTTGTAGAGCTTGAATTCCTTTTAGGATTGTTCTAATTCGCTTGTTAATTTGTGCCTTACAGAAATAGCCCTAACTCAATCCGAAACTGGTAACTCAGGATGCACCACGGAAACTCAAAATCTGGTGGGAGCAAACACTGGTAATGGGAATAATGCTGGGAATCAGGCGCCACCTCAAGCACCGCCAGCTCCTGCTGTTCCTGTTGCGGGTGTGCCTGAGATTGGGTCAATGCAGACGGCGATCCAAATGCTAATCGTATTAGTTGAAGCTCAGCATCAGCGTGGAGGTATGGAAACTCATGGTGGAGGTAGGCTTAAGCAGTTTTTGGATTTAAAGTCACCAGAGTTCTTTGGGTCACGAGAATCGGATGACCCCCAATACTTTATGGATGAGACTTTAAAGGCACTGAGGGCAATGAATGCCCAGGGTTCTGAAGCTGTAAGGTTTGTGTCATATCAGTTGAAAGACGTCGTTCACGCTTGGTTTGAGGTATGGGAGTCTGAAAGAGGTAATAATGTTATACCTCTTACTTGGGCTGAATTTAAGGAGGCGTTCATGGAGAGGTTTTTGTATGATGAAGAGAGGTTTGCTATGGCTACCAAGTTCGAGAAACTTGAGCAAGGTACAAAATCTATTCTTGAATACAGCTTGGAGTTCACCCGTCATTCAAAATATGCACTGTACATGATTCTGACTGAGAAGCATAAGTTGACTTGTTTTGTACGTGGGTGAGTCCCACGGATAAAATCTGCATGTGCTACTGCTACTTGATGTGCCAGGATTTTGGCACATACAATGCTTTTTAACTCTAAGTTTTACTTGTTTTCAAGCAAGTTTGTGTTAGTTTGATGTGTTTTGTGTGTTGTGCAGGTATTTTGAAGTTAGAACGCTCGGAAAGCAAAAAAACGAGGAAAATAAGCAATCTGTTATGATAAGCATAAGGATGGACCGTCAACATGCTCGACGGTCCGTCGAGTTGCCTCATCGATAAGTTCCTATGAAGTGAAAAATCATCAGATCGTCGACTTGCACCGTCGACATAATCGACGGTCCGTCGAAGTGCTTCGACGATAGAGTTCCTGTAGAATAAAAAAAGCATACTCAGATCATCAATATGGTCATTGAGCATGTCGACGACCGTCGAAGTGCAAACATGACCCGTCGAATTGCAAGCCTAGCTGGAACAGGACTGGATTGATTATTCCGAGTTTGACTTGTATAAATACCTGTTTAGGTTTTATTTTTCAGACATCTGGAGTTTTAGACTTGTAGTAATTACTTTTGAGTTGTTATTGCTTTTGAAGACTTTCCAGACAATTACATTCATTACTTTCAAGTTTTATTCGTAAGTTCAATACAAAATTCAATTATGCAATCTTCAATCTTTTATTGTTTTCTTGTTGCCATGAGTAGCTAAACACCTTTACTAAGGTTGTGAACCCAAGAATGGGTGTGTTGTGATTGGAGATCGTGAAAGATATACGCATAATGGATTGTTAGGGTTTATTTGTTCTTCGTTTTCATCATATAGTTAGTGGTTGTAAACATTAGCGAACGCCATAAACTTTTAGTTTATTTGGGAAAATAGCTAGGGTTAGCTAAG
>NC_081350.1:15529385-15537174 GCF_029784015.1 Lycium ferocissimum
TTGAAATAGCTTTATCTCTTTATGAAAGTATTACTGATGATAATCTGGCAAATTTAAAGGACATAATCAAAAGTGTAAACTTGATAAAAAAAAAGGGATTCACATTCAATTTGACAAGCATATTGAACCAAGTTGAGTAACTGTTTAACAATGATTTCACAAGGTTTCTAGAACTGATTTCGTTACTTATTACTGTATCTGATTCTTATATGTCATATTGTCCCCGAGGCACTCACTGAGTACGAAGTACTCAGGCATAACATTGTTATTTTTTATTGTATGTTAGGTAACGAAGAAGAGCAGGTTCATGGAGACTAAAGCGCTAGGAGAACTTGTTGCTGTTGTTCATTTGGTGAGCCCACGTGCTCATTCGTGGGTCATCCTCTATTTATTTATTCCATTTATTTATATTAGTTTTTCGGGCTCCATCCCGATGATTAAACGGTCATTCTTTACTATTAGAAGCTATTAGCTTACATTCAGTCCGTGGGTAGTTGGAGGATTATTGTTAAAGCTTCGGCTTTGCTGTTTTGACTAAGTTATACCTTTATCAAGGCTTCCGCTCATTTAATAATTGATATTTTGTTTAATTTGTTAGTTGCTTATCTGTAAATTCTTGGCATTTGAGTAGTGAACCTTGCAGGTTCTAGAAATTGAATGTTGCATCTTTAGGTTCTTTCGAGATTGTTCATGACTTCGGATGCCGGTCATGTCTAGGGTGGGTTTTGGGGCATGACACCTACAATACTTGAATGTGAGGAGGGAATCCCATTTTTGGGATTTATCCCGCATCGTTACATCTAGGGTTTTGGGGATTTGGGGATACTATAATTAGGGCCTCAAGTTGCACTATTTGATAGACCTGGCATCTGATATTCACTTGCAAAAAATTGAATACCTAGGGCTTCTAGTATTTTTATACTTGAGACCTTTAATTTTCGATTTAGTTCAAATTTTAAAAGGTTTTTCTTTTCTTTTGTGTGGTACTGAGCATTTGGGGGGAGGGTGGGAACAATTGGATTCTCCAATTTCAAATCTCGACCAAGGTTGCACAACAAAGAGGTATTTTCCCTTCCTTTTTATTTTTTCTGCATTTTTTGGTTATTAAATGTTAATTTGTTTGCCATTTTGCTTATGTGTTAAATAGTGTTTATTGTTTAGTTCTGTTTAATAGCCTATTAAGATGCTTGTTAAGTTTATGTTAAGCTTGTTTAGTTAAGCACATTTAGGTGTTAATCTAGCCTGATATGTTTAGTTAAATATGTTTTGTCTATTAATTTGAGGTGTTTAGCATGCCTCTATGTTAGTATAGCATCCAAGTATATCTATGAGTACTGGTTTTGTTCAGCTTATTGAACATGTTGGTTATGGGCTGTTTTGGCTTGAGTTAGTCAAATATACTTATATGACTAGCCTTAGTTTGTTGTTGAATTTGTTCAGATATTAAACATGATTAGATAAATAATGTGCTTCTACCCTAGGTATTGATTTGAGAAGTTGGAACTGTTTCAATGATGGTTTAGTTCAGTTTATCTAGCCCTTGTAGCTTATTTTGAATCCAACTCTATATGCCTTGTGTGTTACAACCTGTTACTTTAAGCCTGATTGTTGTTGGTCCAATCAGATTTAGTTTGAGCATGCTTTTAAGTATTGCTTCCTCTAAATGTGACATATCCATGCTGAACGTGTGCTCTCTATTAGTTAAATAGGCTTATAAGTTACCATGATAAGGCTGGATCAGATGAATATATTGCTTGTCTGGACCTGGTAGCCTGATAGCTGTTAGCTTTGTTTCTTATTTGCCATTTGCTTAAATGTGGCCTTACTGTGGGTTCATTTGACCTGTTATTATGACAAAACCTTGTGATTTGTTAAATAATGTTGTAAAAAGGACTCAGCATTTCAAACCATACTTGAACCATGTTGTTGATCCTGTTAAGTGTGATCCTGTTTAAACATGAAACCCTTGTCTTGAAACAGCTTTTGTTTGATCTGAATATCTGATTGATCTTTGCATATTGTATAAACTTAGGATCTTATGGTTAAATAATAATTATATTTGTTTACCGCCTTGTTTCGATATAACTTAAAAGTCTGCTAAGCATGATTAAAAAATAACTAAGTATTGTGAAGTGGTTATATTGTATACTGCTGGGACTGAATATTAGTAATATATGTTAGTGCCTGTTTCTGACTTGAACACATGTTGAGAATGTCTATGAGCTTCCTTTTGACTTGATAACATGACTAGCATATTAAGCTTTCCTTGATTCAGACCAATATGGACACCTGAAGCATGCCTATCTCTGCTTAAGTTTAAGTGTTTTTCTGAAGCATATATAACTTAAGATTATGTGATATTGCTGGACGTATTTCTTTGTGACATGTTGTTCAAACCAAATGGCATCTACTTTCCCCTATTTTCCCTTTTAGAGAGGCTTTGTTGGCACTAAAATAGGACCATTATGTCTGCTGAATCTGGAACTACACCTATTGAGACTAGAATAATATGTTAGTTGCCTTAAGAAATGACCAGGCCCTTTGTATGCTCCCTCAATGGCTCTGTTTCTTAAGTTATGTGATCTATGCTATTTCCTAGTTGTTGGTTGCTATATTACTAGTCTCAGGCTATGTTTGAAAGAATATTAAGCATAATAAATTCAGTATTTAGTAAGTGTGAGTCTATATGGATACTCTATGGGATTTGTAGATAAATGCTTGGGATCATGTGACCAAGTGTATATACTGCATGTTACTTGTATACTGGTCCTGTGCGTTGCTTGATTATATCTTGACTACTAGTGCCTACATGAAATCCTCTATACGTTAAGCATTGCTTTTCCTTGTTTTCCTTTGTATGACTGAGTCCATATGGTATATAGAGGGTGTGAATTAGCATATTGAGATTGTATCCAACTATATATCTGTTTCAATATGTGTGTGATGATATATTCAGTGTATATTAGGCATATCATCTTAATACAGTGATCTGTTATTTAAATCCTTAAATTATGGGTGTCTTCCTTTTCTTTACTCAGTAGGCCTTTGCGCAGAAAAACGCTAAATACAAGCCTTAGTTGTTTGTTTTCTTTGATGGTTGTTTGATTGGGAATTGAGTACCTCTCTAAGTATTCTGTTACTATGTCATGTATTATACTGTGCTTATTTTGGGCCTCGTACCTTTAGACGTATACTAATTTCTTATCTTTTGCCTGTTTTATGTGAATCAACCTCGGGCCGTTTGGGCCATATCTTTGCATGAACCTGACTGGGCCAAAGGCCCAGCTATTCTGTCTTTTAATCGAGTCGGTATGGGAAATGAAAAGGAAGCTAATAATTGCAATGAAGGCCCAACTATGGGTAAAAATAGTAACTGGTGGGCTTAGGTAGGCCCACCAACCTAACCTCCCTCTTATTTGATTCATTTTTTGTGAAAAAATGTATTTGTGAATGACACTTATGAATTATTGGAACCCATATGAATGTTAGAATTTAGGGAACACATAGTTACTTAGGTAAGTCACCACAAATTGATTTCTAAAGTTTGGTTAAAACCATCCTTTAACTTGATGATTTTTAAGACTGTTCTTTTTCAAAGGTCACGGTATAAGGACAACAAAGAAATGAGATTTGCTAAAGTTAAAACGGTTTCCTAAGTCTAAATAAAAAAATTGGTATTTTCTTCTTCAAAACGTTAAAGTGATCACTCCATTTTAAGTGCAAAACTGTAAAAATTCGTATTCATTTTAATGGAAAAGAACTTCAAGAAAACGTAATCTGAAATGCATAAGAAATGATCTTAAAACTAGGCTAAGTATTGAAAGAAAGAAGTACCAATTTGGACTTTTTGGACTTGATGTGAATATTGAACTGTTGGAGACTGGGACTTGGAATATTTTTCTGGAAAAGGACTTTGGGCCTGGAAGCCCAACATTAAAATTGGACTGAAATCAGAAGACTTGTTTGGACTGATTTTTAAGACCGAGCCGGGTTATGGACTTAGAATTGGGCTGACCTTCATGAGCTTCAATACATAGAAATGGACTTGAATATAAAAAATACTTGTATTTTTTCCAACATATATATAAAGGATAAAACACCGGAAATATACTCCATATTTTTATATATGTATAATAAAACCCGTAAGTACTAAACCCAATTTATTAGAACTAGAATAGTAGTGACTCTACTTGGGAGAAATTCCGAGTGTGTCCTAGTCCGAAAATAAAGTGAGTTGAACACTTACGTGAATTTTTGAAACCAAAAACCCTTTTTATAAGGGGACTTTTTGCCAAATTTTTTCTAAAAATTATGATATGAAAAAGAATGATATTTTGCAAAAATATGAACAACTCTTAAGCAAATAATTACAAATCACACATTGAAGCTCGTAGGCCAACCGTATTCTACGGATCCTTAATACTAGGGTGCTTAAAACCTTTCCTAGGGGATCACCAGAATCTTACCTCGAACTCTGGTCCAAAAGACTTTTTCTCGTGCTTGAAAAAAATTTTAAACCTGGTTTTCCTAGTTTTCCTTAAATCAATTAGGTGGCGACTCTAAAACTAAATATCCAATTTAGAGCATCAACAACCTCGTAGTAACTTTTATGCCTTAACCCGCATAAAAGCGAACCATAACACTTATGCTTCGTTTTCTCTTACAACGGTCCTCGTGGATGTAGACCATATGCCCAGTCTCTTCAGTTGGGTGATAAACCTCCTGCGTTTCTCTATTGGCATTGAAAGGACCTGGAGGAGTATATCTACCGACCGATGGAGGGGAAAAAGTCACGGTGAGTTTTTAACAAAGACTTTTCATTCCCGATATCATTTTTCGCTTATCCCAATATTCGGGGACCGTTCCTCATGTGAATTTTATGCAGGCTTTCTTGTTCGAGGATTATCATACCGAAGGGCCCTTCTCATGAAGAAAAGCACACACCAATCTCTCTCTGGCTATTTCCAGCCAGAAGTAAAGACTTCCAAGGGATGCAGGCCCGTCTACTTCTGAAGGGATTGGCTCTCGGGTGCTATCTCATCGCCAACTATTACAGCATTGGAATGAAGCTATGTCGGGAGTGGTGAATTTGGAAGAAGACGGGTAGAATGGGGCTGCTGATCGAGGAGAGGAAGGGGCTTCCGAGCCTATTGCTGAAAACCTTGGAGGGACCACGGGCAATGCAGGCGTTGGTCCCTCCGCTCCGTCCCCTCAGGAGGAGAAAGAAAAGACAGATCTAGAGGCTCTTCTCTCTTACCTGGAGCGACTACTTATCTAGGTGCGTTTATTTAATCAAGGTTGTCACTTTGTTCCTTCTAAATTTCTCATCCTTCCGCCCGTCTTTCTTGGTAGGGCCATGCTTCCATTACTATTGTTCTCGAGACAGTTAGGAGCTCACCTTCTTCGTCCGGAGAAGTGAGGAGGCTGCGATCCGAGAACTCCCGCCTGAGGGCTGATTTGTTCGAGCTGATGACCCATAGATCTTTTTTGGACTCTGAAAGGAGAGAAGATAATGAATCTTTGTCTGCCGGAGAGAGAGCCCTTCAGGACCTGATAACTGCCCATCGAGAACTTCAGGAGGGGGCAGTCCGGGTGGACGCAAAGTGGTTGGCTGCCCAAGGGCGAGTGCAAGCGCTGGAGGCTTTCCATACTCAACTTAAAGCCTGTAATGTTCAACTGCAGCAGTGTCGGGCTGCCGATCAGCACTTCTTTAATAATTTAAGGGACTATGCCATGCTGAAGACCCGGCGCGATGTTGTTCTGGATATCAGAGAGGGCCGCATTCAAGATATTGATTCTACTCTGACGGATGCAGAGGTGGATGTGGGGGCTGCCAATATTGCTACGGACGACCTCCGTGATCGGACTCCTTCCTCCTCTAATGCTTTCTCTAGCTCTTTGGATGATGAAAAAGTTTCCCCTCCTGCTTAGCCCATGCTTACTGCTCTGTGGGCCTTTGTGTCTGGTTAAAACTGCTCCGGCCGTCGTGCTTTTTTATTGTGTTTTTTTTTTGTGTGTGTGTTTTATTGAAGGTTGGGTCTATGTACCCTTAATTTGTTTTTGTTTTTCGAGCCTGCGTGCTCGTAATTATGTCCTTTTCTGAATTTTCCTCGTTGGATATCGGGCCTTATGTGCCCTTAAAATATTTGCCTGAGCCTGGGTGTTTGAAGGAAAAGATGTTTCCCTTAGTAATGCATGTGATTGCGTTCATTTGATTTCTTTTGCGCTTTGACATACGCTTTGTTGGCAACAGTAGTAATTGCAAATAATCTTGTTGGCTTTTATTTTTAACACATAAGTCGTCGGGGCGTGATCGCTATACCCATCTGCCCGAACTACGCTTATATTCGAGTGTTGGTGTTTAAGCTTAAAAATTAATGACCGGTGCACGCATTTTTTCACTTTAGTGTTTTGTGTTTAAGGTCATCATTTTTAACTCAATCTCGGTATGTCACTTCTGGAAACACTTTTTGCGGTCAGGAATTATTCATCTAATTAGCAACAAGATAGAGGGGCCCCGGATTTCGGTGCTGATGAGGAAGGCATCTCAACCTCTTTTAATGGCACAAAGGTTCGCGGAACCTGCACGCTCGGAGGCTCCAAAGGTTGTGTCGTGTGTTTGAAGCAGTTTCATGGGGCCATATGGCTTTCGAGTTTGGTTTTGCCCCGAACATTTTTTGTTTTTAAGAGATACCCCATTGGTGAATGCTCTGAAAAATAAGTAGGGATTCTTATTTCACTTTCCCTGGATTTTATACGTAGAGACTGCTTGATTAAAGTGCAAAAAATCTTACTAAGATACTTGAGGACGGGGAAGGATAGGTAACAATTAACGTTCATTTTCTCCCGGCAGTCCTAGTCCTTGTGTCTTTGTTGAATTTTGCTCGATTCCCCTTCCCTCCCCCCGGTACTCGTTTGTGAGGATTCGAGTATCAGGTTTGACAACATCTAGTAGAGCTCTCTCCAGGTTTTCTGATTTCTGATCGAATGTGACATATTTTGTGTTATTGCCTCGTTAAAAACCTTGCCAGTAAAACCTCTTTGGGACAAAACCTAGGTCAAGGAAAAGAGTGCATCACGTGTCCTCGGTGCTCCTTCCGACAGTCAGGAGGTGGAGAAGCAGGTAGTTCCTCCTAGGGTGATTCCTGTCGTGGAGAGGAATCAAGTTAGGATAAAATAAAAAATGCATTTGCGCAATCATACCTGTCATCCTTATCAAAGGTAGTATCTCTTGAGATGGCTGACGTTCCAGCTATTCTTTAATTCTTTTCCGTTCTCATCACGATCGTAAGATCTTTGCGGCGATCCCGATTTGGTATGGGCACTTTGATCCTTTGAAGTTTGCACACGATGACGTCACTTGTTGCGAGAGTGACCTTGCGGAGGACGTAGCCAACGATTTCAGAAATACCTTAAGTTTGTTTTTACGTTGAAATATCTTTCAACCTTAAACGCGTTATCATACGCCTGGCCATTTCTACTCCATTGTTTGAGCGGTTCCGACCTACTGACCGTAGCTCGTTGTTACATTGTACATTGGTTTGGGTGTCTCGGATATAGTTCCCCCAAAATTTCCCCGGGGATCGGGGCCTCGGCCTTATAACAAGGAAAAAAGGGGTTTTTCCCTCCCAGTTTTAGGAGTAGTTACTAATCCCGGCCCCGATAATTCTTCCCACCTCTCCCCAGGGGTCCTCCGGTTCCCGAATTCGGGATCTTTGTGGGTTTATTCGCCCCATTTCACGCGGATGTTATGGGGGAAAAAGGGTATTAAAAATTTATTTTAAAACCC
>NC_081350.1:15537274-15586781 GCF_029784015.1 Lycium ferocissimum
TCGCATAAAAATGGTTGAACATATCCCGAGGTTTTAGGTTCGAACTCTGGCTTAGTAAAAAAAAATACATATCGCAAGGCAAGGTTTCACGATATATAAGGCCTAACTTAGTTATGTTATAGTTCCAAGTTAGGCCTTATAAGGCATAACTTTTGTAGTTCTAAGTTATGCCGGACAAGGGGTAAAGTTATGCCTTAAGGCATAACTTCTATTTTATTTTTATTTTTACTCTGCTGTGGTTCTACAGATTGCCCGAATAGGCCTAATTTGCTACGAAATTTTATCTTGCGAATTTTTTTTTATATTTTGCTGGGTTTCGAACCCAAAATCTCAAAGGTATTTTCAGCCACTTAATGTGCTGAAGGAAAAAAATTAAAGACTAGCAATTTGAGGGACAAAAACTAAAGACCACCTCCGAATAAGGATATTTGTGTGAATGAGCCAAGATGTTACTCTAGCGTATCTGGCACTATATTAGAGTACTGGTTTGTATATTTTTCTTTTCTTTTATTAGGTTAATGAATTTTAAAATATGCATGGATTATCATCATTGAAGTTAAGTAGGTATAGACTTATAAAATGTACTAATTAATAAAGTAAAGATTATCATAACTGTAGGACTAGTCTTTCAACTGGTAATCTAATTTTACAACATCTATCTCAGGAATCAAGGTTAGGAGCACGAATATTTATTTATTTAAAGATTACATGTAGATTATATAAATTCTGAAGTTAATTTTAATAATTTGTAATCTTCCACCTCCTCTTCTAAATTTTGTTCCGAGTGTAAACTTCTGTCATTATTTTGCTACAGAGAAAATTAATACAACAACACCATATCTAGTGAAATTCCACAAAGTGGAAAGAAAAATTAATACATGCTCACATCAACAAATCACAGGGTATATAAATAATAACTTATATATACGACCCACACATCTAGTTTGCAGCCGATGTAGTCCACTGTATCATCGATATATAGATAACGTGTATGTTCTGTATAGCTATACAGCCCAAGCATCTAATTTGCAGCTCACATAGCCCACTATATCACTGATGTATAAATAATGTATCTATTCTGTAGAGTTTTAAAAATATTGTTACTTATTTAGCTATTCTAACTAAGCACCTCACGCCCTCCCCACTGTACATATGTGTAAGGATTAATATTCAGTGTATAATCATGTATTATTGCCCATATATACATATTTACACATGAATATACAAAATACATATATGTCTATTCATGAATAGACACAGCAAGATACCACCACATTTTCACACATCCTCCATCGCACCACCACCACAAAATCACCATAACAGCCGCTTATTCCAGTATAATAATCCAAACACCATATGAATAAAAACAAGAAGAGGGAATAAAAAGAAAAAAAGTCCGCCAACATAGTGATTAATATCGAATTTTCAACTTAACAACACTAAAATTCAATTTCTCAACAACATTAACCGCTGTTCTTGAAATCCACGTCGTGGATTTAGAATTTCAAATTCAAAGTTTACAATTCCATGTGTGTATCTCAATCAATTCTTTAAGTTCTAACCCGCCAAAGTCAAGACATAATATCAGAAAAACACTAATATCACACTTTAGACTGGATTTTCTAGCTCAACCATTATTAGGAAGCTCGATTTTCAGATACAAATTTTGTATGCACAAATGGGTCTTCCAAAAAAATAGGAAAGGACAAGAAAAGGGCTAATTTCAGAGACCTCTCTCTCGGTGCTCGTTATATCACACCGACCTCCTTAAAAGTGGTTTACGATATTACGCCTACCTCCCTTATTTTGACTTTTTATAGACCATTCTTTAAACCTATTAAAAATAAATATAAAGGAAATACGATTTGACAAATTTTCCCTTCTTAATATTAATCTCTTCCAATTAATGAACATCATCATATAACTTACTTAACAAATACTTTAAAAATAAATCTACACAAATAAATTAGTATTAAAAGAAGCTTTCACTTAATACTACTTTATTAAAACAGCATACGCATTAATCTTGTACTCCAAATTGCTTTTCATTTTGGGACACAACACACAAGGATGATCATCTTTGACAACTGCTGTTGAAGTAAAGAATTTATGGTTAGATAGATTCCAAAAGTTTTATAGAAACAGAATGATGGAACAAGTGACCATTGCAAAGTTATTGCTGATAGCTAATCACAATTCACAAGCTTAAGGTAGATATTGTTGTCGGCTGCTTCTTGAATACTTGGCTCTTAGGTTTTCAACTCTGTTGTTTTCTTTATTTTATTTGTGTAAATCGGTGCCTGGAAAAGTGAAAGGGAATGTCGTGTATCTATATTTTAATACTAATTTATTTGTGTAGGTTTATTTTTAAAGTATTTATTAAGTAAGTCATCGCGATAATGTTCACTCATTGGAAGAGATAATATTAAGAAGGGCAAATCTGTCAAATCGTATTTAATTTATATTTATTTTTAATAGGTTTAAATAATGGTTTTAAAAAAATCAAATTAAGGGAGGTAGACGTGATATTATAAACCACAAGAGAGGTTAGTATAATAGAGTGAAACCGCAGAGGAAGGTCTCTAAAATTAGCCCAAAAGAAAAAGGAACGTCAACAAATGAGATGAGAAAGAATGAAGAAGGAAAAATGAAGAACTAAGAAGTGAAAATGGTAATGAATTTGATATTAAGAGAGAGAGAAACAATGTGGGAAAGAAAAGAATGGGGTCAAGAAAAGAAAATGCATCGAGAAGGAAAACAAGTGGGAAGGAAAAACGCTGTCAAATAGGCTAAGTGTAAGAACAAGGTTAAATCGGGTAAAAAAATAAAAGTTAGGCCAAAATTAGTTAAAAAAAACCACGGGTATGTGCAGGTAATTACCTCTTCAAATTCAAGCGAGTTAATGATATTTCGGTCTCAAATGGATTAGATCAAGTCCATGCAAGAATGAAGCATTAAACTAGCCATCTAGAACATAAAATGATAATAAGAGATGGCCTAAAACACATTGAACAACCCTCCAGTCAGCTGTGGATGTAATTTACTAGTTATGGCAATACTTTTTACATGAAACATGGACATATATATGTAAAATATCATTTACACACTGAATCCATAAGTTCAAAAAAACATTATGATCAACACTAAAAACTTAAGATTAATGAGATGATGGTAAAACCTCACTTTTTTCGGGAGTTTCCTACCTGAACTATCACCAACAATTTATAAAAACACACCTCAAAATATCAATTGTTCCGCTGTCCTACCTCAACTATTCATGTGGGAAAAGTGAACAACTAACGGTTGAGGTGTGTCTTGATAAATAATTGGTGATATTTGGGTAAGAAACTCACACACCTGATAGTTCAGGTAGAAAACTCACGAAAAAGTGATCCAGGTGTGTTTCTAACCATTAACTCAAGATTAATCTATATTTGGAGCTCATCTTTGTCAAAAGCTGAAAAAGATTGAGCGCTACCAATCAAGACAAACAGATGATTTCCTAATTGGCCGAAGAGGAAGAGGAAAAGGAAGAGGAAGAGGAGGAATAAGAAGAGGCAGAGGAAGAGGAAGAGAGTAGGAGGAAGACGAAGAAGAGGAAGAGGAAGAAGAAGAAGAGAGAAGCAGTAGAAGATGAAGAGGAAGAGGAAGAGGGGGAAGATGAAGATGCAGGGGAAGAAGAAGAAGACGACGAAGAGGAAGAGAAAGAAGAAGAAGATGAAGAGGAGGAAGAAGAAGAAGATTGAAACCACTCCCAGCAAGTGTTAAAACAAACTCATGAGCCATAAAACCACAGTAGAGAAAGAAAAAAAAAAGAACTTATATCTATTTCAACTGCAACATAGTTGCTTACAAAATACAGCTTAAAATGTAAAGCTTATACAATCTGTAACCAGAATAGAAACAGAAATTTCAGTACTTATTTATGGTGGATCCTAGATTTGTTTCACACTAGTAAATCAAAAAGGATGTGGAATACAATCTGAGAGAAAAACATATCCCAGATAAAAAACTACTAGAACAAACAATAGCAGCTTTGCCAGTCACTAAACCGGACAAAAAGTTTTAAGAAAAAACTCTACCTCTCGACATAGTCCAATACTCGCTTTGTTGTGGATGCACAACACACCAACTGCAATGGACGGTGTCAAGTATAATCGGATATACATCTTGATTAAATGCTGAGAAATGAGCCTAAATTGCTTTCGAAAAATTGAAACCTCAAAGCATAACACAAAATCCCTTTAAAAACTGCTCTCTCTGAATATGTAATACTTTTTTAGACAGGCCCCTCGTTAGCTCTATATGATCAGCTATAGTTGAAATGCATATTATGTGGAATATGTGTTAACATTCACAGCCCACTTAATTTTCTCAGGGCACTTCTAAGAGTCTTCAGATATTCAAATAAAGAAATCTCCTATGCCGCGATCCCTGGAAACAAAAAGATTGAACAGTCTCAGTATCTGGACAAGAGTAACATATAACATTGATTCAAGAAATCAGGTAATGTTAGAGAAATATAATGCACAAAAGGCTGTATCTGTACGTTTTGACGCAAGACATGGAAGCAAAATAACATTATTTATATATGACAAATTCTCTTCATTGTATACTAGAACACTGCATTTATGAGCAAAACAGGTTTGTCGACTCCCCCTCATTTGAATAAGGGCATCCTTTGCTATTAAACTGTTACCAGGAGCCTACAACTTAAATCTTCAGAGTTCATTCTCCTGGGTCCAAAAGGCGTGATTGTTATTTTCTTAAGGCAAACACAAAGTAATGTTTTAGACAGATTTTAGACAATGTTTTCTAATCTGGTGTACACAGTCCTTTTACATCCACTACAGATTCATCATTGATCAATAAGGGCCGAAAAAACAGAGCTCAGATAAGCGATAATCCTTCTTCAGTCCCTCAATATAGACCTCCTGTAGCTCTCCAAGACCCTAGGGAAGGTAGGAAATAAAAAATTTGAACCGTTTTTTCTGGGGAAGCAGGGGACACTCTAGCTCGCCAGAGACTAATCTTTATTTTCCCTTCCCTTTTTAGCATGCAATTGATTTCAATTACAAAATAAACAAAATTTAGCTGAGAAAAGTCATGATCATAACGTCATAGGCATCAAGCAGCTATGGCAGTGAATGGGCAAAGGGAGAAAGGACCTAATTCATCTCCCATCTAACCACCATTCCTATTCCCCTGGGTACTATCTCATGCTAAATGAAGGAACTTTTTGCTCATTGTTGCATATATAGTGATGTGCTTCTTGGCCATGTTAACTTGAAAACAAAATTGTGCTGCAAAGTCATAATTACAGATGTAATTTGAAAAATTTAACATTCAACACTGTATGAAATTATAACAATAGGATAGCTCTTTTTGAAAGTTGTCAAACCTTATAAGGTACATGATTAAATCCTGCATTAGCTATCAGGAGGAAAGATATTTACCACATTCCCCATTCAAAAACCCCAACTCCCACACCATTAGGGGCAGGCTTACACAGATCCCTAGTTCCTTCACCCTCATTCCCAAAACAGCAAGGCTTTACTATCTTATGAAAACTGTTTCTGGTTTACTGAAGTGATTAAACTAATGATTATGTAACTCGAAGAACTTTTTTAGTAAAAATTATGGTTACAAGCTTCACCATTATAATCTTAACTTTAAGAACAATTTCCAAGAACTTAACTGCTAATGACTATTTATTTTTGTATTTGGTTAAGACAAGGAAGGAAGTTACACTTTTAGGCACACATTGCAGACTAAGAAAAAAAAAAAATACAAGATTGCCAAGGACCTTAGGGAAAGCTGCATGCCCACAGTTCTACAATATTTCAACTACAATTGCCTGAACAGTGTGTCCTATTTTGCCTAGGAGAAAAAGGTCAGCGAAGGTATCCCCAAGTTTTTTTCTAATAAGGTATCTTCAAGTTTCAGATGAGGCATAATAAGGGTGTTTCAACCACTACTGCTATTCCGGAGAAAGAAGACTAGTTCACCCCTCTATAAATTAATTCAAATGAGCATACCACATCAATGTGATAAACAGAAAATTAGGGGTGTAAAACAATATGTCTTGAATCCTTTTAACGTATCTCACACCAAATATAGAATGTCAACTCAAATTGAAACTTAGAACAACTACTAACTAAAATGAGATCAAATCTTCATGCGCCATTTTGCAAATGTCTTTTAGTGATCTTTCAAGTTAAGAGTCTACTAATCACAAACTCCTTGCAAATGAAAAACCAAGCTCCTATAAGAAGAAGCATACTAAATCCAAGCCACTCATTATCTACTTGACCAATATGACAGATATGTGTCAAGAATCAAGAAAAATAGTTCAGGAAAGGCAGAATATGAAGCATAGTTTAGAAGAATATTATCAAAATTATACAATTGGAAGAGTATTCATACCTCTATTCGATTGTCTATTTGCAATACTATAATTTCCAATATAATTCTCGGCCGAAACATCTGCTGGATTTTCAAGTCCATATCCAAATGTACTAGAGCCATCCATATCAGAAGAGACAGCTTGCCAAGTCGGATCACCATACATTGAGCCACTGCGATATACATCTCCGTAAGACCCCTCATTTGATGCAGCAAATGAAGTTGGGACAGCATTGCTTCTTGCAACTCCTCCAGATCCCAGCCCATGACTCCGGAACCCAACAACATTCCGACCACCATATCCAGAAGCACTACCAACTGGAGCAGACGAGCCCCAATTGGGCCCATTATTCCCAAAGACCCCATAACTACCAGTTCCGGAGCCCATAAATGAACCGGAGCTACCAGGACCTGGAGAACTGTTAAGACCACCATTTGACCATACATTCCTGGTTGGTGAGCTAAGCAAAGAATCACCTCTACTGCTGCCTGTATTATATCCAATGGGTGTAGTGTATCTGCTTGAGTTGCCAGTGAAATATGGATTCAGAACTCGCCCATAACCAAGATTGTTACTAAAATTGGAAGCTCCTGCAAAGGCAGGGCTCAATGTTGGGTCCAAATTGACACCCATTCCATAAGCAGGAGAAGAAAACTGAGTGCGTCCGCTGGCAACTGGACTAAATCTACCATCCATCCTGACCCCATATCCTCCAACCGAACCTAAACTATACCCTTGAGCATAGTTGTTGAGAAAGTTATTTACTCTACCAAGTCCTCCATATGTCAAAGGGGGGCTCCGGTCTTTGGGAACGGCGCGCTTCACCTCAATCATTTTACCATTTAGGTCGTGAAAGGTCTTATACAAGGCCCTATCCACTGCCTCCTCTGAATCATAAGTTATAAATCCAAAGCCTCTTGGCCTCTGAGTGTTGTGGTCATACATCACTACAACATCTGTAATTGTACCAAACTGATCAAAATATGTCTTGAAGTCGCTTTCAGTAACAGTAGATGCTAAACCTCCTACAAATATCTTTTTTGTGCGTCCAGGACCTGGAGATCCTTGAATGCTTCTATTTATTATTATGTGTGGTTGGTCATCCCTAGGAACAGCCTTCTTTGCCTCAACCTGAAGAATTTGCAGAGACAGAGATGATTATTCATCTATCCTAATCAACACAATCCAGCATGGACTGAAACTTTTTCGGAAACGTTTCAGGCAATTATTTCATCAGTTATGTGCAGTATATTGTGAACAGAAAACTTGCTGAATTTGTCCCTGAAGAATTACAATTTCGCTGATTCACCTTAACGAAAAACAGCAAGTGAATTGTAGCAAAAAATTCACATAGGCGATACCAACTAATTGAGTTTCATGATGATACACTGAAAACCTCCAGCGTTAGAGATTTCCAAATTATTCAATATTGGAATGAAGCAGGTCCGAATGGAGTGAATAAATAGTGAGAATTCATATAATCGAGCCAACTAGCACGTAATTGTTGATGTGCTGAACTAAATGTTGTATTCTAATCAGAAGGAAAAAAGAAGAACTGACTGACCGTTCTGCCATCGATGATGTGCTTGTCATTAACGACTCTTTCAGCAATGGCAGGATTAGCAAAGACAACAAAACCAAAACCACGAGCACGACCAGTGTTGCGATCTCTCATGATCACAGCTTCTACCACTTCTCCATATGAACTGAAATATTCTTTAAGACGTTCCTCATCTGTGTCCCAAGATATCCCACCTATAAATAGCTTACCGAGATCTGTCTCCATCATTTCTGCATCAAAAAATTCACAGTTACATCCAAAGACAGATCTAGGATTTCCATAACATGGGTGCACAACTACAAAAGGAGAAAAAGAAAGTTTTTTAGTGGGAATTGATCCCTATTCGTCTAGGTAAATAACTTAGCATTCAACCAAGTGCACTATTTAGCCTTTTTTGAGCATGGGAGCCAGCACGTAATATTAGATCAATTCTAGGAAACATGTACATAAAATATCTAGTTTGGCGGACAGAACATGAGCTCACGTGCACCATTAATTAGGCTATAAAATCCGCCCCTGGTTACATTTAAATTGATCACAAGATGCAAAATCAATAAGAAATATGTAGTACACAACTAGTGAGTTATTATCAACTCTAGGAAATAACTTAGTATTAAACCAAGTGCACCATTAAGCCTTTTTTGAGCACCGGTGCCAACATGTAATATTAGATCAATTCTAGAAAATATGTAAATAAAATATCTAGTTTGGCGGAGAGAACATGAGTTCACGTGCACCATTAATTAAGCTATAAATCCGCCCCTGGTTACATTTAAATTGATCACAAGAAATGCAAAATCAATAAGAACTATGCAGTACACAACTAATGAGCTATTATCAACTCTAGGAAATAACTTAGTATTCAACCAAGTGCACCATTAAGCCTTTTTTGAGCACGGGTGCCAACAGGTAATATTAGATCAATTCTAGAAAATATGTAAATAAAATATCTAGTTTGGCGGAGAAGCCATGAGTTCACGTGCAACATAAATTAAGCTATATAAATCCGCCCCGGTTACGTCTAGATTGATCACAAGAAATGCAAACTCGATAAGAACTATGCAGTACACAACTAATGAGATATTATCAACTCTAGGAAATAACTTAGTATTCAACCAAGTGCACCATTAAGCCTTTTTTGAGCACGGGTGCCAACAGGTAATATTAGATCAATTCTAGAAAATATATAAATAAAAAATCTAGTTTGGCAGAGAGGCCATGAGTTCACGTGCAACATAAATTAAGCTATAAATCCGCCCCTGGTTACGTCTAGATTGATCACAAGAAAAGAAAAATCGATAAGAACTATGCAGCACACAACTAATGAGATATTATCAACTCTAGAAAATAACTTAGCATTAAACCAAGTGCACCATTTAGCCTTTTTTGAGCATGGTTGCCAGCAGGTACTATCGGATCAATTCTAGAAAATACTTATGTGCATAAAATATCTAGTTTGGCGGAGAGACCATGAGTTGATGTGCACCATTAATTAGGCTATAAATCCACCCCCGGTTACGTCTAGTTTGATCACAAGAATTGCAAAATCAATAAGAACTATACAGTAACACAACTAATGAGATATTATCACCTCCTGGAAATAACAAAGACCCATCATCAAGATTCAAAACTAAGCACATAGATCCAGATGTGGATAAGAAAAGTAATCATTTTTACCTTTATCAAGAAAATCAGGCAGACCCCAGTTTGCAAATACTGATTACACAGTAAAAAGC
This sequence comes from Lycium ferocissimum, assembly GCF_029784015.1. NCBI lineage: Eukaryota > Viridiplantae > Streptophyta > Magnoliopsida > Solanales > Solanaceae > Lycium > Lycium ferocissimum. Next base: position 15,546,978 of record NC_081350.1, read on the forward strand.
AAGTCTTGGATTCAATCTGAAAATCCACAATTCAGATAGATCAGAAACTTATAACAAAAGGGTATGTATAAAACATAGATATTAAAAAGAAAATGCAACATTTCGGAATTTATGAGTACAAACCAGAGAGAGAGATCTATGAAAAAGCATATAATAAAATGAAAACAGAGGATGTTGTAGTGATGGTCATCATCCTCTTATTTCTTCTTTTCTTTTCATTTGCTCTTTGGTTATTCCAAAGCTTTTTCTTTTATATAAAAATGGAAATGGCAATGCCAAACAAATAATTTAGGTAGAAAAAAATTATATACAAGGAAAGAAGGAAAAGAGGGAAGTGTGTGTATGGGTGGGGTGAGGCAGCAAATCCCTTTGTGCAAAGAATATTTGGAGTGCACAACATGGCATAGGACAACTACCCTTTTGTTTAACCCAAAGGCCTATTACTACCATATCTTATTTCTTTTTTTTTTTTTTTTTTTTTTTTTTTTTTTTTTTTTTTTGCCTTTTCATTTTTGTTTTTTTACAACAACTAGATATTACAATAATTCTCTTGTGTTGAGGGTCTATCGGAAACGGCCGCTCTATCAGAAGGTAGGGGTAAGGTCTGCACACTATACTCTCTCTAGACCTCCACTTCGTGGAATTTCATTGGGTATATGTTGTTGTTGTTCTTGTTGTAGCTATTACAATAATGGAAATGAACTGTTAAACTTAAGTAAAATCTCTCTATAACACCATTGTTGGTTTCGAGATCTCTTGGCTGCTATAGCGATTGACTGTTATACACGTATAATAACATTTGACATTTAAATAACTTTGGTTGTTATAATCAGAAAAGATGTCAAATCCTAGGCTTAATCACACTTTGTATAAGAAAAAAAATCTTTTAATGATGGAAATATATATTCATATAATATTATTTGTCATAAATAGTATATTAAAGTATCAAAATATTTGGTGAAAATCTCTAAACATATTATTGGTAATCTTAGAGATTTTAGTCGTTATAAAGGGTAATTTTACATAGAGCGTACTGTTATAAACAACGTTATAGGTAAAAAGTTGTTATAAAGAGGAAGAATATAACATAAAAAATTGGTTCCCAAAAAGACTTGATTGTTATTGTTATGTGCTATTATATTAGGATGTTGTTAGAGGGAAGTATGAATGTAGAAGTACGTAATATAATAATGGAAATGAACGGTTAAAATTATGTACTTATGCAAATAACATTTTCATCAAGAAAGAGAAAGAGAAGAGTACAAGTAACAGATATTTTTGCTATATAACTAATTGTAAGAAATTCTCTCTCATTGAAACTCAAAAAAATGTTTTGTTCGTACACTGCTTTCCTATTAATATGATGAAAAATAAATACTTTTGTTTTACCAACTTTTGTCTCTACGAATGGCAGTCGTTACGTCAAATAATATTACTTGATTAGTACTAAGTGCTTTCTTTGGCAATTTCAAATGACGGTGTGTCTACTAATAAATACATTCGGCGAGTAAACCAACCACTTAATAAGAGTAATTTGGTTGACAATCTAATTGGGGTGTCAATGGTTAAAAAATGTTTTGTTCGTACATTGCTTTCCTATTAATATGATGAGAAATAAATACTTTTGTTTTACCAATTTTTGTCTCTACGAATGGCAGTAGTTACGTCAATTAATATTACTTGATTAGTACTATGTGCTTTCTTTGGCAATTTCAAATGACGGTGTGTCTACTAATAAATACATTCTGCGAGTAAACCAACCACTTAATAAGAGTAATTTGGTTGACAATCCAAATCTAAATAGGGGTGACAATGATTTTCAAAAAATTGATTTGACCGAGCAAATCGTCATGCGTACCGAATCGATTTTTAGGTTCCTTTTAATAAAACTGACGGTTTTTATATAAATTCATAACTGTACTGAATAATTAGGTTGGTTTTTAATTTTACAAAAATAAACGAAAAAAATACCGAACCGAACCGAATAAGTATATATGTGAAATATATTTTATATATTGAATTTACATACAATATGTAGGGGGGCTGGCGCTTTTCCCCCACGACCCCTTTTAAAGGAGAACCAGAAGAACAATAATGAACTCAACGCTAATGAAGGAGATCCGTAACTTGAACAAGGTAAAATATTAAAATTTTCGTCTTGGGTTTGGGATGATGAAAATGACTACAAGCCGACAACATAATTAACACCTAAAGTTTCAACTCTGAAACCTATTATATTACTCCTATTGAACTTAAATTAGTTCTAACATCTCGAGTAGTAACTAGTAAGCTACAAGGTATTCTAACGATCTTGGATAGAAAGCTACAAAGTATTAGATATCTTTCCTCTTGTATGATTTTAAATTCTTTTAGTGGATACTCAATCTTAGTGGTCTCAATTCTTAAGTCTCATCTTTATTGATTTTTCCCCCTCGTGCGATCTAAAATATATTTGTTTTTGCTTAACATTGTTTTACACTACCGTAAAATAGTGGGATTAATTTCAATTTTCATGTTTTCTTGATTCATCACCTTTTAATCAAGAAAATATCTAGAGAGTTTTTGTCAAAGTCCTAAAGAAGTATGTATGATATTGTGTCTTTAACTTTTACTAGTGTACATGGTGTTCTTCTAAAAAAAAAAAAAAACGAAACTTAACCGAACCGTATCGATACAGAAGAGAAACCAACATGATGGGATGGTTTCGAAAAGTCTAATTTTGGTTCTACAAAATGAAATAACCCAAAAATTGATACGGTATAAATTTTATAAAATAACCCCCGAATCGTACCATTGACACCCCTATTAATTATACGATGGTAATAATGTACAGGTTTTTTGCGCGGATTGACCTTCAAAGGCGTTGGTTTTTTATTTTTGTACCTCAAATTGCTGGTCTTTAATTTTTGCCCTTCGTCTAAAAAGATGGCCGAACATATCCGGAAATTCTGGGTTCGAACCTTAGCTCAGTCAAAAAAAAAAAATCGCAAGGTAATGTTTCCAGAAAGTTCTACCTTATAAGGCAGAGTTTAGTTATGCCTTATGGCATAACCTTTGCCTAAGTTAAGGCATAACTTTTTACGAAACCTTTGCCTTGCGATTATTTTTTTTTTTTTTTTTTTACCGAGATGGGGTTCGAACCCAGAATCTCGAAATATTTTCGGCTAGTTTTTTAGACGAAGGGAAAAAAATTAAAGACAAGCAATTTGAGAGGCAGAAATTAAAGACCGCCCAAAATAGGGGCAATCGTGCGAATTGCCCGGTAATAATCTATGTTGATTTACAATCCATAAATATACATTGCAATAGAATGACGCAGTTACAACTTTGCAAATTTATAGCCCAAAAATAATAGGCTTAGGTCTGAAAAGGAGCATTTTTTCTGTTTTCTTTTATTTTGCAAATCTTCAAGAGCGAAAATTGGGTGATTATCCATTCTTCTTCCCCAAGTTCGTATACATTCTTATTCCGGCTACAAAAAAAAACAAATCTATACGTAATCCAACTAGAAAATCTTAAAATTTCTTTTTCCCCAAGTTCAAATAGTAGAAATCAGAAACAAAAATAGAAAAAAATTGCTGCAAGTTCGTGATTTGGCAGAGAAATCAACAAGGAAAGTCGATTTATACGTAGATTGTTCGAGAAAAAGTAAGAAAACACACAAAAATAGTTTTTAACTTCACATGTGCAATACATGTATATTTATATATAACTGTATAAACTTGTATATAAAATGTAATAATATATACCAGAAAAATAAGAAGAAGAAGAAGAAGAAGAGAGAAATCAATGATGTGTAACAGTGTTTACACACGCAGTATACAACATTATACACTTATTATAATTTTGTATAATAATGTATAATATTGTATACGGAAACTGGATTTCATCTTCAACTTCCTTTTTCAACTGGTATGAATGTCAAGACCACTATTAATCAAACTGAATCAACCTAGCACTCTAGATTCAAGTTACTACAAGCTTTTCTAATGGGTTTTAATTTCACTCAATTGTTTTAGAGTAAAAAAATTTCAAATCTGAGTTAAACTTCGAGCTTTGAAGCTCTTTCAATGGAGTCTGAGTTAAACTTCGAGCTCCGAAGCTCTTTCAATGGAGTTTGAGTCTAGACTCAACAAAGTTTCGAGCTCCGAAGCACTTTGAATGGAGTCCGAGCTCCAAAGCTTCTGTATGGGTAAAAAAATGTACTTGACACGTAGACTAACATATAGTCGAAACACGTCAATATATTCAATGATGTACAAATATCATATGGTAATGCCGAGCATAGCGTTTACGGAAAGACAGCTAATACCGGAGAATTGGTCAACAGAAAGAACATCAACGGAAACAACATTAAAGACCATCTTTATTACGCATTAAATGGAATTAGTGCAGTAACAATAAAACAGCTCATAACAGCTAGAATCAAGGAATTAAATGACAATCATTAATTCAGTAATTAATGACTGCCGTTACTTACATACAACGGGAAGGGCACCAAATAGGATCATATACCTATAAATAGGATTTTCACTTGTATATCTGGGTATCCGATATTGACTGAAAAATATACTTCTACTGATTATTAATTTTACTTAGTCTCATCATTATTATTCACTGATCATTAAGATTTCTTGTTAACTCTTGGAAAGGAGAAAGTTCATTACTATTGTTCGTCACAATTGGCATAAGTTTACTCTTCTTTTTTCTCTTTATTTACGTATTCCTTGTCAATTATTAATAACGTGCTTGTGTTAACTCTTTCATTTATATCGAATTACTACCAACTGTGGTTAACCTTAAAACAAATTCAACTATTTGGGTAAAATTCAAATTTTGACTCAAACAGTTTGGCGACGTCTGTGGGAATTCTACAGTTGGCTTTGTAGTTTGACCTCTATCTGATCTCTGTTTACGCAAGCGTTATTACTTTGGTATTCTCTACTGTTTTTTGCATTCAGATATGACAGGAGTTACACTTACACCACCCGTTGATGGAAACAGAAATACCAATGAAGAGATACTAGTTGATTCAACTAACGAGACAACAGGAAACACGTCAACCGCGGACCCAAATCAAGCTTCAATCCCAGTAGGAGATTTGCGGGAGTTCCTGAAAGGAGAAATGGCGGAGGTGATGAAACAAATGATGGTGAAAATAAGGCAAAATTCCACACGACCACTTCCATTGAACGGGATTGCTGGTTCAAGCCACACAGTATCCCCTGAGCAAAGAAACTTAAATGGGGAGCCAGCCAATGCCGATGATCCCAGCGTAACCGTAGAGGCAACAGGTCATGGCGAGATTGATATCAATCCAATCATACCTGTTCCAATATTGCAGCGGTTCGAGGAACATATGAAAAAATTTAAAGAACATGAGGAAAGAATCAGTAGGATACCTGGGGCACCACCCGCTATCAAAAAAGAGGATGATAGTGATTACATATATCATCCATGGGAAGATTCTGCAGATTTGGAACACGTTCCAGAAAGTTTCAAATTACCAAAAATTAAAAAATATGACGGAACCACCGACCCTCAAGATCACATCACTGCCTATACATCCGCAATCCAGGCCTGTGATCTTGGGCCAAAAATGACTCGATCCGTTATGATTAAACAATTCGGGCAAGTTTTGACAGGAGGAGCGCTGGATTGGTATGCAAAATTACCCCCAAATTCACTTGAGTCCTTTGCGGATTTAGTGGATAAATTCAAGAAGGCACACACTGGAGCAAGGAAAGCAGAGAAGAGAATGGAAGATATATTCAACATCAAACAAAGAAGAGATAAAATCCTACAAGAATTTGTGCATCACTTCCAGAAACACCGCAACACTTTGCCACAAATTGAAGACAAATGGGCTAGAATTGCATTCCAACATGCATTACATCCCGATGGAACACCGACAACAAAGGATCTAGCCAAACACCTAATTGAGTACCCGACAAAGACATGGGAAGATATATATATATTACCAATACTGTTCAAAAATTCGCATAGAGCAAGATATCATCAATCCGATCATGAGGAACTCAACACCATCAACTAGGGATACATCAAGTAAAGGCAATTCCAGAAAAAGCGATGGAGATAGAACGCATAGAAGAGAACGTTATGATCCATATTATTCACGAGGAAGCCGTGAAGGTACACGGAGAAATAATCAATATCGGCATAGATCACCATCGGCAACAGGAAATTCCCGAGGAAATTATAATACCGGAGCTCCAAAACTCACGAACTATAATTTCTGTGTTTCGACATCTGAAGTGATTGCAGCATTGGATAAATTGGGAAATAGGGTCAAACGACTTGGGAAAATGAAATCGGATCCAAGCAAAAGAAATCCAGAACATTTCTGTGAATTTCACAAAGGACATGGTCATAAGACTGAGGATTGCCATGCATTGCGATTAGCAGTTGCCGATCTCTTAGAGCAAGGACATTTGACGGAGTTGCTTTCGGAGAAAGGCAAGCAAATATATTATCCGAATAGGGAGCAAGGAGCGCCACCACCACTTCCCGAGCCAAAACGAGTGGTTAATTTTATTACAGGAGGGCTGGACGTCAACAAAGTCACTTATACTTCAGGCGTGAAGTTCAAAAGGATAATAACCAGAAGTGAAAAAAGGGATAGGCTGGCTCTTGTCGAAGATTGTATCACCTTCGATGAAGCCGACACCGATAATATGCAATTTTCGCATAATGATGGGTTAGTAATTACTTTGCGCATTTTAGATACTGATATTAAACGTGTTTTTGTTGATCAGGGAAATGCTGCTAACATTATAAACATTAGAGTTATAGAGAAGATGAAATTGACAAGCAAAATAATCCACAAATCCATCATGCTCACTAGGTTTAATAATTCAACAGAAAGAACTTTGGGTGAAATCATTTTACCAGTAGTAACAGGTGGAGTAAAGTTACAAACTGCTTTTTCAATTATGTCCTCTGTGATGGCTTACAACATGATAGTTGGACGTCCCTGGATTCACGCCATGAAAGCAGTACCATCCACATATCACCAAGTGGTCAAATTCCCAACGTCGTGGGGCATAGGTGAAGTTCGGGGAGAGCAAAGAATTTCCAGAGACTGTTATGTCGTGGCGGTAAAGAAAGGCGTGCCAAAGGTAGAACATTTCGAACAAGAAAGCGAGTGTAAAAAGGATAAACAAGTCTACCAAATACTGCAACAAACGGGATCAAGCACCAAGGATACCGAAAAGGAAACTATACAAGATCCTTTAACATAAGAACAGTCAACGACGATAGTTGAGGATCTCGATCTAATGTCGTTTGATGATGCATCTCCAAAAAAGCGTACGTTCATCGGGTGCAAATTGCACCAACCAAGTAAGTATATTTCATTTTTACGTGACAATATAGATATTTTTGTCTTTTGCCACGTTGACATGACAGGAATAGCACCGGAGGTAGCAACGCACAAGTTACACATTGATCCTTATCACAGGCCTGTAAAACAACCCCGAAGAAGATTCCCTGATGATAGAAGTAAATTCATAAAAGAAGAGGTACAAAAATTATTAGACGTTGGATCCATAAGACCGGTAGAGCATACGGAATGAGTATCGAATGTAGTGGTAGTACCAAAGAAGAATGGAAAGATGCGAATGTGTGTAGATTTCACAGATCTAAACAAATCATGTCCGAAGGATCCATTTCCACTTCCTCATATAGATCAAATGATAGACGCAACAGCCGGCCATGAATATTTGAGTTTTCTTGTTGCGTATTCAGGATACAATCAAATCAAGATGAATCCTACAGATCAAACAAAAACAACATTTATAACACCGAGGGTTTGCATTGCTATAATGTGATGCCGTTTGGACTCAAGAACGCCGGTGCAACATATCAACGGTTAGTGACCACTATGTTCAAAGATCAGCTGGGAAAAATGATGGAGATGTACATTGATGATATGGTTGTAAAATCAGAAAGAGCTGAAGACACTTGATTCATTTAAAAGAAGCCTTTGCAATACTAAGGCAATTCAACATGAAGCTGAACCCCAAAAAATGTGCATTTAGCGTGTCTTCCGGAAAGTTCTTGAGGTTCATGGTTTCAAAGCGAGGAATAGAGATAAATCCAGATCAGATAAAGGCAATCGAAAACATTCCCGATGATCTCAACAACATTAAGGAGGTGCAAAGTTTGACTGGTCAGGTAGCAGCGTTATCTCGATTTATTTCAAGATTATCGGAGAGATGCCACAAATTCTTCACTGTGTTGAAAAAGAAGCAAAATTTTGAGTGGACGCTAGAATGTAAACAAGCATTGCAAGAACTCAAAAGGTATCTTTCAAGTCCACCGTTGCTGTCAAAACCAAACCCCGAGGAGAAGCTGTTTCTATATCTTGCTGTTTCAGAAGTATCGGTAAGCGCAGTTCTGGTACGGGAAGTTGAAGGTAAACAGTCTCCGATTTATTATGTTAGTAAAACACTTTTAGATGCTGAAACTAGATATCCGCATTTAGAAAAATTGGCCCTAGCTTTAATACATGCTGCTAGAAAATTAAGGCATTATTTTCAAAGCCATCCAATTGTCGTGGTAACGACGTTCCCTCTACGGAGTGTTCTTCATAGACCGGAATTATCAGGCAGATTGGCTAAATGGGCAATTAAACTTAGTGAATTTGATATTACTTATCAACCTAGAAATGCTATAAAATCGCAAATTCTTGCCGATTTTGTGGTGGATTTTAGTTCAAAATTAACTTTAGAAGCGGAAAAGGAAACCATCACAAATACGGGGTCATCCTACGGGATATGGACCCTATACACGGATGGGGCGTCTAATGTAAACGTGTAGAGATTAGGCTTAGTACTAAAAGTACCCAGCGGTGAAATTGTCCGCCAAGCCATTAAATGCCCAAAAATCACTAACAATGAAGCCGAGTACGAGGCTATTGTTGCAGGTTTAAAGCTCTCTTTGGAATACGGAGCAGAAAGCATCAAGGTACACTGTGATTCACAATTGGTGGTTAACCAGGTAAACGGAACTTTCAGTATAAAAGAACCACGAATGCAGAAGTATCAAACACAAATATCATACCTCTTTGTAAGATTCAAAGACTGGGGTTAGAACAGGTTCCAGGGGAAAGCAACGCCGAGGCCGACGGTTTAGCAAAATTGACATTAGCTGCTGATCCCGTAGAACCAGAAAGCAGGAGTGTGATCCATTTATTACATCCAATTGGCTGTGAAATTGAAGTGCGTGCAACGGGATCAGCACATGATTGGAGAAATGAGATACTTGATTATTTGCAACAAGGGACTCTGCCCGCAGATAAGAAAGAAGCACGAAAATTACGAGTAAAAGCAGCTAGATATTGCCTGGTTAACGGAGAGTTATATCGGAGAACCTTTGGAGGGCCACTCGCCAAGTGTTTAGGCCCAACAAATACAGAACTCGCTATGTAACAAGTGCATAGTGGATATTGTGGAAATCACTTTGGTGGGAGATCATTAGCCCGATGTTTGTTCCGCGCAGGTTATTATTGGAACACCATGGGTAAAGATTCGCAAAACTTTGTACGACGATGCAAAGAATGCCAAGCATATGCATCTACAATACATCAGCATGCGGAACCACTACATTCAATCATTACTCTATGGCCGTTCATGAAATGGGGACTCGACATCATGGGACCATTCCCCGAAGCCAAACGTAAGGTAAAATTCTTACTTGTTGTAACTGACTATTTTTCTAAGTGGGTTGAAGCAGGGGCATATGCAAAGGTTGGACAGGAGCAGGTTATTAATTTCATCCGGAAAGACATCATATGCCGATTCGGTATTCCAAAGGAGATCAGTTGTGACAACGGGAAGCACTTTATTGGAGCGGAGATAACAAATTTTCTCCAAAATCTTGGGATCAAACGAATAACGTCTTCACCATATCACCCATCTGGCAATGGACAGGCAGAATCCTCAAACAAAACGATACTCAGAGTGCTGAAAAGATGACTCGGCAATGCAAAAGGAAGTTGGCCGGATGTCCTTCCCGAAGTTCTATGGTCTTATCGAGTTGTGCACAAAACTATTACTGGAGAAACACCTTTTTCATTAGTCTATGGAGCAGAAGCATTGGTACTAATCGAAGTAATGGAGCCAAGCATAAGGTATGCATATGCAACAGACGCGGAAAACATGGAAGCAGTGAAGGATGGACTTGATCTGCTAGAAGAACACCGAGAATTGGCTCTGATCAAGTTAACAGCACAGAAACAACAAGTGAAAAGATACTACAACAATAAGACCAAATTACGGCAAATTAAAATTGGGGACTTGGTCATGCGAATGATAACTCCAGCCACCAAGATACCGAACGAAGGTAAACTAGGAGCAAATTGGGAAGGACCCTATAAGGTTATAGCTGATGCAGGGAAAGGAACATTTCAATTGGAAACTTTAGATGGGAAGATTGTCTCCAACAACTAAAACATAAGCAACTTAAAGCTCTTCCATTCCTAGCATCTAGTTGCATTCGACGAGCTGTGCTTTTTTTCCCTTGCCCGGGTTTTATCCCGTTTGGGTTTTACCGGGAAGGTTTTTAACGAGGCAGTAAGTCGAATGTACGGGAAATGGTCTACGGGCATCATCGTTTAGTTCTTCATACTTCACAACAAAACAATGGGGCGCTATCACTAGGGACTCACAATAGAGTATACCGCTTCAAAAGTGGAGTATACCGCTCCGAAAATGTACTGGAAAAGGGCCTCCGGGCTCGACTCACAAACTTATAATCATGTTTGTAATTAAGTTAATTATGACATGATCTTTATAAGTTTGTATGATGTATTCATGATTTCGATCATATTACTATTCTCAATTGATTATATTCATGATTCCGATCATATTACTATTTTCAAATTGATTACTATATTTATGATTCCGATCATATTACCATTTTTAATTGATAGTATTCATGATTCCAATCATACATACTAATAATACATTCATAATGTCGGAAGTTTCCGATTCCATTAGTTGATAACAATGGAATTTGACATACGACTTTTTTATCCAATAAGTCAAACTTCCCAAAAGTTAAAATTACAAGTCTACTTACAAGGATTCTGATGTTAAAATTCTTAATCAGATTTGATCACCCGCAAAAGATTTTAATTAAAGAAAACTTCCAAGAGATTGTTTATAACAAAGGCAAAACATGAATAAAAGAAATTTTATTCAGAAAAACAAAGCCTTACAAGAGAAGGACACGAGGTGTGAAACGTTCAAACATGAGAAGAAGAAACTGTCGAAGAAGAGGGGAGAAGGGTATCTTTGACAATTTGCACAGGAGTGCTCTCGGGAACATCCCCGATGTTTGGATCTTCTCCGATTATGTTACCCTCAGAAGCAAGAATTGATGCATCTTCGGATAACATATCCACCTCATCTGAGGTACTAGCATCATCTTCCTCTTCACTCATTTCTTCTTCAGCCATAGATTCATCCTCATCATATCCGAGGATTTCCTTGGCTTCTTTCATGTTCCACTCAGCAACGGCGAGAGCCTGAACATGATCAAAAGAAGTAGGGTTGAAAGTCTTCAAAAAATCATGATGAGCTTTGATAACAGCGCAACTAAGAATCTTTTGTTTTTCATCCTCAAAATCCTTCTCCATATTTTCAATTTGTCGCTTGTACATATCTTTCCGCTCTAGGAGTTGCTTTGAGTGGTCACGCAATTTTTTGGAGTGACCCATAAACTCCGAGAATTTTTTATGATTCTCCGCCAAGGCAACACTTTTCTTATTTAGATCCCAATCTTTATCTGCCAACTCTTTATGGAAAGCATGGATATCACGTTTACTTTGATCTAGATCAATCAAAGCCTGTGCAAGCTCTCTAGAATCTTTGACATTCTTCAATTCCAAAGCATGAAAATTAGATTCAAGTTTGCTGAATTTGGTACTTTGATCCCACAATTTGTTTTGGAGATCAATTTGAAGCTGATTCGATTCCACCAATTTTTGCTTCAGGTCACCGATAACCAACTCTTCCTGCTTTGCTATGCGAAAAGCTTCAGCTTTTTCTTTTTCGAGCTCATCAATTCGTTTTTGAAAATTCCTTTCTTCAGCCCGATGCGCTACTATCTCATCTTTGGCCCTATCTAATTCCGCAACAGAAGAGTTGCGTTCCGCCTTGAAAATCTCCACTTCTTGAGCAAGTACGGCGTTCTCCTCACGAAGCTTTTGGATTAGTTTAGCCTCACTTTTAGAACATTCAAGACTCCCACATAGATATGTTTGAGCCTGAATCATAAGCCCAAGAGCGACCATGTCCATTTGATGAATGGGCATATCTTTTAAAATCATATTCTCTTTGGGACCAATATAGTTATGAGCAAAACGGCTCATCACGTGAGGACGGCCAGGAGATTGTCCTCATCTGACAATTCAAAAGAACGATTATGATTGACGGTAAGAGGAACGAAAGTCTTCATCCACATAGTAGCAGGATCATCTGCCTGAAGAAGTTGTGCTCGAGAATCAACCCCGTGCAAAGTGTTGCCTTCTTTCCAAATACTTTTCCCTTCATCGGCAACATTAAAACGGAAAACAAATTGAGCTGTATCATGAGGAATAGTATGGACACTTGTTCCCCGCCTTTGAAAAGGAGAAGTAGGAGTATCATCAGGGATATTAGCAGCATTGGCATCAATGTTTTCAGTATCGACCAAACTCTCAACATCGGCTACAAAAGTTTCACAAAGAGGAATCTTAACCTCAGCTTCATCAACAGTACTAAGAAGACAGGTCTCAGTTTTATCGGCAACAATATTATCAATGGTATCCACCTTAGGAACCGCGATGCTACTTTCATTGTGGCACTCGGTAACGGCTGGTAAGTTTGCCATCTCCTTCATCGGAGATTCATCTGAAATGACAACAATATCAGAAGAAATGGGAAATTCAACCCCCCAGTGACGATAAGGAGAGTCTTCCTCAGAATCAGTCCTTTCATTAATCAGCCTGAATTTACTAGGCGTACCTCCTATCTTTTTGGCAACGGCATATGAAGACCCCGCAAGAAATTATTTTTTCAATTTTTTCTTCTTCAAGGCAGGCTCGCTAACAGCCTTAGAATCCTTAAATTCGGCATTAGACCTCTTACCAGTAAGAGATCTTATTTTTTCCAACGCCGACTCATCATCGTTTGGAAGAGTTAGTCGTTTCTTTACTATCACCTTTCGAAGGACCTGAGAACAATAAAATGAGTATAAGATAAACTCTTTCGCCATTACAAGGTAAGATATTTCTTCAAATATCCTTACCTCTGCCTTTCGTAGAAGCACCGTCCGGTTTCCTCTCCTTAAGAGTACGAATACTCTTAGAAACGGCATACGCCCCCATGTACGAACACTCACCGAAGCTCGAATCACAGCTTCAGTAAACTCCCTTATGTTTGAAGGTTTAACCAATCTAGGATTAAAAGTTGTCGAACAAAGGAGGAGTTTAAAGAGAAGAACTGAGGAAATAAAAATTTGTTACTAAGAAAAATACTATTACCTCTCGCATTCCATTTCTCCAGGAAGGTACCAGCATCCTTGTTCACCAGCTGAGCAGTGGAGATAAATACGAACTCTTCACCCCAATGCTAATCTTGACCATCTTCGGGGTCATCAAACAATTTACTAGATCCTCGAGCTCTAAACATAACCATAGAGCCCCGGATAAAACGAATCGAATTCAAATATAAAATATGATCAAGAGTAATATTCACTCCGGCTAGATCGCCAGACCCCAGGTGTAATTTGTGCCACACAAATATTCAAGTGGCGGCAAAACTCTTCTATCAACGGCGGAAGAGGCAAAGAAAAGCCAATAGTAAAAGGATAGAGATACACCGCTGAAAAACCGGGAAGATGAGCAGTTGCAGGTATATCCTTTCCCGGAACTACGATATTGAGATCGGGATTTGTCCAGTGACACCTTTCCCGGACAGAACCAAGAGACTCTTCGGTAACCTGAGAAATAATTGAAGAGACGTAAACCATTCTTTCCCCATCTAGCTCCGAAATATCACGGTTATCACCTTTTGGAAGAGTAATCTTTAGATCTGAAGTATGCAAAGGATTCTTCGGAATCACACTATCAACGGAAGGAAGATGCCAATTAACCATAGCTTTTTCATCGTCACCAACATCAGAAGTTGATGAAGATGAAGGCCTGGGAGCAGCAGCGGCAGCTATAGCATCACCCATAAATTTCTTAGGAGGCAATCTGCTTTTAGGTTTTTCAGCGCCTACATGAGGGGGAAAGGCGTCAACAATGACGGTATTTTCTAATGAAACATTTTGAGAAGATGAAGGAGAAGACATGACTAGGGTTTGAAAAAATCAAAGAAATTGAAGAGGAGGGAAAAAACACAAAGGAATTTGAAGATTGAGAGTTTTGGAGCGGAAAATTTGAGATAATGGAAAGGTAAAATTTAATTTTTTGTAGAAAAGGTAAAACCGCCATCATTACCTTGGAAAACGGCGAGAAAATGAATGGCACGACAACGGCCACGTGGCCCACGTCTGACTTCATCATTTAATGCGAGTCCTTTCAACTTCTGTGATTATGCCACGTACTTATCACGTCAGTGGGCCGCGATCCGCCATCAGGTACAACGTTTCCTATTTCACGGAAAGAGGATTCAAATGTCTAATTGAGAGAGGATTAATGGAATTCGGCAAGACAATTTCTCGGGAACATCTTTGTGATGAACTCGAAAAATTGAGGGACTATCTGTATGGGTAAAAAATGTACTTGTCATGTAGACCAACATGTAGTCAACGCACGTCAGTATATTCAATGATGTACAAATATCAGATGGTAATGCCGAGCATAGCGTTTACGGAAAGACAGCTAATACTGGAGAATTGGTCAACAGAAAGAACATTAACAGAAACAACATAAAAGATCGTCTTTACTACGCATTAAATGGAATCAATGTAGTAACGTCAAAACGGCCTGAATCAAGGAATTAAATGACAATCATTAATTCAGTAATTAATGATTGTCGTTACTTACATACAACGGGAAGGGCACCAAATAGGATCATATACCTATAAATAGGATTTTCGCTTGTATATCTGGGTATCCGATATTGACTGAAAAATATACTTCTACTGATTATTATTTTTACTTAGTCTCATCATCATTATTCACTGATCATTAAGATTTCTTGCTAATTCTTGGAAAGGAGAAAGTTCATTACTATTGTTCGTCACAATTGGCATAAGTTTACTCTTCTTTTTTCTCTTTATTTACATATTCTTTGTCAATTATTAATAACGTGCTTGTGTTAACTCTTTCATTTATATCGAATTACTACCAATTGTGGTTAATCTTAGAACAAATTCAACTATTTGGGTAAAATTCGAATTTTGACTCAAACAACTTCTTCGATGAATTCCGAGCTCCGAAGCTCCTTCAACGAATTCCGAGCTTCAAAGCTCCTTCGATAAATTCCGAGCTCCAAAGCTTCTTCAATGGAGGCAGAGGGGCAAGAGGGGTTTGGTTCAGAAAAGAGAAGTTGGAATAAGAGCAGAAAGAAAGAAGTATAAAATTTGCAGAAGAAAAGAAAGAATGAGCGTTTTTTAAGTTACATAGTGGGTCAAATAGTGTAAGAAAGTAAAATATATGCATTGTTACCCCAACTAATATACAGCGTAATTAATCCTCATAAAAGAGTACAAGAAGAGTGATGCTACATATCTCTTTGGCTAAAGATCCTATCAATTTTTTTCCTTACTTTTTCTCTTATTTTTCTCAATATTTTATTTTTAAAAGTCAATCTCTTTAACCCACACCTCTTCATTTTTAAACTACTTTTAATTAGTACGGGTAATTAATAGTATCCATTACTTTCAAATTTTTCATCTTCATAACCCCAGTTAATTAATGTGGAAGTTTATACTCCATTGGACCGTAAGTAATACACAGATCAAACAAGCTCCTCCTCTACCAACAATCTTTTATCATTTTCTTTGATGTTGGTCAGTTCCTTTACAATCTGAGATTTTTATTTATTTATCAAGAATATTTCAAAAAAAAAAAAAAATCAAGGATAATTTCAGAGACTCCCCTTAGGTTTGGCTTTGTAACACTGACCTCTCTTGGTGTCACCATATTATACCTACCTCCTTTATTTTGAATTTATTGTAACGATTTTTTTTTTAAAAAAATTATCATTAATTTAGAAAAAATAATCTGACTAATTTGCCCTTTATATATATTCTTTTGTTTAATTTATTTGTAAACATTACAAAAAATATTCTTGTTCTCCATTACTACTACTTTGAATTTTTGCCGAACACCATCCATCGGCCACAAGTTATAAAAGCCCCACCAATCTCAATATCAAATTCAAAAAACCACATAAAGGCAGGAAAGACGTAAAGAAAATTTTCTATTTTAAAGTGAAATCTAATTTGACTCTTCTCGTTTCTTTTATCCTGTTTAAATATGTAGTACGTCGTTTTTATTTGATGAGATATAATCTCAAGACGAGCTAGTGAGAAAAAAATTTCACATTTAATAAATCTTCTCTAACAATTGCGAACCTTTGAGTGACCCCACCTGAGCACCCTATCAATAGTCGAACACCCTGATCCCACCAGACCACCGGATTTCGGTTATTTAATACATTGCAGTCAGTTGCAGCTTAGATTCTTTCTTTATCATTTTATCTGTTTGGTCAAAGGTCACGATCTTAATTGATTGTTGTTAAATTTATTTGAATCCGTGTAACGTTTTGTAATTCATTATATCATCTTATATTTAGAAGGAAATATAAATTTTATAGTTCCTTCCAATTAATCTTTATTTGTATTATGTTTTTGCTATAGCTATATGTAAGACGATGAAAAGCAACTCCTGAAAGTTGAAACACAAAATGCTAAAAGGGCCAATTTTTAAGGAAAAATCACACAAGTACAATTTTTTAAAATGGTAATTTAAAAGATTACAACTACTTTCTAATACTTACATAAATATATATTATTCAAAATTTTAACTTCGGAAAAGGGCCTAAAATACCCTTGAACTATTAAATTTTGTTTAAAAATATCCTCCATCCATCTTTTGGGTCTAAAATACCCCTAACGTTAACTTTTGGGGCTTCAAAAATCCCTGACGTTAACCTTTGGGGCCTAAAATACCCTTATTTTTAACTGACCCGTTTCATTTACGGAAAAGGGCCTAAAATATTAATTATAATTTTTACTAATTATAATTATTTTAATATACTAGCTAAAATATTAATAGCTACTTATAACATCGCAAGATGCTAAATGTTAAAGTTCTTAAAATTATTTTCTGTTTCAAACTAAGACCGTTAATTATAATAATGGCATCGTTATTATTGATTTGAAAATGGCAAAGAGGGTAGCTTGCTTCCACGATACAATTATAGTGATTTTATTTGTCCATTTAACCATCTCAAGTTCAGTCAAATGACAATAAAGTAGATTCTTCTTCAATACTGGATTGTATCTACCACAACATGTTGTCTCACTTGACCAACTTTATGCTACACTTTTCAGTATTATTGTCGATAACAACAGTCCTGATCATGAAAGAGAAAATAAAACCGATAAAAAGAACATACACCAGAAATATCACCTATAACGAAGTATTGTGTCAAATATGCTTCATTGCATATTTGTACTTCATAAATCAAAATCAGCAAAAGATCACATGTATCTTATTAAACTTTGACCGTTTATCTTCATAGGTTCATACGATATCTTATCATCTTGACCCTTGCCTAACAAATCACCATATAATGATCTAATTTGATCATTCAGAGAAACTTATACTTTACTCTTTTATGTATAATTACTTATTTCATTTTTTAAATAATATTAATATTACTTTATAAAATCTTACACTACGTGACTCTGCATACACGTGCAATGCACGTGCAATTTATGATTTTAAATTATAACTATATGATCATACAATTATTACTATATGGAGAGATTTTACTCAAAATAAAGGTGAATTTTTTGGGGAAAAAACGAAAGATGATAAGTTAATCCTCGGCTTTTGTGATATTAGAGTCTTAATTTATAAAGATATTATACCAATCGAGCAACTAAAAGGACTAAAATGAATACACACCATGAATATCATCTATACGGAAGTATTGGGTACAATAAGTTCAGTTGCATGTTTGTACCTCATAAAATAAATATAAAAAAAACATGTAACTAATTAAATTTTAATTGTTCATCTTTGTAGGTTTAGACGATATTCAATCATTTTGATACGACAAAACAAGTAGTTGTCAATGAAATGAGTTCGTTAAAAATAAGGGTATTTTAGGCCCCCAAAAGTTAACGTCAAGGGTATTTTAGGCCCCAAAGATTAACGTCAGGGGTATTTTAGGCTCCAAAGGTGGATGAAGGGCATTTTTGAACCAAATCTAATAGTTCAAGGGTATTTTAGGCCCTTTTTTGTTTTAACTTTTTAATTACAAAAATACAATTTTTACATTCCTAAAATATCTATAATACTTAGTTTTAGGAGTTACTATTATTAATGCATATCCACTTTTTATTTTCTTTTTCTTTCAAAATCGTCCCCACACCCCCCAAAAAAAAAAAATCTATGAAAAGGGCATAAGAGAATGTAATTTTCCAAATAGACAAAACAAAATCAACTTCACATCCCATATTCCATCTACCGTTTTAAAAAGATTTTTTTTCTTTCGCTTCCTCCTCTTTATTCTTTTTTTTTTTTAATTTCATTTGATGACTGATGCAATTTTTTTCTTGTGACTAAAAAAAACTATTTGAATTTATTAATATTAAGAAAAGTACATGAAAAGATATGATATATGGTATCTGGTATAAGAAAAGTACATGAAAAGATATGGTATATGGTATCTGGTATAAGAAAAGTACATGAAAATATACCTAAAAAAGTATAAGATATATAAAAAATCATATTATATAGATAGTATATAAATGTGCAATATAGGTAATATATAAGTACAACAATATATATTTGTTCAAAAAATCGTAGTATAATATATATTATATGAATAATAATATAGTTGTTTATTGATTAGAATGCTAGTTGATTGTGTTGGAGATTTTTAGAAAAGTATTTAAAGTGTTTTGATATATATATTTAATTTCGTTATCACCATCTTGAAACTCCTTAAATTTAGCCTTTTATTACTAGCAACATTCTTGAATTTTGATATAATATTATTGGGTTTGAGATAATGTTTCCTTAATGATAGGTAGGACAAATTAAGGAAAGAAGTATAACTTGTATAAATTTATTACCATATTTATACGAAATTGACCATATCTAAAGCTTTTTTCCTTTTAAAATTCATGGGGTATATTTTATAGATTCTGTAAATTTAAAAATAGTTGTAGGTTCTGTAAATAGTTGTATATTTAATAGTATTTGTGTAAGTTCCCCAATTTTTAATATGTTAACTGCTCCATCCAATTATTTTTGGCCCAATCTAATTTCATTCAAAAGCATGGTCCAAGTGTACAAAAACATACTTCCACGTCCCATTTTAGGTGTCTTAATTTGACAACGCACAAAGTTTAAGAAATAAAAGAGATTTTTGAATCTTGTGGTCTTAAATTAAAGATGTATATAATGTACTAAAATGTTTTTTAATATTGTGGTTATAAACTTGTCATTTAGGATGTTTGAATTGTTCACTTACTGAAAAAGACACTTTTTTTTGGGACATACCAACCAAAAAAAAAAATAATACACTTAAATTGAGGCGGAGGGAATAATACCCATTGTAAATTTTTCATAAAAAATTAAAATTACACACACTTTTTTTTTAAAAATATGTATATATAAAGTCGGTGTGGTTTGATTTTTTTCGACTTGAAATCAAAACAAATCAAATATAATCGATTTTTAAAATTAAAAATCTAACCAAATAAAGTTATCCATATGGTTGTTTTTTTTCGTTTTTTCGGGTTCATCCCTACTCGGCCCTTGTTCATCTAACCCCATCCATGCCCCACCCCTACGCCACATACCCCATAGGCCATATCGGAGAAAAAGATATAAGTGGTCCCTTAACTATGAGAGTAGGTTCAAAATAGTTCCTTAACTATGCACTTAACGGTTTTGGTCCTTTAAGTTTGTCACAAGTTACCAAAAATGGTCCTTAACTATGAGGGTTGGTTAAAAATAGTCCTTAAGTATGCACTTAACAGTTTTGGTCCTTTAAGTTCGCCAAAAGTTAACACTTTTAGCCTCCGACAAAATATTCATCGAACTCTGTTTGTTAGATTTGGCGAGAACCATGAAAAAAAAGGAAAAAATAGCGAAAATTCACATTTAGAGGTACACATTATTAAAGAAACAACCAAATACCTCGGGACAAATCCGACGGACGTCAGACAGTTATTGGGAAAAATCGAGGAAAAACCTACAGACTTGATAATGTCATAAAATAGTGTCTCGGAACACAAAAATCGACAAACTAACAGAGGGTGTCAATCGGCTAAGTAAAATACACTAGACTTGCTTTTATTGAAAACTCGTCATAAAAATAAATACTTCCATTGTAGTGATTTTTTTTTTTTAAAAAAAAATCCACACATTTTTCCTCGAAAATAACCGGCCGCGTCCATTGGTTTTAGTAAAAAACAAAAAGTAAAAAATAGTGTCCCTCGATTTTATCTATCGGTTTCCATCCATCATTTTTTCGCTTGTTTTTAGTAGTGACAACTTTTGGAGTTTCTGCTATTTCTAATTTCTTTCTTAAGTCTGGTGTATTTTACTTAGCCGATGGATTTCCTCCGTTTTAATCGACAGAATACGTAGGTCTTTGTGTTTCGAGACACTATTTTCTGCCATTATCAAGACTGTAGGATTTTCCTCTATTTTTCCCTATAACCGTATGACGTCCGTCGGATTTGTCCCGAGGTATTTGGCTGTTTCTTTAATAATGTGTACCTCTAAATGTGAATTCTCGCTACTTTTTTCCTTTTTTTTCATGGTTTTGGTCAAATCTAACAAACAGAGTTCGATGAATATTTTGTCGGAGGCTAAAAGTGGTAACTTTTGACGAAATTAAAGGACCAAAACTGTTAAGTGCATACTTAAGGACTATTTTTAACCAATCCTCATAGTTAAGGACCATTTTTGATAATTTGTGGCAAACTTAAAGGACCAAAATCGTTAAGTGCATAGTTGAAGGACTATTTTGAACCTACTCTTAGTTAAGGGACCATTTATGTCCTTTTCTCGGCCATATCCCGTATCTCTCCTTTTGACTGTGTCTTCTCCAACAAACTCTTTCTGAAATCCGTCAATGGAAGAGTCTCAGTCTCACTCTGAGTACCAAAATAGCAACTCATATTCCTCACAAGTCAAATTTGGAAGCTCAGATGTTGGATCCAACAACAGCAACAGTGGTGCTAAGTATAAGCTGATGTCACCTGCTAAGCTCCCCATCTCTCGTTCCTCAACTGCCACGTGTATCACTATCCCACCTGGTCTCAGTCCTTCATCCTTTCTCGATTCTCCCGTTCTTCTTTCTAACCTCAAAGTTAGTCCTTAACACACCTTTTATTATGCTTTCCAACCATTTTTACCTTTCGCATTTTGGGCCAAAAATTAGATATCTTAACTACTGCTCCTTCCCTCTCAATTTATGTGTCTTACTTAGTTACTACATTTATTATGCTTTCTCACATTTTTACTTTTTGATTGGGGATCTGATACCCTATTTAGATGCGTTTCGCTTGTTAAGAAAATGAAAATTGGATATCTTACCTGCTACAATTTATGTAACACTCTATTCATTTTTAGTCTGTTCCGAAAAGAACGTCACTTTTATATATTTATAGACAATTTTACTTTAAAATTTCCATTTTATCCTTAATGAAATGATTTATAGTCATACAAATATCTATTAACTTATTTTAGACCACAAGTTAATTTATGTGATGGTGTTTGAGTGAGCACAGAGTTTAAGAATGAAAGGATGACTTTGAAACTTGTGGTTTAAAATAAGTCAAACACACCTGTGTAGTTCTACTTTGCAATACAAGAAATTTATGCTTTCTGAGAATTTCACTTTCAGATTGGGGGATCCAATACCCTAATTACATGCCTTTTTGCTTCTTAAGAAAAACGAAAGCTGGATATCTTAACTATTACTCCCTCTGTCACACTTTATGTGGCACCTTTCGGATTTCGAGAGTTAAATAAGTTTTTCTTTGACCGTGATTTTTCATATGCTTTTTAAATTGTTAATTAATGTGACTTATAGTACTAAATTTCCAAATATAATAAGTTTTGCTGTTAAAATTAAGACATTTGACTTTTGAAATCTGAATTGTGATACGTAAATTGGGATAAAGGGAGTACTTGGGGATCCGATACCCTAATTAGGTGCTTTTTGCTTGTTAAGAATACGAGATTGGATATCCTAACTACTCCGTACTATTTTGACTGCTAATCTGGATTAGTTTAAGTGTTGTTAAGAGTAAGGTAATATAGTTGTGATGTCTTCAATTTGAGTGAAATGCTAATCTAAAAATTGTTATCCTTATTTAATTAAGATTAGATTGTGTGCTTTATTCACGTAATAATACTTTGAGTGGAGGACTCGGACGAATTTATTGATGCGATCGCTGCTTTCATAAAGTGCTTTTTGAACTATTAATTAGATGTTTTGTTGTTTTCATTATATTGCAATTTGTTAGCTTGATTCTTTTTTCCCACCTTAATGCTATTTTGGGGAATACATATTAATATATGCTTACATATGGATTCCTGTGCAATTTGCAACCGTTGGTTATGATGCTCTTACATTAGGAAAGCTGATATAATTATTCGTCTAGATTTTGGTGGAATTATATTCTTTCTTTCTCTGCATATTTAGCCGTCAGTGTGTTTCTTCACATGTTGAATCTTTCTTTTGACAAGGTGCTCAACTTACCACTAAGTTGTTCCCTAAAGAAAAAGATACTGGTGTTATGAATGTGACCATAATAATGGCATCAGAGAGTTGTATGCTTTTTTGTTATTCTAACCAGTATGATTATTATAAGCATATGTGCTGTATGTGTCATTTAAGTCTTATATTGAAAGGTTCCAACTTCAGTGGCCGGTGATGAATAACCTTTGAAACTACTATAAGTGGCATCTTCTTGAAGCATATTTGTCCACCACCGAGATGGAATGATAATTGATAAAGAAACATAGCCAAAAAAAAAAAAAAAAAAAGGTTTCTTCCCCCATGAAAAAGCAGGAAGCAGAGAAAAAAGAGTAAATTTGTATCACCTTGGTTATCCTATGTTCAGATGCTATTTCTATTTGGAAAGAAAATTGTGATCAGTGAATAGTATTTCACTTGTACCTGCAGGCTGAGCCGTCTCCAACAACAGGTTCCTTCTCCAAGTTTCAACTAATGCAAGGCTCTAGTCGGAGTGCTTCTTTTTCGTTGATGAGAAGCTGTTCCAGTGGAAATTTATACGGTGAAACGACCGGCGAATTTGAGTTTAAATTTGCTGTTGGATCTAGTTCTACATCAGGATCACTGGCGAAGGAAGCTGCGGTAATGCCTTTGCTTGTTATCCTTGGCATTATTGGAAATACATCACCGAAGTTTTGTTCAAAACCCATATGCTTGAATTAGGTTAGAAACAAGGAAATACAACAAGAGCACTATTGAATATTAGTTATTTTCTCTTCCCCCTTTAAAACTTCTCAATGGGCCAATCCACTCCTTAAATTGAACAGTCCTTGATTCAGAAATTTGTTTGAAAATCTGACTTTGGTGTTCCTGAATTCTCTCTCCCTCACACTCTCACTCACTTGCAGCATCTCGGTGGTAAAAGGATTGAGACACAATTCTTACCAATTAAAAAAAAAAAAAAAGGATCAAAACACAATTCTTTGCACTTGATGCCTGTTGTATGCTTGTAATTATAACATGATATGTCAGTCACAGAAATTCTGTTGATCTTCTTGCATATGAATTTCATCACATATGATTACAAACATACACAAGGCATTTAGTTCAAATAACTTTGTCTCAGTTCTTTCACCAGTGAGGCGCGGCAAGTGAGAGCATACAATTTCTTGCATATGAATTTTATCTCATAATTTCTTTGTAACCAAGGTTGTGGGAACAGGTGGGTTTTTGGTTAATTCTCTCTTTAACATTAGCATAAAGCAGTACAATGATTGCATCTCTTTTGTTCTGTTTGTGTGTTTTTAGTTTTTGTAATACGGTTATTACATCTCTTTTGTCACTTGTTCAAGACCCTTAAATGAATTAATTTTAAAGATACTTTATGAAAAATGAAAAGAATGGAGTGTAGCTGTTAACAGTACAGTCAAAAGGTGTTAACTCGTTGCCAGGAAAATGATGATTGGTTTGCACTGTATATTTGGTTTCCATATATGTCGCCAATTTCTTCCTCTTGGTTTTATTTGTTTTCTTCTAGTTCTACTGTTGAGTGGATGTGTGGTTCTGATGAATTACTCATTTCACTTGACTGATACTTTGGGGTTTGGAAGCATTTCCTTTCTTTCTACATGGATTTAATGACAGAAGATCCAACAAGAATAGAAAGGCCCTGCAGACCTTTGGTTTCTTTTGCCCCTTCTAGTTAGTTTTTTTATTATCTTTAGCACCTAAAGAAGTAACACGTGAACTTCATTATTATTTCAACCGACTTGAATCGAGTTAGTTCCTAATACACTGTTGTAATGAAGTTTTCAGCAGGTTTCAACCAACAGCAAAGTGAACCACTGAATCAAGTTCAAGATCGATGTCTTTCTCAATCATTAGCACCTTCAGCTCTTGTTAAAAGCGAGATGCCTAATTCAAAGGAGCTGAATCTACCTTCACCTGTTAGTTTAGATGCCTCGTCAATTAGTACTGCTGCTGCAACTGAAAATGAGGAAATAAATCAGAGAGGTCAATCAAATCCAAGCTTGCAAGGGTCACATTCTGATAATAAAGATGTATCATCGGTAACAGCTGACAGATCATCAGAAGATGGGTATAACTGGAGAAAGTATGGCCAGAAACTTGTTAAAGGAAGTGAATTCCCAAGGAGTTACTACAAATGTACATACCCAAACTGTGAAGTTAAAAAGATATTTGAGCGCTCTCCTGATGGACACATAACAGAGATTGTTTATAAAGGTTCCCATGATCATCCTAAACCCCAACCCAGCCGTAGGTTTACTCCTGGTGCTCTTACGTCCATCCAAGAAGACAGAGGTGAGAGAGAAGCATGCCTCACTGGTCAAGAAGGTAAACTGAATTGCTCTTTAAGGGTTGTTTCCCCCTCAAAAAATGCATGACATGGTAGTCTTTATTGAAGCTTCTTTGATCTCATATGGAGTTATTCCTCTCTCTGGTTTATCTTTTCTTGAAGACAAATTCAACACTAATGCCCAGACTAGTAACACTGAGCCCAGTGGTACTCCACTATCACCTCGACAAGCAGATGATGATGGTCTTGAAGGTACAGTATCTCAGTTGCACAGCGTTAATGATCAGATGGACGAGGATGATCCATTTGCAAAGAGAAGGTAAAAACTGAGGGCACTAAATTTATTCCTGTGACGTAGTTCGATTTAACAATGGAGTCTTTAAACAGGAAAATGGATGGTTGCATGGATATTACACCAGTTGTTAAGCCCATCCGCGAACCGCGCGTTGTTGTTCAAACTGTGAGTGAAGTTGATATATTGGATGATGGATACAGGTGGCGGAAATACGGTCAAAAGGTGGTCCGCGGTAATCCTAATCCCAGGTATGTAAAGCATTGTCAAATGTTACCTTATTCAAAAAAAAAAAAAAGGTATGTAAAGCATTGTGTGGCATCTAATGCTAAGTGTCTGAAGTTCATGGTGGTTAAGAGGTTGTTTTATGGTCCAAATTAAATCAACATTTTTCGGGGGAGTTCCCCATAATGTTCTAAGCCATCTTTCTGGCTGACTCAATAGATTCCCCTCTCAATAACAATTTTACTTAACAAAGTGAAGACATAGATAGTCAACTTCTTGTTTTGGGTGAGATGAGATGTAGTGGTGATGTCTAATTAAGCTGTGAAACTTATTGACAATTCCATACAACCATAACTGGAAAAATTGGGAAGTCATGTGTTATAGCAGAAAGCCTTGGGTGTGTGGCATAGTCAGCTTAGAATGTAAGCACTTTCAAGTTATAACTAATTAGACTTTCTCTCAATGAGGTCGAATCTGTACAGGCTGTTGAGAAATGATTTGAAATCATTTATATGTCAATTCTATTTGCTTGGTAGCCATTTACATAAATCAAACAAAATTTATTATGTGAAATAATATTATGTGAAATAAACAACCCTCCCTCTCCCCCATTTAGCAGTGACTCTTCTGACCCCCTTTTCCACCTAAATTTCTTGGTTCTGAATCCACTGCTATTTTTGTGTATCATAGTATTAATAATACGTATAAACCAGTGTTAATAATGATTAATGGCAGCAGTGCCATTATTTAATTATTGATACTTCGACAAATTCTTTGGGCTAAAATTTCATTGAGAGATTAATTACCACTTTTTTTTTTTTTTTATGACATGGGAACCCGCAGCCGCTACCCTTCGGGTGCGCACAGGGTAAACCCAGCTCCTGTGCAATAGCTCGCAAATCACACAGGAGAGATAACCCGCACTAGGCAAGCCCTGTGCGACGAGCTCGACCCAGAAGGCAAATCCCCTGCTGTCGTAGGCAGGGGGTTTCGAACCTGAGACCTCCATTATGAAAGCCCCATGCTCAACCAACTGAGCCACCCTTGCGGGTAGATTAATTACCATTTTACTTTTACGTTATTAAAAAAAAAAAGGTTAATTACCACTTGACTGCCTGTAGATCAAGTTACAGCTACATCATTTGAAGCTTCTGTTAGAGAAAGTATCACTTCAGTGATCATTTATATCCAGTATGTGCTTTTCTCTGCTCATTTAATTGTTGGTACTCTTGAGAGCTCCTTAATAGCATAATGGCCTAAAGTATTCGGAGGTCCTAGATTCAACTCTCCCATACCCTTGTAATGCTGAGGTAAAGCAAGGTTTAATGTGGACCTGCATGATTGCGTGTGAACCTTCTGGCTTTAAAATATAGAAAGTTGGACCACTCAGTATTTCATTTATTTGCCAAAGGCCTGATTGTAATGCCATTGTTTCAGCAGTAGACCATAGAGTTCTATATGCCAGATTGTCAAACAAACATTTCAGAATGAGCTGAATCTACTTCTCGTGAGACCATCTAAGTAGAGGGTGAATGTTTTTCTGGCTTGATTGATTATCTTCAGGTACATGTTTAATTAGGAATCTAGGACAAGTGAATAAAAACCTTACACGTGTTAAAATATCAAGTTAATAGGTGAATAGATTCATACACACCTAGATTCATTGTACTTGAATAAAGAAAATCATATAGAATATCTTTTATAGGATACCTCAGGATATTCTGTATTTAATTATAAATATTTAATTATTTTATTAGCATAGGGATTGATTACCTACCATATTATACATAGCCTAAGACTCCTATATAAGAAGCACCTCTTCCACATTGTTAAGTAAGTCAATGTGAAATTCTTCTATTTTCACAGTATGATTATCTAGGGTGTGTTTGGTAAGTGTTTTTCAATTTTCTCATGTTTGGTTGGTTAAAATTTTTGGAAACATTTTCTCTAGGAAAACAAGTTCCTTAAAAATGAGGAAAATGACTTCCCTAGTAGAAGTAGGGAAAACAAGTTCCACAAGTGACATTGCACATTGGTTATGTCCTCCCCCACCCTCCAACACAACTCATCTTCACCCCCACCGGCCACCCCCATCTCCCATAGTATTTGTCGAGATTATATACAAATGCTTTTAGGGTAATATTTTTGCTTACTTACTGAACACACCCCTAATCTCCTAAAAAAAAATTGTGAACTCAAAATAGTCTGAAGTATTAACTAGCTTTCATGGTTGGAAATTGCTAAACTAAAGACCGAGCAGGCAGAAAGACCATGCATCTAGCATTTCATCAAATCTCTGATAAATTTCTGAGTCTCTTTGCATGGAAGACCTGGTGATGTTTTCATTAATGTGGCGTGCTTTATGTTGGAAGGCGAAAGAACCTGGATTTGTTGACCTCTCTCTTTCAATTTTGTATTGTCTTTGGAAGGAGGGTGATTATGTAGCTATCATTTTAGGTAAAGAAAATAGTTAGTTTACCTTTTAAACTGTAAAGTCTACATCCAAAACTCAATGAACCCATGGTTTGTTGTTTCTTCACTCTAGCGGTGAGTTTCTTATGTTTTTATGGTATTCATGTGAATGTGATGTAGGAGTTATTACAAGTGCACCAATGCTGGTTGCCCTGTCAGGAAACATGTGGAGAGGGCATCCCATGATCCCAAAGCTGTAATTACTACATATGAGGGGAAACACAATCACGATGTACCAACCGCCAGGACTAATGGCCACGAAATGGCGGGATCGGCACCTGTAAATGGGGGTTCGAGGATCAGGGCGGAAGAGAATGGCTCAATTAGCTTGGATCTAGGTGTTGGTATAGCATATGGTACGGAGAATAGGCGCAATGGACAACTTCACACACTGCCTGCAGAAACTGTGCGTAGCCAAGTTCAGGTTTCAAGTTCTAGTATGATGGTAGTACAGCCAGCTGCAGTTGCGGCATGCTACAGCATTGTAAATGGTGGCATGAGCCGATTTGGAACTGTGGAAAATCGTGTTCAGGGCAACGGCTTTGAGACTCTGCCCTTGCAATCTTCTGCTCAATGTCCACAAAACTATGGAAGGATACTTTTGGGCCCGTGATTGTTTCTGCCTTCAGGCAAAAACTTAAAAATAAGAAGCCTCCGTGCGTTTCCTTTTTCTGCTTCTTGGTGGATTACAGAGGGCTACATCTCATGTTGGAGTATACACTTCGCTTCAGATTTGAGAACTATGTTGTATGATACAGTCTCACCAACTGTTCATTGTGTAATTAGCTTAATATCACATTTGCTTTATACCGATAGTATGCTACAAATTGTGACAATTATGGATGTCTGAGTAGATGTGAACGTCAATATATTCCACCAACAGTGGCAAAGTTTGCTCGGCCTAGCTGTGAAGAACTTGAAAGTATGGGCTCTATTTAGGAAATTAGAAGATAATTGAATATGTTGATTTCTGTAACATGGTAGTAGACACGTGAGAAATATATTTTCCCAATATAGTAAGGTAAAGAAAAGATCTCGATCTGATGAAAATGCATTTTTGTTCTTTTCCATTTGATGCTCTTGCACGCCATCTCATTAATTGCAGGACCCCTTTTTCTTTGTCTTTACTCCTGCATGGCCTCTGTTGTAGGTAATTGCTCCACACAACACCAGGCAAGGTTTCTGCTAAATTCACATGGATTTAGTTTGTATATTGACAGTATAAGATTCTTCTTCACACTAGTATAATTATCATGTTGTAGTAGGTTGCATGTTTATTTTCTAACTTATTAATTAGATTTATGGACAGCACCATCAGATCAATTATAGCAGGTTACCTTTATATTTCTGAATTACCATATTGGACTTTCTATGAAAATTTACTTATTTTTGTAAGTGAAGTTAACCTAATAGTATTAAAAAAGTAATCTGTATACTGACCGGTGCATAGAAAACTCAATTTACAGTACAGGAGGAAACGGTATCAGACGAATCCTGAAATTGTTGTACTTTAACTTACTACAATGTCGGAAAAGTTTTTGGTGGATATATAAATTCATTCGCAGAACCAAACCAATCATACCTTAAAATTTTATTACTACTTGACATACAAATTATGCAACTTGGTTTCACTACTGAACTCAATCAAACCCATCCAAAGAACCAGATAGTGTATGAGGCGATTTAAGTTGGGTCATGGACCAACTCCCATCAAAATCAAGTGATTTGTTTGAAAACAAAGTATACACCCCAGCAAAATCTGTAAATGTCCTCTAGCCTACCCAGGAGCTCCCAGTAAATTCCTCATGTTGTTTGTTGGGAACTGGAAATTAAGGCACAGTACTTCCAATGGAGCTTTTAATACATAAGTACAAAATCCTTAAATTCACTCAGTGTCGCTTCTCCTTCAGACAAAATTGGTAACGTGGTACATACAATTTCCACTAAACTGCTACCACGACACTTCATCCTTCACTAAGCTCATTGGATACTAGTCTCTACATATATTCACTATCTTTATTTACATTACATTCAACTTCTCCATACAATACTTGGTTTAAGTGTTGAGCTCTATGAAACAAAATACTATGACTGAGTTAACCATGCATAAAGAAACTTAATCAGTGGTGAAGTCAGAAATTTTGTTTAGGGGGTTCAAGATCAAGAGAATAATATTTGACTTTATATAATTTTCTGCGCCACCCATCGGTGGTGCTCTTAACGTGGTACTTTTTTTTCTTTCTAGTAACAATAGTAGCATTTACTACTACTAGCTAGGATAATTGAGAGGAAAATAAAGAATGCATGTATGTGGATGTCAGTGACGGAAACTATGAACTCATTTGGTGGTAAGCTGACAGATGCTTGCCCAAAAGTCAAGTGCAAATACAGAAGTTGTGGGAAGAGAAAAGATTATTATGAAGTCACTTCCAGAGAAAATCAAGCATTAAACTCCATATTTCAGCAAAAGTGGAGATGGTTTTATGGTAAAGTTTCTGTATTTCAATGTTCATGTATAATTCACTTCACTCCCTCTTTTTACTTCTTCTGTTTGCCGTTACATTTCTTGCGTTGTTTGTTAACTGGATTAAAGAGGCTGCACTTCTCCCCTCATTAAACACAAAGGTGCATCCTCTACTTGCACAAATTTTTTTTTTTAAATGACAGTGGTGCCCGAATCAGCTTGTACACTGCTAGAAAAAGAGGCTTTTTCCACCGACATTTAGTGGGAAATTTGTGCTATAAAACATGATTTTTCCACCTAATTCCCACTGAACAATCTCACTGGGAAAAAGCATAGTGGTAAACAGGTTCCCATTGAACCGCTGGAAAACTTCATAAATTTTTCATGTGAAAACTCTACTATTTATGTTTTTCCCACCGGTATTCAGTGGGAAATAGCTTGAAAATTTTTCAGTGGGAAAATAGTGATTTTTTAGTAGTGGTACGCACCTCGATTATTTTATTGGATATCTGTTATGTTCAGAGGTGGAGCCAGAATTTGAACTTTATGGGTTTAATGTTAGGATAGCAACATCAGGTGTTAGTAACTAGGTTTTAAATTTAATTTTTGTATATATTTTTTAGATTTCTTAATTCAAATACACGGTTTGTACTAAAGCTTACTATGTTCGGCCTAAGCCCTATGTAACCTTCTAGCTATGCCCCTAGTTAATTATTTCCCACCGATACATATATCAAATAACTTTGCCCATTAAGAATTAGATAAATGAGAAGAAATTATCTAGTATTTTTTGCCTCCGAAATTTAAACGTGAATCACGCTTCATTAATTTTGAAGCAGAACAGAATCTAGAGTATTGCCACTTTCTTTGTGTTCAATATGTTCCAAACCATGTGTTTGCCCATCAGCCCATATATAAACAACATATATAGTAGGCTTGGAGATATGTGCTTTTTTTTTTTCCAAGCTTGCTACTACTTCTGAGGTAATATTATGGCTAAAACAGAACTGGAGATTGGAGATCCATCTAGGAATGTCATCGAGAAGATTTTTCGGGCAGCCTCAACAAATCCATCAACGCAACATCGGACAATAAAAAAAGTTCTAAGGGTGAACAACACAGTAGATATTTCAGAGAAATTCGAGAAATACAGAGGGGCTGTGAAGAGAAGGTCCTTTGGGCAGCACCCAAGAAGCACAGTTGATGGAAATGAATTATTGCAATTTTATGTCACAACAATGACTTGCTGCTATGGGAAGAGGAAAATCATTTCTGACCTCTGCAAAGACCCCAGTTGTTGTGTTTGCAAGCTAATTCAAACCTGCTTCAGAAATTCGTGCAATTCAGAAAATGGAATTCAACTAAGCACAAGCAGTGATGCCCCGTGTGAACACGCGAGTCGCGTCTCCAACACAAAGAATGTCAAGAGAGCTGTCATAGTTTGCAGGACAATAGCCGGCAGAGTAGTAAACAAGGATGATATGAAACTTGATCAGGAGTATGATTCAGTTGCAAGTGGACTTCATTCCAGGTCACAGTACTTGATTGTAAAGGATTCAGATGCTGTACTCCCATGCTTCATCATAGTTTTAAACTGAACATATTCATGTTGTATGCTAAGAAGCGGATTCAGGATTTAAACTGAATATATTCTTGTTGTATACTAAGAGCGTATTCAGGATTTAAACTGAATATATTCATGTTGTATACTAAGAAGCGGATTCAGGATTTAAACTGAATATATTCTTGTTGTATACTAGAAGCGTATTCAGGATTTAAACTTGATTAGTTCAACTTTTAAGGTTTTTAGAATTGAACTTATTAGTAATTGAAATTGTGGGTTCAGAATTTATATTTATTAAAAGTTACTTAGTGGTTTGTCACATAAATATCTATGTCAGTGTAAAACATATTGGGTTCAGTTGAACCCTTTGGATAAAGGTTCCATCCACCCCCGTGGTACTTTTACATTTTCCTTGAACCACCTATCTAAGCTTCTCTTTATGTACTTCTTATTTCCCTCTCATATTATAAACAAGCTACTGTTAAGGTTTCTTGTCTATAGTAATCAACCTTAGAACTGCTACCGTTAACGACAATGTAGTTATGTATTCTTTTAGTAAAGCTTCTGAATCAATTTAAGATAGGACAGATATAGCCTGGGTAATAGCTTGCCAAGGTTTTATATTTGCTAAGCAATTCAGTTCTCATATTTGGGTTCGAAACAGTTCGTTACTAATGATGACCATTGTGTTTCTAATTGTTTTTTTTTTTTTTTTTTTTTCAATTTTCTAAGATGCAGAAAAATTACCCAATTGTAAGGAATTACTTATTTTAATTGATTGGCTGAATAAGTGTTTAAAAAGCTCAAAAAGCAAAGAAGTGAAACAAACAGGTCTACTCTTTTCATTGTAGATTTACAAAAACAAGTGCCATATTTATGTGAAAGTTATCATTATGTACTAAGGCCAATTACATTCATTCCACAAGCAAACTATTAAAGATAGATAAGGATTGCTAATTTTCTTCTATTATACTATCAGATGAATAACTATATAAACTCCCACTTTTAGGAGAAATATTCTCTTGAAAACTATCAGCATGGGGCATGTCATATGATCTCGTCACAAGAAGATCGTCAAGTTCAGCAGCTACCTCCTTCATGCTCGGTCTGTTTCTTGCATTAGATCTCAAGCATCTTTTGGCAAGCTTAGCCACTATAGAGACCATCTCCTGACCTTCAACCTCTCTTGCAATCTCAGGATCTACCATTTCTAGCAGACGGCTTTGTTTGAACATTGATTTGAAACGCATTGCTAAGTTTTCAGCACTCAATGCATCAGAAGAGATAGCTCTTTGACTTGTAAGAAGCTCCAGAAGAACCACACCAAATGCATAAACATCACTTTTATCATTAAGTTGACCAGATCGAAAGTATTCGGGGTCTAAGTAACCAAACGTACCTCCAACTTGTGTTGTTAAGTGAGTCTTTTCAAGGGGAACTAATCTTGATAGTCCAAAATCAGAAACCACAGCTCTACAATTCTCATCTAATAATATGTTACTTGATTTGATATCTCTGTGGAAAATAGTTGTGGAAGCGCATGAATGCAAATAAGAAAGTGCCCCTGCTATTTCTCTAGCAATTCGCAAGCGATGCTCCAAAGATAGTGTGACTGTCGGTGTCCTTGATTCACTAGGACTAGGCCTAGAGCTTCCATGAAGATGGTGTGATAGAGTGCCATTGCTGATGTATTCATAGACCAATAATGGAACTTGAGTCTCTAAACAACAACCGAGTACCTTGACAATGTGTCTGTGGTTGATTTGAGAGAGAACGGAAATCTCATTTACAAACTGACCAACTTGATCTTCATCAACTACATTAGATTTCTTGATAGCAACGATGCTTCCATCTGATAGCATTCCTTTATAGACAGTACCAAGCCCTCCCTTGCCAAGAATTCGACTTTCGTTGAAGTTGTCTGTTGCTTTTTCCAACTCCTCTTTTTTGAAGAGTTTCATATGTAACAAAGTCCTACCACTTCCTGCACTTATAGAAATTCGCTTTTGCAATAGCAATCCGCCATTCCTTTTAAAGAACTTCTCTTTAGTTTTTCTTTCTTTCCTATTTCTTATTTGCCGATGTAGCAACACACAACCAGCTACCAGGACCATTAGAACAACAGCTGATGCAATTCCTGTTTGCACCAAAAAACAAAGTAAATGGAATAGTAACCAATTAAATTAGTTTTAGATCAAGATAGTGAAGTTGGTATTAAACAAGAGTGTGATATATCCATACTGCCAGCAGTTAGTGGCTCCTCCTAGCTTTCCAAGTTTCTGTCAACTGCTTGCACAACGAAGACATCTGACTAGGACCCTTATGCAGTTTTTAGTACAATTAAACCTTTTCGTTGAAGGGTATGTTTGATACGAAGAAAATGTTTTTCATGGAAAATAAGTAATTTTTTTTACTTATTTTGTGGTGTTTGGTAAATAAGCAAAAATATGAGTATTTAAAGAGCATTTATCATATAACATGAAACAGAAAAAATACATGCAACTTCTTAAAAAAAAATAGAGAAAAGACATCATGAAACTTCAAGAAGAAACTCACTTTAGCAACTAAACTTAGCGGTAATTAACCCCTAAACAAAGATAATTATTTACCCCCTTAGCGGCCTGGACGATTGAGTGTATTACACTCGCGCCACGTCATTGCCACATCATCATTACGTCATGTCATTGCCACGGCATTGCCACGTCAAAAATTACCAACTCTTCATTTTTTATTTTTCTTTTATTATTTTTTCTCTTTCTTCTACTTTCTCCTCATTCTCACCACACTTGCATCCCGCCACCAACACCACCGCCGCCCCACCTTCTTCCGCCCTCCACCCCCACCCTACCGCATTGTGATTTCTTCATTATTGAAGAACACCACCACCACCACGCCAACCCCCACCCAATTGCATTGTGATTTCTTCATTATTGAAGAACACCACCACCACCACGCTAACCCCCCCCCCCAACCAAACAACCAAACCCACCTTCTTCTTCCGCCCTCCACCCCCATTGCATTGTGATTTCTTCATTATTGAAGAAATTGCAATGTTCAATTTCTTCAATTGAGGCAATTTCAATTTCTTCATTATTCAAGCGAGAAAAAACTATCAACAATTTCGCCACACACCAATCCATTTGAACTGTAAAATAACCATCACTTGAAGAAATTTTATTATTTTTTCTCTCCACCCCACCCCATCCCACCCCACCCCACAGCCCCGCCCCCTCTTCTTCACCCCACAAATTTTCGTTTCTTTTTGTTTATTCAAAGTCAAATTCGTCTCTTCCCATAAAAAAATCTTGACGAAGGTATTGAAACAAAAATCACAGTCACTTGCACTCTGTAAAGAAACTAAATTGAAAGAAACAAAAAATTATCCAACAAAGAGGCATATACATTTCGTGCAATTCATCAAGAAATTAAGCATTTCTTCACTGAAAATTTGTCGCTCAGTTCTACTTGGACCATTCCATTTCCATTCAAATTCGAAAAAAATAACTAGCAAATGTTAATGTAATTTTTGCAAAATTTGAAATAGCCCCAACACAATACAAGAGATCAGCCGCAATACCATGAAATAGCCCCAAAACCAACCGCCAACCTTCACCAAACAGCCATGAAAAATGCAGCTTTAAACCACCCCTTTCAACAGAAAAAAAAAAAAAAAAAAAAAAGGAAAACCATTAAGAGAATTAGGATGGAACCTTACGGGTATTGAATAAAAACTTGGAGAAATTGGGGTTTAGAAACTCAGTAGAGGGAGGCAAGGATGGTGGGAAGGAAGATGGGTGGTGACGAGGTGGCTTAAGGGTGGAGATGGGTTGGTTTTGGGGTGAAGGAGAAGGTGGTTTGTTGGTCGGTTAATGGGCGATGGTAGCGGTGCAGTGGTGGTGTGATGGAGATCAGTGGGTGAAGGTGGTGGTGGGTGACGGTGACGGAGGGCGGGTGTGCGAGGCGTGGGTGGGGGGGTTGGAAGAAGGAGAAGGGAAAAGAATAAGAAAGAAAAGGAAAAAGTTAATTTAAAATGGAAAATAAAATATTAAGAAAATCTTAATATA
Source organism: Lycium ferocissimum (assembly GCF_029784015.1). NCBI lineage: Eukaryota > Viridiplantae > Streptophyta > Magnoliopsida > Solanales > Solanaceae > Lycium > Lycium ferocissimum. The sequence continues at coordinate 15,583,331 of NC_081350.1, forward strand.
TCATCCAATTAGAAGATGACATCTGTACAATTGAGACCACTTTTAGTGTTTATTTTTTCCTCCCACGCGCTTTTAAGAGATTGAGTACACTTTCTTGCGTAGTCACCGTTAAGGGGGTAAATAATTATCGGTTAAGTTGTTTAGGGGGTAAATAATTCTGAGTTAAGTTTAGTTCTTCAAAGTGAGTTTTCTTTGCCCAGATTCAGGGGAAATGATGTCTTTTCTCAAAAAAATATATTCAAGTAATACTAGGAGGTGGGAGAAAAAAAGACAGTACCTAAGCATAGCTGCAAAACAAACATGGGTCTCCTATTATTTGGCTCACAGTAGAAACTGCCTGGAGTGTTAACACAACTAGTATTACGTGGACAATTATGCCTCCCATTTGGACTTCCACATTCGTTAATATCTGCAGGACAATAAATAAATAAAAAAGTTAGATTTGTTGATAGTATATATTATGGCATCTAACCTCTTCAAAGTTTGTAAATACGGAAATCACTACTAAAAAGACGATTATGACAGATAAATTCTATAGCTAAACAGCAAAATTCGTCGCTAATCCTATTCAGCGTCGGGCTATCAAAAGAATTATGTTAGCTACGATCAATTTAGTTACGAATTAGCGACATATTATTAACGAATTCTGTTAGCTATGAGCGAATTAGCGACGAAGTTCGTAGCTAATTTTTATTTTGCGGTGTATGTGTATATACCTTGACTTCCATCAGAGAGAATAGAGGTAAGGGTTGCCTTGATTGTCGAAAATATAATTACGTAAATAAAAGTGTTCTCTCTAGTACGTTAAGCTTTTTAGATGACATACTTCAATCACGCAATGAGTATCAGAGCACGTAGAGATCCTGAGATCGAATCTCATTGCCACCCATTATAAATTTATAATCAAAAAACGTGCATGGCCCATAGGAAAAAAAATAGGCTCGCATACCTTGACATCCATTAGTGAGGTAAGGGTTGCCTTGATAACCATGAGAGCAACGGCATCTGTATCCATCCATACCGTTGGAGGGGGATTTGACATTTACGCACTCACTATTCTTTCCACACGCATACTTTGGGCTTCCCATGGCTTGCTTGCAACTCTTGTTCCCCATCACCCAGTCCAGTGCAACTTCTTGTTCTTTATAGTCACACTTTCTTGATTTGCTACTTAATAATTCACTTGTGGTGTGATTGGAATTATAACCACTATGAGCAATCGTTAAATAACTACAATTGTTTTTTGCCCAGGAAGCATTCCGCGTGTTCATGGTTTGTACTGAAAATATTTGAGTATTTGGAATCCTTGAGATGGCACTTTGGCAACACCCATTATTCCCGGTGCAAGAGGAAGAAGAAACAAACTTATTACTATTATTAGCAGTCGTACCGCAGAAGGAAGCGCATGCACTTACAATTTCTTCGTTGTCTGCATCTTTGACATAAGCAAAGATATCACAACCAACGGCTATTAACTTATTCTCAGCTGCCGATATACTAAAATACCCATCTGGAATAGAAGTTTCCCACCAGACAGGTTCATCGCCATCAATGTTTTTACCTGAAGATTTATTGTGGAAAACAGGAATGAAAGGTATTTTGGTTCTGATTGAGTCCATTGAGATGTAGTAAATTGGTGGATTTGAAGAGATGAAGGCCGGTGAATGATTTGTATCATTGCAGGTGATTTCAAATTCTTTATCAAAGTAGCATCCTATCCCTATCCCAAATGGATATGGAATGGTTAAGTTCCCACATTTGTCTCTGCATCCAGGCTTTGACACCATCGGTTGCCTTGAAGCAGAAACAGCTTGAGTTTGCTGTAGAAGTACCACAAGAAGAAGAAAGACCAAAGTACTCTGGTTAAGCAGAGTCATCTCTGATCCACTTCAGTGGTTTTGAAAATGTATTGCCAAATTTTGTGGAGTATTTGCAAGAATACCTATTTGTAACCTATAAACAATCTTGTTTTATAGACCAACTCTAAGAGATTCAAAAAGAAAATAGAAGAAGAGATCTAGTGGCTTTACTTCCCTTTTCAGTCGTCCTTCCGTGACTTCAGAGTTCACAATCTTCTATTGCAATATTTCACTATAATAATCATGTGTTCTGTAGAATCGATCTTTCATGTTATATTGTATATTATATGTTCTCAATAACAATACTTGGCTATATCAACCAAAAACTACTGAAACAAACGATACTTTTATATCTTTTCTTTTAATACAAATGAAGCACATGCCAACTATAGGACGGGAGTCGTGATCCACACCTAATCTAGATGTTGTATCCATGCTTCACACGGAGTATTATTATTTATGTTTGTTATGTTCTTACTTTTTACTCTTTTCTGTTTTTTGGCTTGTTTGTTCTTTTTCTATTTTTTAACAAATAAGGAAGAATTAGCATGTAAAGTAAATTAATTTTGGTAATACGTGAAATAAAAGGCTTTCTTTCTAGTGTATAAACCAACACAAATTATCAACAAAAATCTTTAAATCCGAATTCCATCGACCCAAGCAATATAAGTGGCCGTTTGGCCATCTGACAAATGCAATTTCTAAATACCATTTTTAACTTTAAAAACAAAAACTATTCTTCTCAAAGTTCACAATTTTCATGGCCAAACGAGCCCTTATGTGTCGCGGATTGCTCCATTTGAGCTGCAACCGACCCGGCTAATAAGATAGAGAAGTTACCACTATTAGTAATATTAAAACATGGGTAGTTGGTCTTGACCTAGTGACTTCTTCTCTCCCAAAAACCGTTTCCTCTTTTGTTCTTTAAAAGAAACCAGAACATTTTTTTTTTTACCGAAAAGGACCAAAATTACCCCTGAACTTTGAAAAATAGTTCATCCATACCCTTCGTTATGCTTTAGGGCCAATTATACCCTTACCGTTATACTATGGGGTCAATTATACTCTTATGTCTAACAGCTGCCACGTGGCATCATCCCAGCCCTTCAAAATTATTTTCCCCTCAAATAATTTTTTACTCACTAAAATAACCCAATTCGACTCGAATTTTTTTTTTGACCAAAGTAATACGGACCCAACCCATTACCGCTTGGTTGGAAAAAAAAAATCTTTTTTTTGCGCGGAGTGCCCTTCTTTTCGGCTGGTCTTTATATTTTGCCCTTCATTTATGCCTTCTTTAATTTTGCCCCCGCTTTGTTTAATGAATATTTTTTGACGAAATTACCCTTATCCCATTAAAACCCTTTCTATTTCGGCAGCTTGCCCTTTTCTTTTCTTTTTTTGCTTCTTCGTTCCTCATCCGTTTTGTGTCCGTATTATCGTTCTAAAATTTAGGTACGAATTTGGATATTTTGCTCGTTTCAATATTTGTTTTTATGTTGAATTGATATCTTTGTCTTCGTCGTTTTTTATATTTAATTTATCCTTTTCGATTTAAAATTATAGTATTTTTGTTACGTTGTCTATGATTT
>NC_081350.1:15586881-15612807 GCF_029784015.1 Lycium ferocissimum
GAATCAAAACTTCTTGTTCGTGACTTGAAAAATCTCGGCGCTCAATCCAACAAGATTTTCAATAACCATGCAGGTAGGTCCGAAGCATGCGAGCTTGCGGTATCAAGGATTAGAAAAAACAAAATGAGAATCTTTTGCAAAATGTCAGAGATTTTACATCTCTAAAGTTCGTCGACGAACGAGCATCATCGGCTTAGGTAGAGAACTAACATCTACCGAAAAAAGATGTGTCTTAAGAAACCACAATATTTTTTGAGAACGATATTGAGGACTTCTATTTTGATGAAGATTAGGGGTTATTTAAGTTCTTTTAAATTTATGACTCATGCGGTTAATTTGTATTGTTAGTTATGATGAAGTCATCAATAAGAAAAAAATTAGTAAGTTTTTAATTTGCTTTGATTGTTTAAGTCTATTATTAATTTCTAGAGTTAATAATTCATAAAAATTCAACAATAATAACCGCATTCACAAACATCGGGTTCTATAGCAAAGTTTGAGGTTTGGGAGCTTTGAGACATGTTTTTGGGGGTGCAAAATTGTGTTGAAGGGGTGAAAATGGAGGAAATGAAGGAGAAGAGTTTCTTTGAAAAATGGCTAAGTGGGAAAGAGAAGGCACTCCATTTTCTCCATGGAAGTTGGTTTACTCTTGCCCTCTAGGTTAAGTGTGTTTTATTTAAATTGTTGTTGTCATTGCTAAAATAAGAACAACAAGAGAAAAAGAAAAAGAATATAATGAGCTTTTACAAGATAGATGAAAGGGTGTTGTATGGTATCAAAGGTTTAATTAATATTAATGGCTTTGTTAACTCGTGCTCGAATTTTCTATGTGACACGGATGAATATCTTCCGGTTGTTTTCTCTCTCTCCGAGAACGGTGCATCTAGCTTGACAAAGCCAATACCTATTAACCGGGCTTTAGGTCCTCCGGTTCTTCGTCCCCTCCTTCGCCCCATGATGATTAATTAGAATCTTTGTTGCTATATAAGCTGAACCAAAATAACACTAACAAGTTTCCAAACAAACAAAATTTACTTCGGGGCACTTTAGAGCCCCTAAAACGACGATCCAAACGTTTAGGTGTGCTTAATGTAATGAGCCGACATTATTGTACGCGAAAAAAGATATTAAGTTCTATATAAAATATTGATATTCCGACATTTTGAAACATAACTAATCTTCAGTCAAAGTACGGAAGAAATGTCAATTTTTAAAAAAAATTGGCCAAAGAACAAAGGGGACAGTTTGTTACCTTTTTTACGCACGAACTCTGTGCGTGAAAGGACCAAAGTTTTAACTTTACAGTTTGGTCCTTTCACGCACAAAATTCGTGCGTGAAACCTACTTATGTAATTTTTTTTTTATGTCAGTTTAGTTTTTTTTTTCCATACTAAAAAGGTCGCGGACTCATTTTAATTAGCATATTTGCAACATAAGGTATGATATTGTTTGCAAAACATGAGAGATCGAAGTATTTCGACCTCTCTCATCTCTTATAAACCAATCCAGAAGTGGTTGATTAAAAAATTATGATAACTCATTAACGTATATGGTTTCTAAATAAATAATTTGTTTCTAAGTTTACCAGATCGAAAATTTATAACATTCTAAAATGTATAAATCCAATGTCATATTTAGTAAAAATTTATGATGCATGTATAGGATGGACTCAATGTGTCTGAGCCTACCTCGCTGTTGTGTTAGAAATGATGCCTTGGGAAACAAATTGCTTCTGCTTCATGAACAAAGGATTGTGTTGGTTGTAAAAGATGTATATCCGCAACAGATTAGTCCAACAGATTTCTTGAGTGTCTGAGTATAACAAAATTCTTGAGTGTCTGAGTTTATTTATGAGATGAAACAACTCGCAGTACGCGTCTAGCTTATTGATATGTTCGAGAAATTTTTACTTGAATTCATCTAATTTCTTTTATCGACAAAGATGTGCTCAAAAATCAAATATGTTGAGCGTGGGCTTTAATGGTCCAACTATATATCTTGTCCTTACTGCGAATTATTTTCCTTGGTCAATAATAATTGTGGTTTTTTCAATATTTGCGGATTTCTTAATTCTCTCTTTCCCATAAAGGAAATAGGTAATTAGGTCGCTCTTTCCGGACATAACCAAAGAAGGGAAATGATTCTTCAAATGTCTCAAGTCTCAAAAGTCCATGATAAATGTCGTCAAAGCCTAATATTGCAGAAGAAATTAGATGAGGTACTCCGAATACAAATATGAAAGGTGTCTATAACTTTTCCCTCAGGGTCTTCCCCTAGCCAAGAGTAGCTAGGTGGGGAAGTAAAATTAATCTTTGTTCATACATAGACTTCTCTAATATGAAATGGGTCATTTCAAATAGGGTAATTGCTCTGGCCCACAATACGATAATTCAAATGGGCTACCTGAGCCTCTAGTAGTTACCCGATAAATTGATAAGGAGAGTATTCCAGGCCCACCAAGCAAAATCAATGACTTTATGGCCACCACCAACAAAGGCTAAAATCAATTTTTTTGGCCACAACCAACGAGGCTAAAATTCCATTAAAGAGCGTTTCCACGTGGTAAGACCTTCTCAGGGAATATAAGATTTTCATGAAGCTGATCCAATTGTGCGTACCTTTATTTAAGAGAATATTAGTTGTCTAGAAAGTCTCAAATTTAGGATTTCTGCTATGGGAATTTCCTGAGAAACGAAGTAGTAGGCACGTAGGTTCAGGGCTGGACCGACTACTTCAAAAACACTCATCAATAGATCATATATTGGTACAAATAACATAAAAAAAATGTAACCAGCATTTATTGAAAAAAGTAACCCCAAAAATTTGGGACTAATAAAACAGTTAGCGGTGACCATGGAATAAGTTTCTATAATTTGGCTTGAGTTGAGTTAAAGCATGGAAAGTATTTGCACCATTTCCGTTTTTAAATTAATAAAGTATTTTCTATGACAGCGCCATGAATAACCGCATAACAAAGTTGTTGTACAAGTTTTACCGTACAATACTGGCTTTCAATAGAGCAATAGCACTACTTCTTTGGATTTTTGCACTAATTTTATTGGAGCAGATGCAACAAAATGTCAATATGCATCTGCTGCAACCATCAAATGTTCTTGGTCTAGGACCGTAAATAATGTCCTGATCTTATAAACGTATCACTCGTAGTTGTTCATTGCATGAAAGTGTACATTTAGCATGAGTTAATTATTAGGTCAATCCATGCGTTGTATTTTCATTTCAGACAATGATATGGAAATGTTGTGACCTTCCAACTATAAGACCGACTAAGTACGTATTTATTAACATGATTAGCAAATAATGTATGCAAAAGACATTAACTAATCTGGATTGCCCAGAGAACTTTGTCGGGCTGCCTGACTTGTCGATTGTCTTTACATCGTTTCCTCAACGTTTGTCCAGAAATTGTTTTGTTTTAACCATTTGAAGACGTAGTATTAGATGCCAAAATGAAGCTTAAAGCTGGATAGTTGCAATAAAACTTGGAAGACTATTTGGACAACACACTCTGAAAACAATTTTCAGGATGAAAGAGTTAGAGAGGTTTTGCAACTCAGTGACGGACACACGTTACTTTAAGCTGGGTAGTACATGCTAGCTTGAATGGAGCCACATGAATCATGTGACATGATCAATGAAAATTCATGTCACATGTACATAATGAAAGTAACGACTTACTTAAACCCTACAGCCTCAAATCGTAACCCGCGTCTTCGTTCTTTTTCTTTTTAATCAATGAAGAACTGTTAGTGTTGTTCCAGCTTCTAGTTTTCAGGCAACTTTATATTTGGCTATGTAAGAAAATACAAATAATAGACTAGAAAATTTCCAAGGTCAAAAGCTGCTTGATGTATCGAAAAACAAATTTACAAGTGGTATACATATGTATAATGTATAATGGGGTGAATCATCAAACTTGGCATGAAGCTTCCACAAACTATTAACCCATGAAGAATCTTCTCCAAGACTGCCACGGCAGAAATCCGCCTGTTTAGTATCAAAAGAAATTAAATGAATACAGGAATTACATGCTACTGAAGTTAATAAAAAGGAAGAAAATTTAAATGCGGACAAGTAGAGTAGGATAGTACCACAACTAGGACATCGCTTATAAAATTTGTTGTTCTTGAGAACAAGTCCTGAACCCCCACAAACTTCACATTTCCTCTGTTTCACCTGCCAAAGGAACAAGCTTTTTGTGCCAATCAGATTTTTTGACTATGGGGTCCAAGATGTCAAATGGAAGGCGGAAACATCGACAATCCCTTAAATTTGTCAATAACTTTTATCTAGACACAAATTATAGTATGTTTCGATTGTACACCTGAAAACATGATAAAGTGTTCCTATTAGACATTTTCGGCTCAAATTTTGAAAGAACTTGTGTGTATTCTAAGTGCACATTACATAAGATAAGTTAACCATTTAAAATGCGTCACATCCCTTAACTATACAAATTAGTCTTAATAAGTCATAAAACCTCATGCTTGTTTCAATAGAGGCTGATGTGTATAATTAAAAGGAGGAGACATGTTTTATGTGATTCACTTATCTGTATAGTAGGTGCTTGAGAATACGCGCAAAACAATTTCCAAAGTTTGCGTCGAAAGTGTCTAATAGGAACATAATATGTGTTCAACTGAAACATGTCTGTAATTTGGATGTGTAGATGAAATTTTACCAGTAAGTTTAAGTAGCCGTCGGCGTATTGAAGTAGCATGGAATTTAAATATAGGAGGGTACTTAACGATTCTTTTGCTGAACTCGACTCCAGCAACCACAAAAGGTGTCACACCGGCTGTAAACACAGTTCTCACCAATTCATTAATCCAAGAAAACAAAAAAAGAAGCAAAAAAGGAAAGAAATAACAGTAAGCAATGAATATGAATAGTACCTAAAGAGCCAATGACAATTTGCCAAGTGATATCGGGGTCTGAAGTGAGTGTTGTAATATCGGTGTCAGCTGCGTTAATTGACTTGCTTAATTGCTTATTTTGTTTAACAACAAGAAGATGATGATGGGGTTGATTGTTTAAGGGAATAAAGGCCTGATGATTGAATATTGATCTGGCATCTGAAGAATGTTGAGAGATGAATCTTCTATGGCTAGAGGTGCTTCTATGGAAGGCATGAAGAGGCCCAAATAGAGTAGCCATTGTTGCAGGCAGGAGTGGAAGGAACACTCAATGGTATAGGCTATGTGTGGTAAATGTTTAACAACCACAAATGTGAATTCTTGCTCTAACGTCTCCACGTCGCCTCTCCCTTGCTCTCTCCTTGTTTGTTTGTTTCCTTCTTTTTTTCTTTTTGGGTTCAGAAAGGCTGTTTCTACTCTCTACCTTTTGCTTAGCTTCTCTCTAAAAGGAATTAAAACTTTTTTTTTTTGTATGTGTACATTCGACCTTCTTCATACCTCACTTGTGAAATTATATTGATCATGTTGTTGTTTAGGAGTTGCATACGTCAATGGTTCGATATGTCATAAAACTCTTGAGTTGCATCTTATACTGTCCCAAATGATGTTTGACTGAGTACAAAGTTTTAAAAACTTTTAAGACTTGTAATTTAAAACAAATCGAGAATATTTGTGTAACTATAAATCATCTATTAAGGATAAAATAAAAAAATTAAAGCAATTTTTTAAAAAATATTAAAATGTTATTTTTGACCTATTAGAGAATTTTTTTAACATAAAATAAGACAGAAAGAACAACATGGAGTGTTTTATGGTTCCTGTCAAAATAAATAAATAAATAAATACATAATGTGCGGTAATCTTGAATTCATTTGTGCCTTTTACACAACAACCCTTAGAGGAAGAGCTAAACAAGGGAGACAACAGGTAGGGTAAAGGGAGGTTTGGGCTCTAGAATGATTTGGGGTTGCTCATTATTTAATCTCTCTTGTATGTTGGGGCACAGTTTGCATCTAAAGACTGCGGAGGGTGCATCTACACTAGGTAGGTTATCAAATACTATAACACACCCAATGATGTGGCTTAACTATTGATAAAGTTGGAACGAATACCACGGGACTAGGATCGAATCCCATCAAAAGCCAAAAAAGAAAAGAAAAAAACAATGCGATTTTCTTCTCATCTATTTAAATCTTAATAGACAGAGTAATCATACATGCGTACAAGTATAAAGAAGCAACACCTACAAAATGAGAAGACACAAATACCCAGCGGAATAGTTGCATTGCTCACAACATATTTAAATATAATTACATGATACACCCACTTGTAAAAAGATGTAGACACCAGTGAAATAGTTGAGATGTACATAAACTGACCACACACCACTGCTACAAGGCATTATCAAATATTTTTGATTTTGTAGTGATTCACTTATATTTGATCTATAGCACTGCCACATCAGGGCAGTGACCATGGGCTAAGGCTGCGCCACTAAGGCCATGTCATTGCTTAGGCCCAAAATTAGAAGGCCCCAAATATTATTATTATTATTATTATTATTATTATTATATACTGTATACTATATAATTTATATAAAAAAGTGTTACATTATATATGTTATTTTATATCAATAAGTTCAGAAATTATGATAATTTTCTTCACTCATTAATTAGTACTAGTATTTGTAACCGCGCGTAGTATCAAAGAATTTAAAATCAATAAATTTGTGAAATAATAAATATAACTATTAATATACTATATTCAATGTCATCAATAATGCATACTTAAATAAAAAGTTTATACTGACACTTAATATCATAACACGATTGTAATTACTTTCGACGTTTTGATAAGGAAAAAACATTCTTATCATATCTCATTGACATATTTTAAAAAGGTTATGATTAAAAAGTAATTGTTAATTAGTTGGCTTCTATATTTATTTGTTTAATATGTTAGGACATGGAAACATAAATTTATCTTTTAATTCAAACTTAATAGTATAATTTTTCATTTCAAATTTTCAAGCAAATTAGACTTAGTTTTAAAACTTTATCTTTTAATTACAATTCAAAAACTAATCTCACCTAATTTTATTATATTGTCAAAAATTGGTGCGTCGCCTTTTATTATTTACTCGTGACTTGACTTAATATTTTACTCACTATTCTTCTTTTAATATTGGGATAAAAGGAGAATGTAACGACACACTCTTAGTACCTTTTATTATTAGTTTATCACTTGATTTAATATCTCTACTCATTCTTCTCTTTTTAATATTGGGAAATTTAAGAGAGAACACTTTTCAATTTGCCTGTACAACGCTAACTTCTATTGTGTTTTGCAATATTATATCTATTTCCCTTGATTTATTTATAACACTAACCTCCCTTTTAATATTCAAAGTTATCAGACAATATTTAAATAATTTTTTTTTAAAAAAGAAATGTTGGATTGTGGAACTTTTCACAGTCCAGTATCATTTATAATGAGAACTTTTTCACTCAATCTAAATTTATCACATGTTTTTGTGATTTTGATGTACTTTATCATTGTTTTCTTGTGCGACTCTTTTATCATTAGTTTTATAGACTATTAGTCCAGATAGTTAAATTACACCAATTTTATTAGAATTATGATTTAATATATAATGAATAATCACATTTTGACCCTCTATATTTTCTGTCAATGTGCCAAGGAAGCTTTCAAACTTTAAAGTAATTCCCATGATTGACTTCAATAAAATATTTTTTTCTCTCTATTATATACTAAATAATTTATATAAATAAAGTGTTACAATATATATGTTATTTTATATTAATAAGTTCATAAATTATGATAATTTTCTTCACTCGTTAATTAGTATATTTGGTTCACTTTTCAATTTTAATTTTATCCTTTTTATATAGGAATTAATTTAGGGGAAATTTCAATAATGTACAATCCAGCATACAAAATTACATTCGCGTACCCATATTTTTAAATTACATATGTATTCTCACTTTTTCACGGTATACAACATTATACAACAATATACAATTTTATATGTCTGTAGTAGACAATGTATCAACCTTGTATGAAGGTGTATAATAATGTATAAGTGTCACACCCCAATTTCTGACAGGGTGTGATGGGCACCCGACCCTTATCCAGGGCCGAGCGAACCCTCAGACTATCGTAATACTCGTACTCACATTGGGCCCTGACCAAATCATAAATACATAATTCAAATCAAACACAAACTTGCGAATGTACAAAATCTGTAATATCACATATCACAAAACGACGGCTTATAGAGCCGCTCACAACTACGACTTCGATGCACATGACTCGTACGCAAAGTCTCTAACATGACTCGGATATCATAACATGCACAAACCGACTCGGCAAAGCACTCAACAATTCCCGGAGCTCGCCAAATCATTGAAAGCATGTCCCGCTAGTATCCGTAGCTCACTCGGGAGTACTGCTTGTGACAGATAAAACGCGGCCAGAAGAAAGGGGGTCGATGCACGGAATATGTGCGAGTATGTAAAAGCGTGAATACGAGAACCATAGGAATAAAATACGTAAGATAGACATAATATGCAAAGTATCAAAATATGTAATTAAAATGCAAATCATGCACAAGCTCTTAGAACGGTGGTCGCCCGCCGTCGTTGGCGCCACGCCACGCATCACACCAAGATTTCGGATCTCCGTAACCCGACAAATCCCCGTAACACATCATAGCCACCGTACACACCATGTCACAAGATCACACCAAACGGAACCCGCCCTCGGACAGGAGCTCGGCGAACCGTAACACAAAGATCACACCGGAGTTTATCATATTGCGCACGAACATAATCCAGGCCGGGACTCGGTGAACGAGGTGCAATCATGAGCACGAGCGGAGTCGTGAGCATACATATGCATAAAATCGTAATCATAAACCATTAAGTAAGTAAGAAAATTCATATGCAAAGGTCCAAATGAAACGAAACTTACATTTTTCCGAAGGTCGTCCCGGAAATAGGCATAGAAAGGTCGCGGGCCCCACGGACGGGTGTCGACCCCCGTCCGAGCCCGACTAGGGTAGGTAGGGGAAAGTTATGTCTTATGGACATACATATTATGTTTGGGGGCAATCCGAGCTCGTATGCAAAAGTTACGGACGTTTGAAGTTCGGGACCCTTTTATAGTCAAAATTTTTTTATAAAACCTTTGAAATTCATTCTTTTGAAAACATGAAAATCTTATTTTGGTCCCATCAAAGAGTAGATTTTTAAGGAGCGAACAAAGTACATACCTAAGCTCGGATTCTAAGAGTGGAATAACCCCAAGGCTCGGGTCATAGCCTAATAGTACTAAGACATGCCAAAGAAAGAAAGGTAGCTTTACATACCTTGGCCGCGCCTTCCTTGCTACGCTTATCCATCCAAACTTGATAGTCTACATGCAAGAGAATTCATCCACTCATTAGTTTCATTATCAAACACTTGTCTTAACCTTTCAAACACGTTCACTTATATTCCCTCTTAATTTCAAAAGACCCTCGTAAGTACACCGTCCCGAGAATTATGGCTCGGCCCAAATATTCAACAACAACACCAACAACGACTTCAACAATATCGATAAGCAATTCAACCGCATTCTAACATTAATAACTCCATTCTACATAATTCGACGACAATCATGCATATTTAATTCAACTCCATATATTCAAACTCATATCAACAATCGCATTTCATTCCTTCCAAACTCATAGACTACATCGACAATCCGCATTACAACATTCTTTCTATAAATTCAAGAAAGCATATTACGATCACATTAGCTTCCAAACGGCTCATATGATTACAACTTTAATCTTGGATCATTAAGACTTCATTTTCCATCATAAAGTTCACAATACCACGACAATTAAAATACTACATCAAATCAGCCCACACAATTGCAACACCAACATAAGTCATTAAACCTTTATTTTACGTCGTAGAATTCATATCGACGACAACCAAAATGCAAGATAACATTGATTCATTTAATACACACCAAGCAATTTCTATTCGGTTCTCTCCACAACATACAACATTCCATAAGTTTCATCCATTATCTATGCGTTAACAACACAAAAACATGTTGAATACAATTCGTTCTTCATTCCTTCAACCATCATACACACACGGCTACAATCCCATATCCACGGCTACACTACACACCACATTTCCATGACTTTCATTCACTTCTACACACTACAACATACATAAATCATGCATAACATTCAACATAAGAGATTGGACCTCACCTTCCTCATCCACTTCATCTTCTCGGCTAGGAATTGTCATGACACCAACGAATGATTTTTTTTTTTGTTCCAACAACCACTCCACGTCGACGAGAGCTCTTCAATTAGTAGAAAACTAGAAGAAAAATAATTTTTCCATGATCACTACCAAGAGAGCCTGTTCGGCCCTCTTGGCCGTGGTGCTCTTTCTCTCTTTTCTCCTTCTTTCTTGAAAATTCTAGGAAAAATAATGACTTGTCTTGCAATTTTCCACACACACATATATATATATAAATATGGGAGCACATGGCTGGTCATGTGTCCCTTTGGCCGGTTTTTCTCCTTCTTTTTTTTGTCTTCAATTTTTCTTCAATTTTCCCAATTTTTCTAGAATTCTCTTTAAATAAAAAGACAACTAATGCCTTGACTTGGTCAACTTTTGCCCACATATTTGTATATCTTAAAAACCATAAGATGAACACATACCCCCTTTAATGGCTAGAATTTATTGGCCATTCCATGGAAATTATTTTCCCAACTTTTAGCCTCCAAATTTTTTTCCATAATGCATTCTTAGTCCCAAATCTTTCCTTAATGCTTCCTTCCAATAAAATCATAAACCATTTGTCATAAAACAAAGTCGAAAGATAACCTTATCCATAATTCTTCGCAACCAACTTAAAAATATTCCGACGTGCGAAATGCGAGGTATAACAATAAGGCTAGTATACAATATTATATAAACTTATACGAGAGGTATGTATACATAAGAGGAGTTTATACATAATGTATAAGAGGTGTTTATACGCACTTCTACACCGTATAATAGTGTACAAAATGTGTTTATAAACACTTATGTTTTGCAGTATTCCGGACAACTAAGAGAAGACCTGCCAAAACTTGCAGACAAGTTCGACTTTTTAAAAAGACATAATTTTGACGATACCCTGGCATTCTTTTGGCATGGGTTTCTCATGGGTGTTTCTACCATGGATGAACGGGTAAAATTTTGGTGAATCGAAAGAATTTAACACTCCAGCGTATTCCTCTTTCCTATTATCCGTTGGTATGAGCTGTGGTAGTGGGAAGGAAAAAACAGAAGGTTGAAAAAGTTGCTATAGCTAGCAATAAAATAAAGATGGGCTAAACTGGGTAATTACTTTTCCATAATTGTCATACAGTGTTACACAACATTATGAATTTCTTTAACATCTTCCCTGAAACTGCACGACTACAAAAGCATAAATGCACCAATTTTATTTTAGTGTGATTCAACAGATTATATTAGGTTATTTACAATTTATTTTAGACATTCATCAATGAGTGCTACTTAATAGAATGAACTACAATTGTCGTTTAAATTGATCAGAGGTGTAAATATTTTTCACATTTTCAATGCCCAAAACTTAAACTATTATATTATGTACGTTCATTTCCTTTTCTTGTTTGTGATGGTAGCCACTTTGAGTTTCGGTCCTCAACATTCAATAATCCACCACTTTATTTTTGTGCGCTTCTTCCTTTGTTTTTTTTTTTTTTTTTTTAAAAAAAAAAAAAATTGATATCTTTGTCTTAAATGACTAATTTGATGTTTAGAGGGAATTGCCCTTCGTTTGGGGTGGTCTTTAAATTTTGCCCCTCATATTTGAAATCTTTAAATTTTGCCCTTCGGCTAAAACCCATAGGTTCAGAGTTCGAACCCACGCAATTTCAAAAATTTGAAAAAAAATTCGCAAGGCGAAAGTTAAATTTCGCTATGCCCCCAAGCATACACTTGTGAAGAATTACAAAGTTATGACCCTAAGATACTTATGCCTATAAGGGAGATTTGGCATAAGTATCGGGGTCGCATAACTTTGATAATTCCTTCACAAAGTTATGCGGGTCCTAAGATAAAAGTTTGCCCATTAAATTTTGCCTTATAAGGCAAACTTTTGTTATACCTTAAGGAAAACTTACGCCTTGGGGCATACTTTTAGTTATGTTTTATGGGACACACTTTTAGCTAAGGCATTACTAAAAGTTTCCTTGAAAAGTTAAAAAAAATATATATATGCTTCAATGAAAGTACATTCCCACAACTTTTGTTATGTTCAAAAAGTAATCTGAGGGGAGACTTTTAGTTGTGTTTAAGTAAAAGTACGCGGAGGGGGCGGACTTTTAGTTGTGTTATAAGTAAAAGTCCGCCGGCGAAGGGCGGACTTGCCTTATATATATATATATATATATATTACTTTTCAAGGTAAACTTTTAGTTATGCCTTAACTAAAAAGTATGCCCCAAAGACATAACTAAAAGTATGCCCATAATGCGAAAGTTTTTCTTAAATAACTTAAACTTTGCCTTATAAGGCAAAGTCATGCATTAAGAAAAGTTCTTGCCTTATGGGGCATAATTTTGTTATGCCTTAACTAAAATTTCGCCCCATAAGGCATAACTAAACTATGTCTTAGGAAAATTACCTCGTAAGGTACGGATTTTTAGTTATGCGGATCCGGCATAACTTTAGCTTTTCCTTAAAGATTGTATCGGATCCCAGCATACTCTCCCCCGATCTTTGCCTTGCGTAATTATTTTTTTATTTTATGCTTGAGCGGGGGTTCGAACCCCGTAACTTTATGTATTTGCCCACCTTTTCAAGCGAAGGCACAACTTAAAGATCACAAATATGAAGGGGCAAAAATTTAAAGACCACAAATGTGAGCGAAATTTAAAGACCACCCCAAAAGAAAGACGATCCCGCGCAAAAAAATGATGTTTAGAAAGCAACTTTTTTTGTTAGGGAGAATGACATATATATACATAAGAATAGGGTATATTTACGAAATATGACGATACTTTTTAGTTTACATAACATAACAATAGATTTCTTACAAAAAATTTCGCTCAATATTTTGTGTATGAAAACTGTATGAAATATGTATATCGCTTAGGTTTTAGAATTTCGCTCACATTTGTCATGTATGAAATGTGTATGACTCAAGGCTTAGAATTTCGGTCATGATTTTTAATATAAAAACTATCTAAAAGTGATTATGAAATATGTATATAAGTGTATACATGTTGTATAAAGCTCATGTTCGGTTTTAGGAAATTTAATACAGCTACAACAATATTATATTCAACTTTCATATAATATTCATACAAATTTAATACAACTAAAACAACATATATAACTTCAAAAATAAATTTAGGAAATTTCGAGTAGTTTGATTGTTTTTGTGATGTTTGGAGTCGTTTTCGATCTTTGAGGATCTGCATTTCCTATATATGATTTGGTATATTATTGCTAACTTTGAAGAATGGCTTCATTCTCCTAGTATTTTTTCTAGATCTACATTTTTCCAGATCTGTGCTTTTTCAAATCGTGTTTGTTTAGATCTGCTACCGGAGCGTGTCCTGAACTCACCAAAGAAGAAGTCGGAGAAGGGGAGAAGGGTGGGGCGGTGGTTCAGAACCATGGAACTTCATTAACTTCTCCTATAATTAATAAGACCAAACCCCATTAACTGTAGAAAGACAAGTCAAAGTTTTCAAAGAACAAATGGTTGAAAATATTCGTTTGGTTATTGAGAGAGAGGACTTTTCAGACATACTATACTGCAAGCTAGTAAGATTTCTCTTCAGTCTGTTCTTGGAGGAAACAGAGAATAGGGAGAAGGGGAAAGAAGGGTGGGGTGGCTCAGTTTTGGATGAAACAGAGAATGGGGAAAAGGAAGGAAAGGGTGGCTTTTAATTTTTTCAAATCTGATATGTTTGGTAATTAAATTGTTATATTTTGTAAATAAGGAAAAATATTCTTATGTTTAGTAATATAGAATTTTAAGTAGTATTATTATGTCATTTTCCCTTTTTGTTATTAGTGTACAAATTCTATATAAAATTAATTTAAGGGCCTTTCAATATGGTATCGTCTTAGGCCACGAGAATCATTTAGCCGCCCTTGGCAGTGACCAGAAGATTGCCATACTATTTTCCAACTTCAACTTCTAATACCCGTTATTTCAACTTCAACCAACTATTATCCCAATTGAGCCCTAAGTTTGTCCCGTCAAAGTACAGTTTCAGCAATTATCTCCACAGAGGTTTTAAAAATAGGCTAGCAGAAGAAATGAGTTCCCAGATATTCCTGCTATTATGACGAGAGTAAATCGGTTAAACACTACTGGGATGAGAAAATTCAAAAAGTCAACATGCACAGTTGGCTTCCTAAAGCCAGCCAAGAGGATGGTTATTTTGCATATTCATTGGTGAGCAGTTTCTAAGTAATTTTCCCTGATAACTTGAGGACAATGATCAATGAACCTCAATTGTTGCCTAAGCACAAATGGTGTATTGTTCAATTCTTCCAAAACCTGAGACGAGAAAGGCTGAAGCAAGTTATGGCTCGACAGTTAGCACAAGTCCTAATACTCCCTCCGTTTCAATTTATGTGAACCCATTTGACTGAGCGCGATATTAAGGAAGAGTGAAGACTTTTGAAACTTGTGGTTAAAAATAAGTCTTGAATATTTGTGTGGCTGTCAATCATTTCGTAAAGTGAATTTGTTTCCAAATTAGGAAATAGGTCATTCATTTTGGCACGGACTAAAAAGAAAATAGGTTCACATAAATTGAAACAGAGGGAGTAGATAATAGTAATAATTTTAGGCAATTGACTTGCAAAAGCACCCTGGTATGCAGATTATCCAGTCTCCTTGCTGCAGACATAATAACATATTTCAATCTGGCATATTATTCATTCTTCTAAAGAGAAATGTTAGTCAAAAGAACTATTCGGATGCCAAGAACCCCCCCCCCCCCGCCGGGGGCCTCCTCTCTCACCCTGCAGGGGATATATTGATGGTCATTGTCTCGTTCTGAATCCAGGTATCAATATTGACAATTCCCCACAAAACACAAGCCCATAAGAATTCATGCATGCTGCATTCTGATAGAACCAATCAGGCAAAAGGATTTTTTCGGAAACAAGGCAGAGACACAGGCAAGGTTAGCCCTCACCCATCAAATCCTGAAAAGGAAGCTCACATCTAGAGAGCAGGTAACTGAAGTACAATAAGACAATCAGATAAAAAAGAAAATAGCAGAGTCCAATTCAATACAAGAGGACATGCTACCAGAATACCATGGCAACTTTAGCACTTACACAAGTCAAACCACAAAAAAAGCTGCAAGTAACTTGGAACAAATATTTTAAAAGCATGGTTCATCTTATGAAGTTTCTCCTGCAGTCATACCACAACTTTAGCACTTCACTAGTCAAACCACAAAAGACCAGCAAGCGACGCACCATAAATATTTAAGAGGCGGGGTTCATCATATGAAGTTTCTCATGCAGTCACGCTATCTATATTTGATTTTTTGCATACATGAAAAACATCTCAAGCAATTGAATATTTAAGACTGAAATATTTAGCTTCCTGTCATCATTTAAAATTGACTAAATCCTTGCTGCAACATTACGTCTTCAGCACTAAATTTCAACAATTAATGGTCCAAGATCATCAAGGTGCCAGCTCCATTGATAACAGTAGTATTTGTAGTAGCTTTTACCACTTCTTCTGTTTTTTATTCATGTTTATGTTCACGTGTACAACAACTTTTAGCTTTCGATCGGATTTATGAGCTGCTTACCCCTATATCAAAAAGGTAGAGATCCTACACAAAAATATGGTTTTCTATGGAAGTCATCCAATCTTCTATACAAACATGGACTTCATTTCCGGGGGAAGAAGGGGAATTAGACAGGGTGACCCTATGTCCCCCTATCTATTCGTGATAGCTATGGAGTACTTGCAAAGGGAGCTAAATGTCCTGACCATTAATCCTCAATTCAAATTCCACCCTAGATGCAAGAAGTTAGGAGTGATGCATATTTGTTTTGCCGATGATCTATTGATGTTCTGTAAAGCTGGCATTATCTCTATACAACTGCTCCAAGAGGCCTTCCTCAAGTTCTCAGCTGCTTCGGGCTTACAAGCCAACATTGATAAGAGCTCCATCTACATGTCTGGAGTTAAACCTGAACTAAAGCAGGCTATTCTTACTAAGCTGGGATTCTGTGAAGGTTCACTTCCTTTTCATTATCTTGGAGTGCCTTTATCATCAAAGAAATTGTCCATAGCACAATGTATTCCTCTTGTGGATAAGATTACTGCACGAATTAAGTGTTGGTCTGCTAAACTGTTATCCTACGCTGGTAGACTCCAACTTATAAAGTCTGTGCTCTTTGGCGTTCAAACATATTGGTCACAGATTTTCATACTGCCCAAGAGAATCATGAAGCTAATAGACAGCGTGTGTAGGTCCTTTTTGTGGACAGGGGATGCAGCCATTTCAAAGAAGGCTTTAGTCTCCTGGACAAAGATGTGTTTACCCAAATCTGTTGGAGGTCAAAATGTTATGAACCTATGCTTATGGAATAGAGCCGCAATTCTAAAACAACTTTGGGCAATAGCTGAAAAGAAAGATTGTCTGCGGATCAGGTGGGTCCACATATACTACATAAAGAACTCCTCTGTGGAATCCTGTACAGTCCCTGAATCAGCCACCTGGGCAGTGAGGAAGATAATTGAAGCCAGGAAACTTATAATGCAAGCTCATTCCCTACAGGGTGATTTACATACCAGGTTTGCAACAGTGCTGAAGCAGTCTCTTTTTTCCATAAAGAGGATGTATATCTCGTTGCTCCCTACTATTCCAAAAGTCCCCTGGAAGAACATCACAATGCACCATAGTGTCCATCCAAGGTACAGGTTTATAGTATGGTTAGCACTGTTGAGGAGGCTAGAGTACCACCTACTTGTGTTTTTTGTGGTACTGTGGATGAAACACTCAACCATCTAATTTTTTGACTGCGCAATCATCAAAGCCTTATGGTCTAGAATGCTGACTTGGCTGGGTGTTCATAAAAATGTGGGAGACTGGACAGAAGAGGTGCAATGGGTAACATGTTGGGCTAAAAGGAAATCTGGACGAGGGGCCATAATCACCTGTACTTTTGCCATGTTTGTCTATGTCATTTGGAGGGAAAGGAACTTGATACGATTCCAATCAGGACAGCTCCAAGCTGACAGAATTTGCAGGGAGATAGCTACGCATATCCATAGCAGAGGAAGAAGCATGAGGAAGTGGCTACCTTGGATGAGCCAACTCAACTCCTTCCCTTGATAATTCCACCTGCTGCTGTTGTGCTGATATATTATCCTAGGCTACTGGTTTTTGTCCTTAGTATTCATCTGATGTAATGGCTCATGTTGTCAACTGGTATTTTACTTTGGTTTGTATGATAGCAGTGATGTAGTTAGGCTCTCTTGTAAGTCGAGTCCAGTTCCTTTGATTTGAGAAACAGGAGGTCCGGCCTGTTTGGTTTTGCAACTATCACTTTGGTTTAAACAAAATCATTTATTTACCAAAAAAAAAAAAAACATGGACTTCATGAGTACACCCAAAAAAAAAAAAAAAAAAAAAAAAAAAAAAAACTAGAGATAAAGACTAATCCTCATATTTACAAATCATTTTTTACCAATCCAAATATCTCCTATCTCTCCTTCCATACAACTCAAATAAGGGCTGACCGGCAAACATCCCATGCCCAAGGTCTTCTCTTTCTCCTTGTAAATGCCCAGCCATGTAGTGTGTCCTTTACGATGCTCTTCATTGTCCAGGACACTTCAAAACAAGAGTCAAAGCCATCTGACGATGCAACAAGAGATGATCTACGACTGACATAAGTGATTCTTTTCTTTCTCAGGTTTTCCGCTGTCAATATCGCACTGATAGCTCCCAACAATGCAATTAAAGACACCTTCTTGGCCGCCCTTGGGATTCAATTCATTTAATGAAGGAAAACCAACTCGGTTCCATGTAGTAAGTGACTAAGATGCGGTGGTAAGAATTGAATGTAAACAGACTATCCCTCCTCATCCCCATCTCCGCAAATCGTGGTGTATCATTTGGTATGATGTGCTTATAAAGTAGCTCCACTAGGTTTTGAAACTCAAGCATCTGCATTCTGCCCCTCCTGAAGATTTCTCCTAAACTTCATATTACAACAAACATATCCCTCATGTACCCTATGAATATATTGCACTGTCATCTTTTTGGCCCGATAATCTGTATGTGTTAGGGAAGGCAATCCTCAATGCATTTTCTCAATGCCACATGTAGCCCTTAAAGTTGATCCTGCTACTATCCCTTGCAAAGTGATATGTCGACTAAAGTCTTCCCACTCTTTCATAATGCTTCTCCACAGTCCGTATCCCAATGGTAACATGATGACTTTGGTCCCCCACCCCCGCACCCTCCCCTTTTTTTTTTGTTTTTTTTTTTTGAGAAAGAGTGACCTCTTGTAAACAAATTGGAAATGATTGAAATTTAAAGCTAACAGCAGGGCAAAAATGCCCTTTTTTACAAGGTAGAGAATTTTATTAAAAAGTACCAAGAAGATACCAAAAAAGTACATCAGAAAGAGGACATTCTTCTAAATATTGAAAAGAGTACAAAATGGTGAGTCAAAATTAGATACAGGAGCCTTCCTACACTATAGTTACAGATTTTTCAAACACCTAGATTTAACCTTTGTACGTTGTCTATCTTATAAAACATCTATTATTCCTCTCCATCCGAAGAAACAAGAAAATGCAAGCAGGGATAGCAATCCAGCACTACATGTTATCCTTTGATGATGACTGTTCATACAAGCTGCACAGGGAAAGTTTTATGGTTGCTGGCATGATACGGTTAACACCAAAAATGGTAAGAAACATATTCCAGATCTGTCTAGTAAAAACACAAAGAAACAGTAGATGATTCACAGATCCAAAAGTTTCTTCATAAAAGGTGGCATCTGCTGCACCACGGTGAAACCTCTTTTATGAGTTGAGCAGGCTTCATGTGTAACAATCCAAGTGAAGCAAGCAGCTGTTGGAGGAGCAAACTTTTTCCAGATTGTTCTCCATGGCCCACCATTTTGAGTCCCCTATACTTCCCAATAGATTTTTATAGTATGACTTGACAGTAAACTTGCCATCCTTCTTAATCCTCCACCATATTAAGTCAGCTCCCTGTTCATTGATGGATATAGCTTCCAATTTCTGGATTATTTCATTCATGTCTTTAATTTCCCAGTTAAATAATTTTCTTCTCAGGTACAGACTAAGTTGCGTGGACTCTTCACTTTCGTTGCCGCACCCGTGTCGGATTCTCCAAAAATGCACTATTTTTGGAGTATCCGACATGCACCCGACGATATTTTTGAAGAGTCCGTGCAACATAGGGTACAGATTCCATACTTTTTTTTTTTTTTTTTTTTTTGTGGGCGCGCGCTGATTGCATACAGGTTTAGGAGTATCATCCAACCACCTATCAGTCCACACTCTCACTTTCTTTTCATTGCCAGTTTTCAGCTTTACACCATAAGAAAACTCTTCCTAGAGGGGTTCCTGATGTGTTTCCACACTGACACACCATAGGCTCCTTCTACAATATTAGTATACCTCTCCTTATTTCTTCCATATTTAACTGACAGAAGACCTTTCCATAAATCATCACTATTATTGTCAAACCTCCAATGCCATTTCAGTAATAGACCTCTATTTTGTAGCTGCAGAATTTTTTGCCCACAAACCTCCGAATTTTTGTCTCTAGTAATAGTATTCCACTTCACCAAATGGATTTTCTACTTATCCTGATTCCCCTCCCACAAGAAGTTTCTTCTTATCCTGTCCAGTTTCCTTTCCACAATCTTAGGCATAGGCAATAAGGACATTATATGCTTCGAGATTCCATCCAATACACTATTAATCAGGGTCAGCCTGCCCCCCAATGAGATGTACTGCTTCTTCCAAGGTGGCACTTCTCTTTCACACTTCTCCATCACCCTTTGCCAAACATTAGAATCTTTTAACTTTGCACCCAAAAGCATACCAAGATATGATGTAGGGAAACCCCCATCTTTGCAACATTACAACATAAATGGATGCCAGCTTGTGAACAATGGCGTCTGCATTAACAGAAAAAATGCTAGTATTTGCCCAATTCACATGTCCAAAATACTAAAGGCTAGAAAAGTTCATGACGTGCCCCCAAGCACTCCAAAGCACTAAAGTGTCATCGGCATAAAGGATATGAGAGACTTCCACTTTGTTGCCATTTCTGGCTTGAATAATATAACTTTCCATACATTTAAGTTAAGTAGCCTCCCTTAGCATTAGACTTAAAGACTCCACGGCTAGAATGAACAGGTTTGACAGTGGGTCGCCTTGTCTCATAAGAAAAAAATGCCCTTATGAAACATAGTAAATGACTCAGCTTCAGAAAGGTAAGAAACAGGAGAGGAAAACTCAAATATCAGCCTAGTCATGATCCAATTTACTAGTATACTCTTAGCAAGGTTGCTAGAAAAGACTTCCATCTCCTCTCTCCCTCCCCCTCTTGTTCTAACCCAAACCGGTAAATAGACTTCTCTAATGTATCTTCGACTAGTGGCGTAGAAAATGTCAGTGTGCTTGATTAAAATGATTCAATCAATTAAGTTCAGTAGCCTTCTTTAGCATTAGACTTAAAGATTCCATGGCAAGAATGAACAGGAATGGTTAGACTGGATCGCCTTCTCTCATATGGACAAAATGCCTTATGAAACATAGTAAATGACTCAGCTACAAAGAGGTCAGAAAGAGCAGGAGAGGAAAACTCAAATATCAACCTAATCACGATCCAATTTACTAGTATAATCCGGCAAGATTGATCCCCCCCCCCCCAAAATCCTGCTGTTCTACCAAAAGTACATACACAGGTTAACCTAAAGTAAATTTCACTTCTCTAGAGCATTTTCAACTAGTCGCATAGAAAATTCCCACTACATAAGATTAAAATGATTCAATAAGTTGAGTTCACAATCACCACAGACCAGTGCTGATAGACGTTAGGTAAAATAAGCAATTTATCTGCACCATAACAAAACGGCTGCCAAATGGAGGCAAGAAGAACAGATGTAGCAACCTTACATTAGTCAATTGTGTTTGGGTGACAGCAACGAAAGCAAATATCAGAGCTTCATGTCATAACTTTGTATTTGGAGAAGCCAATGCATTAGCAAGTGAACATAAAAAATTATTCATAGAACAATAAGCAACTACAAATAGGGCAGTAATTACAGTCTGATTATTCATGATATGAGAGTCATCAAAATTCAAATCAGAAAGGGCCAATTCCCCCTCTTATATAGTATATCCAACAAAGAATATGAGAATTTTGACCAAAAGAGTCCCACCTCACCTTCCCCCCCACACACACACATCTTGTTCTAACCGGTAAAATGCACTTCTCTAGTTTATTTTCAACTAGTGGCGTAGAAAATGCCAATATGTTAGATTAAAATGATTCAATCAATTCAGTTCACAATCACCACAGATCAAAGATTAAAATGATTCAATCAATTAAGTTCAGTAGCCTTCCTTAGCATTAGACTTAAAGATCCCATGGCCAGAATGAACAGGTATGGCGAGAGTGGTCGCCTCGTCTCACAAGAGGAAAATACCCATATGAAACAGGAATGGTTAGACTGGATCGCCTTGTCTCATATGGACAAAATGCCTTATGAAACATAGTAAATGACTCAGCTACAAAAAGGTCAGAAAGAGCAGGAGAGGAAAACTCAAATATCAGCCTAATCACGATCCAATTTACTAGTATAATCTGGCAAGATTGAACCCCCCCCCCCTCTCTCATCCTGCTGTTCTACCAAAAGTACATACACACAGGATAACCTAAACCGTTAAATTTCACTTCTCTAGAGCATTTTCAACTAGTCGCATAGAAAATTCCCAGTACATAACATTAAAATGATTCAATAAGTTGAGTTCACAATCACCACAGACCAGTGCTGATAGACGTTAGGTAAAATAAGCAATTTATCTGCACCATAACAAAACGGCTGCCAAATGGAGGCAAGAAGAACAGATGTAGCAACCTTCATTAGTCAATTGTGTTTGGGTGACAGCAATGAAAGCAAATATCAGAGCTTCATGTCATAACTATGTATTTGGAGAAGCCAATGCATTAGCAAGTCACCATAAAAAATTATTCATAGAACAATAAGCAACTACAAATATGGCAGTAATTAAGTAATTACAGTCTGATTATTCATGATATAAGAGTCATCAAAATTCAAATCAGAAAGGGCCAATTCCCCTTCTTATATAGTATATCCAACAAAGTATATGAGAGTTTTGACCAAAAGAGTCCCACCTCAACCCCTCCAAACCCAAACCGGTAAAATGCACTTCTCTAGTGTACTTTAAACTAGTGGCGTAGAAAATGCCAATATGTTAGATTAAAATGATTCAATCAATTCAGTTCACAATCACCACAGATCAAAGATTAAAATGATTCAATCAATTAAGTTCAGTAGCCTTCCTTAGCATTAGACTTAAAGATTCCATGGCCAGAATGAACAGATATGGCGAGAGTGGTCGCCTCATCTCACAAGAGCAAAATACCCATATGAAACATAGTAAATGACTCAGCTTCAGAAAGGTAAGAAAGGGCAGGAGAGGAAAACTCAAATATCAGCCTAGTCATGACCCAATTTACTAGTCTCTGGCAGGTTGCTAGAAAAGCACCCCCCCCCCCCCCCCCCCCTCTCTCTCTCTTCCAGTTCTACCAAAAGAAGACACACACAGGATAACCCAACTGGTAAAATGCACTTCTCCAGTGCATATTCAACTAGTGGTTAATAGAGATTCGGCCAAAATAAGCAATTTATCTGCACCATAACAAAACGGCTCTCAAATGGAGGCCAGCGGAGCAGATGTTGCAACCTTCTATTAGTCAATTGTGTTTGGGTTACAGGAATGTAAGCAAATATTAGAACTTCACGTCATAAACTATGTATTTGGAGAAGGGAACGCATTAGCAAGTCAACCATTGAAATTATTCATAGCACAATAAGCAACTAAAAACAGGGAAGTAATTACAGTCTGATTATTCATGATATGAGTCTCATCAAAATTCAATCAGAAAGGGCAGTTCCCCCTTTCACATAGTATATCCAACAACACAAAAAGAATCCACGAAACTCAAAACAAAATAAAAGAGAGCTATTTCTTGTATTTTGCTACCTCTCCTTCATTAGCGAAAAAACCCATGAGCCTGCCAGCAGAATTCTGATAAGCGTACATGAATCCTCCCATAACCCCAATTAAACCTCCTGTTACCATTGATGGCCCCCTTATCCCAGGCTTTATTCCTACACAAATTAAAACACAATTAAGAAAAATAAGGGCCTGTTTGGCCGTGGCTAATTTTCACTTTTTTCCGGAATTGTATTCTGGAATCATGTTTGGACATGGAATTTGTTACAATTTCGAAAAACTCCAAATACCTGTTTACACATTTTTCACTCCAAGGGCCCGTTTGGCCATGGATAATTTTCACTTTTTTCCAGAATTTTATTTCGGAATCATGTTTGGACATAGAATTGTTAGAATTTTCCGGAATTCGAAAAACTCCAAATACCTGTTTTCACATTTTGCACACCAAATCACTCACAAAACAAAAACAAAACACACACACACACACACACATTTTTCTAAGTTGTATTCATGTCCAAACACAACCCCAATTTCCAAACACCCTTTTCAACTTTTGTTTTTTCAAATTTCACATTTTTTATGGCCAAACGCGCACTTAATCAGTCAGAAATGGATAAGAAAATATGAAGAAAAAAAGAAAGCATAGGAATTATGGAAAAATACCAGAGAGATAGCCGACAGTGACAGAGATGCCGGTAATAGTAGTAAGGCGAAGATAATCAAGGGTATTGAAATTAGCAACAGTTTTAGTAAAAGGAGGGTTTCGATCTATTACTGGGTATTCTGGTTTTGCCGATGCAGTAATATCTGTGTTCATTTTTCTTCTTTGCGTTTTGCTCTTCAATGCGAAAGGGGATTTTTGATATCAGAGTTTTTAACCAAAATGGTACCTCAATTTTTTAGAAGAAATAAGTAAGGCTCTTTGCCATTGGCTCTTAATTCTTATCATTTCAATATAAGAAAATACTCCCTCCAAATCAAAAAGAATGTCCACTTAGCTATTTTTAGATTCCTTAAGAAAATATTAACTTTTAGACAAAAATATTTAATTTAACTAAACTGTCCTTAATTAAATAGGTATTGAGATTTGATCACATAACACTTAATAGGGCAAAATCTAAAAAAATAAAGTTAATTCTTTCTTGATTTGATAAATGGACACACTTTTTAACCCAAGAAAAAAAGTATAAGTAGACACTTTTTTTGATCTGGAGGGAGTAGCATTTTCAGATCTCTTATGTATTCTTTTTCTAGATATTTTACGTGTAAAAAATAAAAATCTCTTGCAAAAGGGCCATAAACTAAAAAAAATTGTAAAGGGCAAAAAAAAATTCTCCTTTAATTTACATCTTTGTTATATTATCATCCTTTGCTCCTCTCGGTTTATAACTAAACTTTTAATCAAGTGCACCAAAGTCTTTTTGTAGCCTGAGTGTCATCAGATAGTATAAGATCAATTTTTAAAAATATGTACATAAAATATCTATTTTTTTATGGAAAGACATGGGTTCACATGCCCAAAGTTTATACATAAATTAGCTCTTGATATTAGTCCAAACACACTTCTTTTATTTTTTGCGGGAAAGGGTCACATTTGTCCCTTTACTATAAAAAATAAGTACTAATATTTATGAGGAAATGAGATATGTTGCCCTCGTACAATTCGAATAGAAGAAAATGTCATTTTTAGACCTCTTATGTATTTTTTTTCGAGATCTCATATGTGTCAAAAAATAAAGATATATTGTAAAAGGGTCATAAAACTATTTAAAAAAAAATTGTAAGGGGCTAAGAAACAATTTCTTCCTTTAAGAAGAAATGATAATACACCCCTAGAGTCATACTTTGGAGCTTTATTTACTCTGCACCTGTTAGAACTAGTTACAATTGCGACCTATTAAAACTTTATTTTCAGCTTTAAGAAATCACGTGTCATACTTTTATTGAACAAAAAAATCAACCACTCACTATAAAAAAAATCATGCTATATTTATCCTTAACTCTAAAGTGTAAATAGAGTTCACTTTTATAATAGAACCTTGAAAACGGAATGAATTGTTACCATAAATTACTTTTCTTTTGTGAAAACAACACAATATTTGGACAATTTAGAATTAACGATAAGACTGTTCACTACAATCTTTTTTAAATCGTAATCAGGGGTGTTGAAATTGGCAACTGTTTTAGTAAAAGGAGGATTTCGATCTGTAACTGGGTATTCGAGTTTTGCCGATGCAGTAATATCTGCATTCATTTTTCTTTGATTTTTGATGTTTCGCTCTTCTCGGTGGTTACTTGTCTTCAGTCTTGCAAAAGGACTGATGGGATTTTGAGATGGGTTTTCGATGGGGAGAGACTATGAGAGTTTTGACCAAAAACGCTCCTCAATAATGGAAAATAGAGTAAAAATTGTTTACTCCAAAATTAGGTAATAAGTTGAATTTGTAAGTGAGGTATAGGATATGTGGACACTTTAATCTATTTTGATTTTTTGGAGAATATATATGTGGATTCGTTTACAGTGACTTATATATATATAAATATATATAATCTGATAACTTGGATGAATATGTTGATATTATGGATTCAAGCTAAATATATGTATATATTATGATACTATGATCGT
>NC_081350.1:15612907-15627269 GCF_029784015.1 Lycium ferocissimum
AGGAATGACTTTAAAACAGGAAAAACATTGCATTTAGTTGTCAAAAGAAAGGTCCAGGTTCCTTTACTGTAGTCATCTACTATAGTAAGGAAATATTTGTAACCATTGTGAGTAGTATGCTTGTATAGTCCCTAAGTGTCTATGTGAATAAGCTCAAAAATTCTTTTAGACCTTATTTCACTGATACGAAAAGAATTCCTTATTTGTCTGGCTCTAGGACATATGTCACACACATATTCAAAATTAGAAGGAAATGGAATGAAACTTAACTTTTTCATTTCTTGAAAAGGCAAATGCCCAAGTCTTACATGCCAAAGCTTTACATCAGAAATAGCTGAGGCAGAAATTGGAAAATGCGAAAGACTTCCTACATGATTAGAATTGCTTCCTTCTGGTAAATTAAAAACATCATGATTGGTTAAAACCTTAGGACTGGAAACTCTAGGTTACAAAAGATAAAATCCATCTCTGACTTCACCAAAAACTTCTACCCTCTTCAAAGAAAGGTCTTGCAAAGGACACTTTGAAATGGTGAAAAAGATATAACAATGGAGTTGAACACATAGTCTGTTTACTGAAATTAGATTGTATTTAAAATCAGGGACATGAAGCACATTCTTAAGAGTAAGATTGGGATGAATAGGTACACTTCCCCGTGTGACACTTAACTCCGAAAGAGTTAGGCAAAGTAATGTTTATAATCGTAACACATGTGCTCAGAAGCACCTGAGTCTATTATCCAAGTTTTAGTATCATAAACAGACAAGCATATTCCTAAATATTTAAGTACTGTACCAACAACAACATTAGCATTAATCTCTGACCTAGATCCCATTGTTTGCCCCATCTGAAATTTTGTGAACATTTGTGCAATTTCTGTGCACTGTTCCTTGCTGAAATGTTGGCTGCTATTGATTACATCACTGTTTGCTCCCTTAGTGCTTTGAATCTCCTCAACACTTGTTGCAGTATTTTCTTTGACTGGTCGTGGATATTCTTTCGAATTAGTAAACTCAAAGACTTCAGGGTAACCTATGAGCCTATAATAGCCATCCTCAACATGTCCTGTTTTGAAACAATTTGTACAACTCACATTTGGGTTATACTTTGATCTTCTCCCTTTGAATTTTCTTGATGCATTTCCTGATTTCTGAGAATATCCACTAGGTCCATAGCCACCAGGTTTTTGAGTTTGATATCCAACTCTGTAAGGTTGTGTTGGTTGATTTCCAAACCTGTGAGGTTAAGTTGGTTGTCTTTGAATGCTCTTCCCTTTGTTTGGTACCATGAATGAAGCTGAGTCAATAGGAAATTGTGCATTAGCATAAACTTCCCTCTGACTTTCATCTTGTAAGAAAAAGGAATAAGCATAGTCCATCTCAGGCAAAGGATTCATCATCAAGATGTTTCCTCTTGCCTGTGCATAAACATCATTGAATCCCATCAAAAATTGTATTAATCTCTGATCTTGCATTGATTTTGTCAACTTTCTCTTCCCATCACAAATGCATTTACAAGTGCACACCACATATGAGTTTAGAGAATCTAGTTCATCTCATATTCTCTTAATATTTGTGAAGTATCCTGATATGTCTATATATCCTTGCACTAACATGCTTAGTTCCTTTTGTAGGTGAAACAACTTTGCCCCATTTGATTTTCCAAATCTGTGTTCAAGGCTGTCCCAAAGTTCTTTAGCTGATTTTGAAAAGATTACACTGTCCCTAATATTTTGGGACAATGAGTTCAGCAACCAAACAGTGACCATGTCATTACATGAGCTCCACTACTCAAAATCGGGAGAGTCCAGATCTAGGGTCTTACAAGTCCCATTGATGAACCTTAGTTTCTTCTTTGCCGAAAGAGATATCAGCACAAATCTCTTCCATCCTGGGAATCTCTTGCCATCAAATATGGTGCTTACAAGGTTCATCCCAGGAGTGTCTGAAGAATGAAGATAAAAAGGGCTACTGGAATCAACTTGCGTGGTATTTCCAGTTTGTGAATGTATGGGGTCTGTAATTCTTTCGGGCATGTTGCAATGAGATTGATTGATTCAGGAAAATTAAAGACAAATGAGTTGGATCGAGCTCACTGCTCTGATACTATGAAAGAACTTGAAGAGGAGATTTAGAAATTTTCTTTGTATTCAATCAATTCATCTGTACAATGCAACCACTGATTTATACAAATTTCTAGGGACTGGAATGCTAAATTCCTATACTATGTAACTAACCAATTATCATTTTGTACAGCTCATAAAGGAATCAAAAGTGCCATTTTTTCTATGTAATTATGTACACAATAACTATCCTATGTATCCTCATCATGTGGGTATTTGTATTTCTGCTGATAGAAGTGTGTTTGTTGAGGCCCAATAACTTGAGAATGGTCCAATGTTTTCATCCGTTGACAAAGGCCCAATCTGCCCAGTCTGTTCTTCTTTGTTTTTCTTCTTCGACAAAATCAAAGATGAACTTCCTAAGACTTTGTTTTCTTTCTTCGATTCATCAATATTAAATCCTCCATTGTTGCTGTGTGATGAAGATGAAGGTAAAGTGAAGGAAGTTTCTCCAACACACTATACTAGTTGAAATCAATAAAACATACTTTAAAAGTTGTGCATCCACTAAGAATTTCTTGAACTTGTCAATTCAATAATTAATAATAAAGATAAAATAGGTATGAAATAATAAATTATCTCTTGGTTTTTCAAACTAGACAAACAAAAATAAATAACTATGTTCAGTATACAGGACAAGTAAAAATAGACGGAGCAAGTAGTAATAATTGAAACAACTTTAGCAAACGCGTCCACTGTAGAAGATATGAGCCTTGGTCCCATTATGTGATTTGACCACGAAAATTGCCTTAAATGAAAAAAATTTAGGTGCTTTTAAGTTAAAATAGCTTTTAAGTACTTTTGTAGTGTTTGGATAAAATTAAAAAGTATTTTTAAGCACTTGTTTTTAAGCTAAAATGACAAAAATAAGCCAAAAGCTATAAGCCAATCAAAACGGGCTCTAAATGCTGCTTAATCAAAGAACACGATAATAAGCGAAGCCTGATTAGGAATTTCAAAGCTACTAATTAGCCCTCAAAAGTTGGCGATATGAACCATTGCTAATTCTTTGTGTACAATGTGATCGATAAATGGTAGAGCAATGAATTTGATCAGATGACTCTTTTTCCATTGTTTGTTGAATTACGATCAAATTCTACCGTTATCAATGTCATATTTGATGAATTAGAACTCATTAAATTAGTGATTTTCGACTTCTCTATCATCCACCAATATAATAATATAGCATGAATTGAGGTTATTTGTCCAGAACTTGTCAAGATCGGAGGTTATTGTCCGTTATACAGAGAGAAATTGGTCAAAATGTCAAATTTCTCTTTAGTCATTCCATTGTCCTTACTCTCTAGTTATATCACTACACAGTAAAACGAGTCCAACAAACTCTAAATATGTTTACAAAGGGCGCGAAATCCATCGGTTCTCCTTCCTCTTTTACATCACATTTCATATTTGTGCTCCTCCTCTTTCTTCATTTCTTTTTTGTTTGAGAGATTAATTCATGTATTTATATTTTATATTAAATTTATACATGAAAAATATTAAACTAAAAATAATAAATATCATGGTAACAAAGGTGTAAATATTATTATTTGTATTTATTATACTATTTGATTATCTTTATTAAACATCAAATATTAATATATACACTTTTATGACCATGGTATTTATTATTTTTAGTTTATGCCAGAGGACTTTTTGACAAAGGTTAATGATAATGTTAACTTTTAAAGTTATAGTTTAAAAGTCATGGTGTTTAATTAATTAAGGTAATTTTTATGGCTTAGAAAAGGTTGTTAATAATAATAGTTATACATAATATAAGGTAGCTAGGATAAATTAATTAAGGATGATAGTTTTATTTAAAAAGTTGATAATAGTTAAAGTATAGGTTGATCATAGTTAATCAAATAATATAGTAACGTCTAGTATTAATACATACTTAACCAAAATTTAGTTTTATCATATATTTATATAATAACTAAAATCTGGCATTTATATATTAAAAAATTAATTTATAATATTTATATTTAATATATTGTTGTTAGTGTGTATCTCAAATGGTCTCCGCCAATCGATCGACTACAGGTAGTCGATCTATCAGCGGAGACCATTTGAGAGACTCAGTCCTATTATTTGTCTATGCTGATCGATCGATAATTAGCGAAAACCATTTGACAACCTCAATCCTATTATTTGCTTTGGTCGGTCTATCTAATTGTGTTAAGGACTTTATTCATGCTAATTTCTTAGGTATAATTTTGATATATATTAAAGATAATTAAATAGCATAATAATTTTGACTTGATTAATATCAGATTATTTTAAAAAAACTAAAACATTTAATCATTTCCTATTTTAAATCATGAACTTTAAAATTTATATAAACGTGTCAACCTTTTGCTGAAATTCCTTCAGATCTTCGAGGACCTGAAAAATGGAGAATACAACTAGTGAATTTTGTAAACCATATAAAACAATTCCATAAAAAATGGAGAATGCAACTAGTGAATTCCATGCTTACATTGACAACCACCTTCTTCAATGCCTCCGAACTCAGCACCTTGTACGGAGGGGCTCAATTGTGTGGAATTCTGTGATTCTGGTATATCTTTGTCCACGATCTCATCTGGTAACTCCGTCAAATTGGAAACTCCCAATTCATCATCTGTTGGAACCATGTCGGTAAAAATCAATCACCAACAAAAACAATTAAATGTAAAACTCACCAGTTAGCAGGTGTATAAAAAATAATATTTAAAATGTGTTTGATATTGTATGAAATCTGTATTTATCGAGTTGAAACTTATATTATTACCTGATTACAATATGTTTTAAACATCACATTCTTCAGAAAGTCAAAGTACACTACATCTGGAGTCTTTTGCCAATTCAGAATGCGGGGGACGCGATTTTCAATATAGGTTTCAACTGAGGTTCAACCTTCTGGCAACACTCAAAGAACCATACTAGAATGATAAGTGAAAAACTACCAAGCCTATAGCACAGTGGATCATGGTCCAACTGGTGACTGATAGAAGCCAGCAACTACTTAAAACAATCGTTGCCCTGTGAATAATATATGTACTTGCCACTCTCAACCAAGTCGGAGTGTAACTTGGTGAAAAACGTTGACTTACTCTCGATTGAGAATAAAAATATATTGATACAGTAGAGAATGGAGATCTTCACATCATCGCTGCCCCAATCCAAGATTTATCTTCAAAGACCCTAATGAATTATTTTTTCGGTACTTTGGCTTGACCGAAAAAGTACGTTCATCATCCTCTTCGGAGAATCAGGGTCTGACACGAAATTTATATCCATGCCGCATTTTAGATCAGTAACAATGGTAAACTCTTTGATGTCAAAATGGAGCTCTTTCCCATTAAACTTAATGATGAACATAGCGTTCCCATCATTTTTGGTCTCCGCATACATCAAGTTGCGAATGAGCTGTGACTGAACCGTAACTTCGGTAAATCAAAACAAAATCTAAATGGGGAGTCCCTAAACATTTGCAATTTCTCCTTGTTAGGGCGCGCCTTAATGTCATCAATAGCGTTGATGTTGGTGCAAGAGCACCAGTGAGTCTGTTTCTTTTGTTGAATAAATAGTAAGTAACAACTTATATCCATTTCATACACACAAAACAAAAACAACATCTAAAACTTATACACACCAGCTCTATACACAATTCATACACATCTGAGTGATAAAAAATTTTAAGACCAAAGTATTCAAATTTTATACACAATCCAACCAAACCAAAGTATACAAATTTTATACACAATCCATACAGTCAACTGTGCAAACAAAATACATATTTTATACACGTATAAATGCTCAAGAAATCCTAAGACTAAGGTATACAAACTTTTTAAACATTTCATACACACAATAACCACACACATCTCAAAAAGTGGTACAGTTCAGTTTTCATAAGCATTTCATTCAAAATTCAATATCAAATAGATTTCTAAAATTAAGGTATGCAGAAATTATACCCATTTCATACACACAAAAATAAAAAAAATGCATTCATAATTGATACAAACCAGTTTCTATACACAATCCATACAATCAACTGTGCGAAAATTCTAAGACTAAAGTATAAAAAAATTATACACAATCCACACAATTAACTGTGTGTAAAAAAAAAAAAAAAACATCCTTAATTAAATACCTTTTTTAATACCTTCAATTTTGGCTTGACTTTCTTCTTTTTTGATGTTTCGAGTTTGTCAATCTTGTTTCTTTTAGCTTTAGGAATCTCGAATTTTGTCTTTGAATCAAAGTTGTCGGGGATTATTTTTGACTTACTAGATTTCATCTCTTTTCCTTTCTTTTTTGCATCTTTTTGGGTAGTAGATTTTTCTTGAACTACGATACGAATCAGATTTGGTCTATCATGTTTGAGTTTTGTCCTGCGTTTTTGTTTGATGGGGGAGATTTCTCACCCACACAACCTTTCTTAACCAGAGTTTGAGTAATGCATGCAAGTCAAAGCTTGGTTCCGGCCCTATTTTAGAGCTTGTTGAAGCTGCAATTATATTCTATGGCTTTTATGTGGAATAGAATTTATTGACTTTTTCTACTCATCGTTTCGCACAACAATAAAACCCAAAACCCAAAGAAACTATAGCAATGTAGGTTCAAAAACACTGTTAATAGACACAAAAAGGGCAAAAACAATAACATTGGTGAAAAAGTGGGTTGAAGAAGATGAAAGTGTGGCTTTATCTTTGATGAAATCATGGTCGAAGTTGATTAAATGAAGACGACCAAATTTGAAAGAAAATTGCGCCTAGAATCGTATTGTACAGAGAGAAATATTTTGAAAATGAGATGAATCGTGTAGCTGGGTAACTGCCCAAAATTAAGTCCATATTCAAAATCAAGTTCCTAAAATTAAGCCTAAAATCGTGGGGCTAGGAAAGCCCAAATCTGCTATGTTCTGTAAAATTTTGTTATGTTTGATAAAAAAAAAATGTTTTGATAATATAGGGTCTTATTTAATTATGAAAGTGATTTTCCCTTAACATAACACCTATTCAATTAACCAAAAAAGAAGAACGAAAAACATTGCAAAAAGGGCTTATTGAAAGGTAGAAAAGAAAGAAAAGACTCACAATCTATTTGTATATGGTGCTCCATTTGTTTTAATTTGTTTTTTTATTTTGATTTGGCATGAAGTTTAAGAAAGTAAATTAGAATTTTAAATCTTGTGATTTTAAATTAAAAATATGTAAAATGTATCAAAATGTCAATCTTGTGGTCTTAAACATATCATATGAAAAGTTTAATTTAAAGAGCTACTTATTAAAAAAAGAAGACACATTCTTTTTTAAACAGACTAAAATGGAAAGTAAGATAAACAAATTGAAAAGTATATAAGTTATACTCCCTTTGTCCCAATTTACGTGATACACTTTCCTTTTTAGTCTGTCTCAAAAAGAATGTCATCTTCTATATTTTGAAAGAATTTAACTTATGCAAGTTGAGGTGCTTACTTGTGCGCAATCAAAGTTGGAGAGTATACTTGCTAGATTAGGCATAGTTTAAGGGCCTGCTTATATATTGAGTTAATTCCTTGGATAGTCACTCAAGTTTAGGGAATTTCCAACAAAAATATTTTTGTTTAATTTAGGACAATAAGGTCACTCATGTATCACTATTTTCCTCAAAATGTACCTAAACACCTCAAAATCCTCCTTCTCTTCTAGTTGGCATGCCATGTCACTAAAGCCCATTTTTATTTCTAATAATAAACATATTTAACTCATCAAATTCATTTAACTAAATTTATATTTTGTACCTAATTAAATATGATCTATTAAAAAGCGACAAAAGAATCAAATCATACTTTTTATTATGCCACTTTTATAAATGTAATTTTCTTTTAATCTCGATTCAAATATATTATCTTTCAATTTAAATTACAATTCAAGTTATTTAATTTTTCTATTCAAATTCAAGTTTTTTTAAATAGAATATTTTTTCCACATTAAACAACATTTTCTTTCCACATTAAAAGAATTACACAGATAACACAAAGATTACATTCATATCGGTTTAACTTTAAAAAAAATATCTAATTAAATTGTATATTTAAAAAAATAGAGTTAGTGTAAAATTTTCCTCTTTATTTTTAGTTATTTATTCTTGTATATATAGTGTATTTTTGGCATTTCCATTTTCATACCATCGAAGTCTTTTTATTTCTCATGCAAAAGGCATAGAAATTTTCATTACTATAATACTTGCTTTAAAACATTATATTATTATTCTTATTTTTTATTTTGAAATATTATATTATTAGTCTTATAAGAAATATAAAATATTATTAATTTATTTCATGTTATGCTATAGATATTCCAACTTGTCATGTTAATATCTAGCAATATATTAGACTAAAGCTCTAAAGTAACTCAAATTCAATTTTTTAATATTTTAATTTTTAATTTTAAAACTTATCTATAAATTTTTAAAAATCTTTTTTTAATTCTAATTCATTCGGATTACATGCTAGTTTGTTCCTTTATCGCTTTTTAACCGGGTTATATTTGATTAGATATAAAATATGAATTTGATTAAATGAGTTTGATGAGTTAAATAAGCCTATTATTTTAAAAATATGAGGCTAATGATGTGGCATGCCAGCTAGGAGAAGGAGAACTTTGAGTGTTTAACTACTTTTTGAGGAAAAGAGTGATACATGAATGATTTTATTGTCCTAAATGAAATAAAAATAACTTTTGTAGAAAATTTTCTAAACTTAGATGATTATATGGGAAACTAACTCTTATATATATTGTCAATATAGAAAGAAGCTCTTTTTGAGACAGATAAAAAATAAAGTAACACGGTTAAATCGGGATGGAGCAATTAGTATTGTTTTCCCTTCTTTGCCTTATCTACTTGCGGAGTGTTACCATTTGGACTGAGAAGCAAAACAGCCGAGTAGTCGTTGATAGAGATAACAGCAACAACGGCTGTGCACTGTTCTTCTTCCTCTTCCCTAATTTTCACTTCTCCAAACAAAACTCCATTTCTTGGTTTCTCCATGGCAGCTTTATCCAAACCGTCGTTTTAATCATTTACCCTTTCAAGAATCAATCGGACGACCCAAATTCGTTGCCAAGATAAAGCTGCTTATATTCCACTTGACCAACGATGGATGTTTGAAGAATCTGAAATCGACGGCCCTGTAAACTTAAAATTTCTCCCTTTTAATTTTACTCCATTTCTTTTATCTTACTTGTTTTACTTGAATTATTTTTAGTAGAGCTGAAAAATACATAGATGACGATAGTTCAGGTATGAAAACGAAACAACCAATGGTGAGATGTGAAACTCACGAAAAGTGATAGTTCAGGTGTGTTTTGGACCATTAGGTTATCTGCATAGGCTTAAATTTGGGAAAATCAAGTCTTGAGCTAAGCTTCAAGTATGTTATACCTAGTAGTTTATAATGTTGTATTGAGTGCTACTTCAACCAGTCTGCATTTGAATTTATCAATTTCATTTTAGCCTTGATGACATTCATGTGGTTGATATGACAGGTTGAAGACCACATTCTTTAGGAGTTTTTTGTAAGTTACATAGGCTATGTGTCAAAAGTGTATCTTTCTTTCGTAAGTTGCTTGTGCAGTCAAACACAGTGATATATATATAAAATGAAAAGGAGCATATAAATTAAAAAGAGAAAGAAAGAACTTTTCTGTTGCAGAAATCCTCAAAGTTGAAAGCTTCGGTTGCATCTTACGCTACCTTAAGGGTTAAGAGATTCTTAAAATCATCTCATTAAAGGTAAAATAAGAATTTTAAAGTTAAATTGTTTTTAAATATAAAAATTTGACATTCTTTTTGGGATAGACCAAAAAGGAAAGTAGTGCCACGTAAATTGGGACAGATGGAGTATAAGATTTCATTATGCAATGTTTTCTCTATGCCCCTGAATCTACACAGTGCTAGCACCATCTTCTTTTTAAAAAGGGAAATAGAAGGGGAAAAGGATGAATTTTGTAGGAGAGATTGTTGCTAGCTCATCTGCAGATGTACACGAGGAGCTAAGTTTCAAACTAATTTCATGTGTCTCCATGATAGATCTTTGGTAGTCAAACAACAGTGACTTGGAAATCCCATTGACTTTTACAACAACAGCAGCATACCCAGTGGAATCCCACAAGTGGGGTCTGGGGAGTGTACGCAGACCTTACCTCTACCTTGGGGAGCATAGAGGCTGTTTCCAATAGACCCTCGGCCTCATTAGCTTTTGTGTAAGCAATATTAAAGACATGGCCGCATGTAGTATTGCTGCTATGTCTAATATCTGCATTACTATTGAGAGATTGGGAGCCGAGAGCCAGGGGATGAGTAGAATGACTAGGCAGTTATATTGGCTTAATGTTTAAAGATGTACATAGTTTTAGTGGTTAAGCATGACTTAATTTCTTATTGAATGAACATAACCCGAGTTTTTTGTGTTAAAATTTTGCTAGAGTTTCTTAAACAAGATTATGAACGTTCTTGCATGATGGAATGGATAATATATGGCAAATAACTTATTCTTCTTTCTTCCTGTAGGATATTTGGAACAAGACATGGTATCCCAAGGCTGCCGACCATGTGAACACAGACAAACCTTGGTATATCGTTGATGCCACTGACAAAATTCTTGGAAGATTGGCATCAACTATAGCGATATATTTAAGAGGGAAGAATCTGGCTACATACACTCCAAGTGTTGTCATGGGAGCATTTGTCATAGTGGTAAGTTTCTGTATTATATAACTTTAGCACGTTCTTGATCTCTTTAACTGTAAATTATCTGCTAGTCTGCAGTTTGATGTCTGAGCAATTCTGTTTTTACTTGAATACCCGTAAGGTTATGCTGAGAAGGTTGCTGTATCTGGGAAGAAGAGGACCCAAAAACTTTACAGGAGGCACTCCGGCAGACCTGGTGGGATGAAAGTGGAGACTTTTAATCAACTCCAACAGAGAATTCCTGAAAGAATCATTGAACATACTGTCCATGGCATGCTTCCCAAAGAGAGGGTTAGTAGGCTTTACTATTTTTGGAGTTCCGTTCCATGCTGGACCTATATGAGTTTTCTTGATTACTTTGATTAACCTAAAGAAGATATTAGGCAATATATAGGCCTTTTTGACGTTGGCCCATTGGCCGAAATTAATTACTGGGCTAGCCAAAATATACAAACATATACAGTGATTAATGACTCTATATATTAACTCTATATATATATATATATATATATATATATATATATATATATATATATATATATATATATATATATATTATGTATACAACATGTATATTTATACTTATATACAAAACCTATACATTTGCTGGCTATTTTGTAAATTAGATCACCGGAAGGCATTGGACTGTAACTATCTCATTTACATACAATGTTGGGGACAAAGTATCACTTATCAGATATTAGGGACTCCATAAATAACTCTCGTCTCCCAGAGCACACATGGAACTCATGATAGATTCGTATTTGTGTGTGTATTATTTCTATACACACGTACACTCACATGTAAACCTTCCCCCCTTGGAACCACTGATTTTAATCCTAGACTCGCCTCCGCAGAGTATTATGTCTTTGAATGCTCGTTTGTAGGCAGAAAATGGGTTAATCAACTCTACATGGCTATGGTTTGCTTCTAAATAGTGGCAGATGAGAATTTCGCAATACATGCTTTCAGGGTTATTTATTGTGTGCATATACTCCCTCTTTCAAGAAATTGATAAATTCATTGGATCTCGAAATTTCTAGTGATTGCACTGGTTTTCACTTAAATCACTGATACCAATTCTAAATAGATTCAATTATCTGTTTATGCAGCTTGGTAGACAATTATTTACCCATCTTAAGGTATATAAAGGTCCTGAACATCCTCACGAGGCACAGAAACCCATCGAATTGCCGATTAGAGACAAGAGGATACAGAAGCAGCGGTGAACTCCAAGCGATGCCACTGAGGAACAGTTCTCATTTTTTGTTGTTGATATTCCTCTAAGTTGTTTCTGATTAACATGTGTAGCTTCATATTTCAACTCCAGTATAGTACCTGGTCTCTTGCTATTCTTCTTTATGCTTTTGCAGAGGTTTTTCATTACAAATTTAGTTGCCTCACACCCATTTTTAAGCAATTGATGTTCTTTAGGTTTCAGTTCTAATGAATGTTTCTTAACCTTTGCTTAATCCCTGAGATTTGATTGAGGTTATACAAGTTATTCTATTTGGCATCCTAATTTCCATATAGGGTGTGTTCGGGAGGGAAGAGCATCAGAAAATGTCTTTCAATTTTTCCATATTCGATTGTTTAAAAACATTTTCTCTAGAAAAACAAGTTCTTTCAAAAATGAGGAAAATGACTTTCATAGTGAAAGTAGGGAAAACAAGTTCCACAAATGGCATTCCACGTTGATTGTGTCCTCTCCATCATCCAACACACCTCATCTTCACCTTCATCCCCACCACCTCACACCCCTACTCTCGACCTCCATTTACCATAGTATTGTTTAGATTATATACAAATGCTTTTAGAATAAGATTTTCTGCTTACATTCGATACACAAGAAAGTAAATAAGAAACCAACTTAGTTTAGGCTCTTATGAGATCGTCAATGCCATTGCAAGAGAGATAATGTATTAGGTTTTTATTTTAGAATAATACATTTATAATATTAATTAAGCAAAAGTGTATATTAAAAAGGACAAGTTAGTCATATCAAAAATTTTATGAGTCAATAATAAATAGGTTAAAAGAATAATTACATCGAAGGGATGAGACCCGATTCAATTCTGTGATTAAATCAAATTCTTTCCTTCGTTAGTTTACCCATCAGAATCGACCGTCACGTCCAACGAGCGCGAGCATCCCACTATTCTTTCTTTTCTTGGGGCATTCTACTAGCAAAGAAGAATCCTATAAGGGGTAGTACCTAGTTGGGGCTTTGTGGTATAATTCTTTGTTGAAAGAGGTCTCTGCCGACCCAACGACTTTCCGATGTGATTGCAAGCAGCGGGGCATGGAACGAAGTTTAATTCATCACGATAGGAGTTCACCAATTCTAAGAAAGGGCCGGTCATCCAACGAGAAGGGGTAAATCAGGTCAGCCAATTAAGGGCCAAAAAGTAAAATAGAGGAGGTAAACGTAATCTTGAAAACCACAAGGGAGATCAGTGTGATGAAGTGACACCTAAAGAAAGCGAGACCTGAAGAGAGAGAGACCTATCGGAGGTCTCCGAAATTATCCCTAAAAATAATTGAGAAGATAAAAATTTGCATCGTCAACTTGATTTCTAACTCTATAAAATCTCTGTTAAAAAGCCTCGAACTTTCGCATTAGAATCAACCGTGAGTAAGATTAAGTTGAAGTCGACAAGGTTACTTAAATATGGAAGAATAAGGCTATAGTTGCTGCCTAAGGGTCCAACTGTATTTAAATGTTAAGTCTAGTTAAGGTAAATGAGTTTAATAAACGAATAAGGCGTCGGGCAAAGGTAGGACGACTTATTAGCTTCACCTATGTGTGTCGCCTATACGCTTCACCTAGGTGTTTCACCTACTTGCTCACACATCCTACTTGGTTGAATGTCTTACTT
This sequence comes from Lycium ferocissimum, assembly GCF_029784015.1. Lineage (NCBI taxonomy): Eukaryota > Viridiplantae > Streptophyta > Magnoliopsida > Solanales > Solanaceae > Lycium > Lycium ferocissimum. The sequence continues at coordinate 15,626,636 of NC_081350.1, forward strand.
GTTTAAGCTACTTGTTACACGTCCTACCTACTTGAGCTACTTATTTCCCGTCCTACTTGTTTCACGTACTATTTATTAAACAAGGATGACACACGTGTTTAGAGCTAATTAGTAACCTACTTGCTCAAGTAGGTGACAAGTGGGTGATACACCTACTTAAAATGTATGGACTAGATTAAAGGGGAGGGAAAAAGGAAAAAGAAAGTAAGGGGTCGGTTTAGAGGCCTTACAAAGCAAAATTAGATTTTTGTCTATTCATTTTCACGCTCTCTCTCTCTCTCTCTCTGTCATTTCGACCAAAACAGCCCCCCAGCTCTCCCAAACACCTACCAAGACTTCTCATATGATCCCAAAGCAAAACCAAAGGTAAAAAACATAGATCTTGCTTCGGAGAATCCATAATACAAGTGTGGTTGTGTTCTTCTAGTTGCTGGATTTGGGTGTTGTGCAAAAGGAAGTAAAGCAAGTATAAGGTATGAATTTGGATATACAAGGTAAGCTCTTTCTCTTTTCTATGTGTATAAGTTAGTTGGAGCTTAGCTGCACTTAGTTGCTACTAGTTGGTAAGTTAAAGGTTGAAATGAGAATTGTGTTGTGTAACATGTTGGGACTGGTTTTATGGTATAAAGGGGTT
>NC_081350.1:15627369-15666476 GCF_029784015.1 Lycium ferocissimum
TTTGGGGGGGCGGGGAAGGTGGTTTCAAAGATGTGGAGGTTGAAGACCATGTGAATGTTGATGGTAATCATGTGGAAGTACATTGAAAATCTTCTTTGCAACTTGTTGCGAGATACAATTCATGTAGGTGATAAGGTTCTTTGAGAAACAGCAATGTTAATGCTAAAGTTTTCAACTCGATGAAAGCACAAGTCTCTAAGAACCTTTAAACAATGGGTGGAGGGTGCTTTCATTAAGGCTATTAGTGTTCTTGTCACTTCACAAATCGGTCATGCCAAGTAGTGGAGGAGCTTGTTACGAACCAAGCATGTTAAAGTTCCTTCAATCTGCTAACAACGTAGGGATAGGTAGCTAAGGAGTGATCAAGAATAAGAGGATGGTCAGAAGGGTGATTTTCCATGTTGTACTGAATCTGCTAAGGAAATATCTGAGGAGCCTATCATATCTTCACGAGATATCCATGTTATTTTTGATAAAGCTGCGGTGACTTAGAGTGCTTGAGAAGCGAAGGCAACGTGGCTTTATCTAAGGGCATTGAGATACAAGCGAAAATGCAGAACAAGGTAGAAGGTTGTAGAGGCAGACATGAAGTAGACAAATCACCTGCAGGTTATGAAGTAACTTCAAGAAATTTGCAGAAGCAAAATCAGGGACTTGCAGGTCTTGTTAATGAAGAGAACAACTTTGGATCTCCATCTAATGGTGCTGAAATCTGTGGCAATGACCAAAACAATGTACAAGGAAATGGTGATGAGGATAAAACACATGCAGGCTGTCAAGAAATTGATATACCTACTACGAACACACGAAAACAAGGCGATAGTATAGTGTCAAACGGCCGATAAGTAAAAGGCGTAGGTATTCATCGTATGCGGGATTCAGTTATTTGCAAGTAACCAAAAGCGTAACGACGGCAATAGTACGTACGCGAGTACATTACAAGTCCTACATATGCGTGTACACAACGGTATGCTTGCAAAGCCTTATAGTAATTTGCAAGTGGCAATACCATACGGTGAAGGTCTAGGATTGACATGGATGAGGAGTCGATTCTTGTGAAAATTTCTCTGATGCGCAAGGATGGGGATTTGTCTCCTAGACAGGTGGAAAGTGTAAAAAGGCACAAAACTCATGCAAGGAAGGGCAACTGGGATGGTAAGATGATTGCACAATTTGTTCCAAGACAAATACCAATGAGACAAGCAAAGAAGAATGTGGCAGCTCCAACGACTTCAACAAAGTCCACGAAATCCAAGAAGAAATGATGAAGTTTCAAGACTTTTTGGAAAGGCATGAAGAACAAGACAAGGTGGAAAATTCAATGAATATAGAAGATTTTTCAATTTCAGAGATTAAGGATTCTATCTTTATTCTTGTATTATTTTCTCATTATTTTAGCATTATCATGTGTAATATAATCACAGAGTGTGATATAAACTCTGTGATGATCATAGCTTATTTGATCATTTCTAGTTCATATTTTCTACATTCTTGTTAGTGTAGAAGTTCTTTCTTTTCAATAGGATTAGTAAGGTAAGGCCTAGTCCCGCTGCTTTTTAGGGGGTTTTTCCCTGCTTTTTAGAAAATTTATAAAATTAGCCCTAGGCCCACAAGCCTAGTGGACTTTGCTTTTAAAAAAAAAAAAAATTACCTCAAATTTTTGTGTATGAAAAATATATAAAATGTGTATGTGTAAGCGAAATTTTTAATATAATTTTTCATACACAAAATGTGAATGAAATTCTAAGTCTTGAGCGAGATATACACATTTCATACCGTTCTCATGCATAAAATTTTGAGCCTAATGTTTAAGCCTTGATCGAGATATACACATTTCATGCGTTTTTCATACACAAATTTGAGCGAATTTTTTAAGTCTTGAGCAAGATATACACATTTCATACACAAAAATTTATGCGATTATTTTAAGTCTTGAATGTTGTATCAAAGTTGTATACAATGTTGTTGTAGTTGTATTAATTTTAGAGAAATCTAACATGAACTTTATACACGAAAATGTGAGCGAAATTCTAAGCCTTGAGCGAGATACAAATTTCATATCGTATTCATACATACAATTTTGAGGTGATTTTTTAAGCCTTGAACCAGATATACACATTTCATACAGTTTTCATACACTAAATTTTGAGTCAACTTTTTAAGCCTCGAGCGAGATATACACATTTCATACATAAATTTTTTAGCGAAAAAATAAAAAAATAATTTTTTTAAAAAAAGTATGTTTATTATAGGGTTTGTAATGTTATATTTTGTAATTAGAAAACTATTGTCACGTTTCTTAAATATTTCTCCTTAATGTGTATATATACGTAATTCACCCCTTTTTTTAAGTATTTCTACTAAAAGTTTTCTTTTATAGTATTAAAAAAGGGAAAGTAACTTTTTTGTCATTGTGAAGTTGATATGATTGTCCTCTCGGATAAATTAAACATCTCTAAGGGATTTCCTTAAACTTAAATTTAACCTTCAACTTGCAGTTTTTGCATTCTTACAAGTAAAATCTAATGTATTTTATAGAAAATTTAGATCATTAAATGATAGGATTTCGAAAAAGTATATTGTTTTAACCTTCGATGATTTTTAAAGCATAATAGTCACTCTAATATTGATGGCTTAGATTTAAATTTCAAATTAAATGTGTTAAAGAAAACAGTACTAGTAGAAGATAATACTTCAATATACATATAATACATAAAAAGATTTGATTCTTTTTCAAATGCCTACCAGTTGCTTCAACAGAAAGAAGTTTTTCAAAATAAAACCTTACCTAAAATCAACAATGTCGAGTGATTTAATGCATTAACTATATTATCAATTGAAAAATAATTATTCATGACATCGATTAAAAAATTATTATAATAACTTTACATCTTAAAAAGTTAAAAACATATTTTATTTATTGAGCCTCTAATTATAGTTTCGCTTGAGGCCCACAATTATGCTAAGCAGCCCCTGGCCATTTATCATATTTGGATGACTAGAAATTTTAAAAAAAAAAATGGAATGAAAAAGTCGCCCGACCTCAGGTTGTGCGTCAGCAAATTAAACTGGAAAATAAATATATAAAATTGTAGAAATTTTACATAGGAAACATAAATGAAAAGATAAAGATTGGATAGATGAGATATTGGCTACTGGGGATACATAGATGCGGCAGGGATCAGCACGAAGGAGCAAAGGCTCAGTTTAGGTGTTTTTTTTCTTTGATTGCTACAACAGTTATAAGTTTTGTTTTCTTGCTTGGTGATTAATAATATGAAGTTCGTTTGACCCAAACAAAAAAAAACAAAAAAAACATGAAAGTTCTATAAAATTTCGAAAATTACAATACTAAAAATTGCACTAGGCATCAGAAATTGCTAAAAAAATCGCACCAGACAGCAGACATAGACCTAAAATAGCAAAAATGTTAAGAACTGCACCTCCAAATGTGAGTTGCAATTAGATCTTTTTAATTTACTTTTACCATATTATTATTAAATCTAACAACGAGAGTTTGTTAAATATTTGGCGAAAATCAAAATTGTTAACTTTGAAAAAATTAAAGAACTAAAAGTGCTCATACACATATTTAAGGGACTATTTAGACCTACCCTCTTATGTAAGGGATCATTTCATCATTTTCTCGATCTATTAGAAACAAAATAAGTTAAATCAGAATTTTGAATACGGACATGTATATTAGATTACAAGTTTTGGGTACGTGGTTTGCACGTGTATCCATGTTAATCAATTCAAACTCTTTAAAATAGTACTATATAGTTAGCCAGTCAAAACTCTTGCGTTCAAAAGATGAATATTGCGGAAATGAGGATGTTGTTGTGGATATGTAGGCATACTAGGAGACACAAGATTAGAAATGAAGATATTCGGGACAAGGTTAGAATGGCATTGATGGAGGACAAGATGCGGGAAGTGAGGATGGAATTAAGGGTGTCAAGTGGTAGAATGGGCGGCGGGAGGTGGGCCACAAGGGGCCGGGTCGGGGCGGGGGGCGGGCCGTAAGTTAGGGGCGGGCTTGGAGAGGGAAAAGGGTGGAATGGGGCTACACCTCGGGCTAACCGGGCGGGGCGGGTTATAGTTAGTCGGCGGGCTTTTTTTTTTTTTTTTTTTTTTAAGTTCTAATACAAAAATAGACATTTACATTTACTAATAATAATAAAATTAACATTTACATCTAATGATAAAATTGCTAAATTAAAAAAAAAGTTTAGTCGTCGTCAAATTCAAAAAATTTGAGTTGTAAATTTAAAAAACTAGTCGTTGCTAATTTTATTTGAACCCCTAAATTTATGGATAACTTCACTTTGGTCATATTTTCAAACTATAAATACCCTTCATTCTTCTTCATTTTCTGATTTTTCCACAATTCTCTCTTTATCTAAATTTGTTATTCAACTAGTGTACATTACTTCACCTCCACCTTTTCCTCGAATTCGAAGATCAACTTCAAGTGCGGTGTGGATGCATTTTGAGCGAGTAAATGAGGAACATGTTAAATGTCAACATTGTGGTGACATATATCTCCACAAGTACGGAGCGTAGGGTATTAGCCTATTGGGGGGTGGGGGTGGAGGGGGGAATAGGGTGTGTTGCGTAGACACTTGTGAAAAGGCATGAAATTGAGGCGAATGATTTATCAAAGGTATATTTGTTGAGATAAGTACTACCACAATCTAATACATACTATATCTTGAAATGTATCAAAGGTATATTTGTTGAGAAAACAAGATTGTCTAGCTTTAAAATACAATTTTTAAAGAAAACTAAAGTGCTTTCAAGTAAAAAGAGACTCCTAATTTATTGGGATATAATGTTTTTAAAATACTTATTATTAGTAATAAATGTAGTACTTATCTTTTTTTTTTTTTTTTAATTTGAAGTGGGGGCGGGGAGTGCCGTGGGCCATCGGCAAGACTCGGTGGGCGGGGTACAGTGGTGTCCTTGTGTCCCCGGCCCCTAATAAAGCCCACCTAGCCCGGCCCCTTGCCACCAGTGGGTTTGGGCGGGTTCCTCATGATGGAATGGTTCGTGCATGTTAAGAGGAGATGTGTGGATGTCCTGTTGTGGAGGTGTGAGAGGTTGCCTATGGATGACTTTAGGAGAGGTAGAGTTAAGCCAAAGAAGTATTGGGGAGAGGTGATTCGACAGGACATGGCGCAGTTGCAGCTTACCGATGACATGATCTCAGATAGGAGGTTATGGAGTACACGGATAAGGGTAGAAGGTTAGTAGGTAGTAGAGCATTGTATCGCTTATCATTCCTTAATAGTAATCGTGGGATTCCTCATGTAGTTTTTTTGTTACTATCAATTGTCTCTTGTTCTTCGCTTAGTGTATTGTTTTGTCGTAGTTACCCTTTCTTTTTTACTTTTTGACCTGTTTTGATCTTGCTTTATCTTTACCTTATCGAAACAGTCTCTTTCTGCTCAAGGTAAGAGTAAGGTATGCATGCATTATCTTTCATCCCATACCAAAAGACTTGTGGAAATACACTAGGTATGTTGTTATTGTAGTAGTAATAAAACATAATGAATCTATAGAAAAAATGCACAAGCTGAAACTAATGAATGATTAACCTATTTCATCGACAAACTTGATTGTTGTATGTAAAATAATGAGGTCTCGTCTGACCCGCAAAAATGAAAAACTAAACTTAGTTAGATAAGTACAATGTGTGATGAGATTTATTTCGATGTTATAATCATGACAAAAATATGTGACATAATCTTATTTACCTGATACTTGCTTTTAAATGATGTTCTCTGTGTATGTTCTATTTTAACTTTTCGATTGCTTTAATTTGTTGCATTTTAAAAGTATTTGAGACCATTTTTTTTTTTGTTCAATTTGATCTTTAGTTTTATGATTATAGAAAAGCCAAGTATGGAAGGTAATTAGGATCAATTATTGTTAGTTAGGAAACCTTTTCCCCGCTCACTATTACCGGTTCAATAAACTTTACTTACATGCCTCTCCCTGCAGCTAATTTATTCTCAGGGAAAAAATTAGCCCCTGATTTTGGTTCATCCTTCTCATATAGCTGCTCCCGAGCCATTTCCAACGGGTGTGCTCGAGCAATGGAACGGGACAATTTAATTGTTATTTAATATCCCTTTAGTTTTGTAATGCATGTGTGTGCTTTGTTTATTTTATTTTTCTTTCTAATTTTTACATGAAGGAGGATACGGTCTTAAAAATATTTTGTTTTGGATGTGCGACCCACATCGTTAACTAAAAAGATTAGGAACCGACATATAAGGTGTAGGATCTCTTAATGGTATGAGACGTTTGGGGACAAACCGTTCAGGCTTGGCTCAAAGCGGGAAAATCACACCGTATTAAGAGTTTTCTTCGACTATTTGACCCAACAATTGGTATCGAAACGATGATTTGGGGGAGCAAAGTATGAAGATCTTAGAAGTGTGTCATGGGCCCGAACTTAGGGCCTTTGCCTTTATGGACCGGTATACGCTATTCTTCTTCAGCACCGAGTAATGAGTATACGAAACTTAGTTCGAACAAAAATTCTTGGATGTGTGAACAAATTCGCACATTGGCAGCTCAAAAGAAAAAAAGAACTACTTATAAGGTATTGGATACTCTTAAGGGAAAAGGACACTGTGTGTCATTAAAATGAAATAATCGCGTTAACAACTATTTGGGGCTTAATCCCACTAGGCGTTCGTTATTTAAATTAATGCCAAAAAATGGCCGGTCGGCCCAAAATAATGTCGAGGTGATCGGCCCCGAAACCAGACGCAAAAAAAAAAAAAAAAAACTTTTTTGTGGTGGTAAATTGCCAAAAAACGTCGCCACTAAAGTAAGAGCTGTACGACGCATATATACATATGTTGGAATGATATATACACTTTATATACAAAAATTATACATTTTATATATACATATCTTTGGAATTAATCATACATTTATTATACATAAATTATGCGTTAATTATACATTTATTATACACATATTATATAATAATGATATGACATTTATTTTTAACTTATACAATAGTGATACATATTATATACCACAATGATACGGTTTCTATATTACATTTTTTATACGTATGGTATACTTTTTATACAAGACTGATACAGTTTATATATACATGCTGGAATTATATATACACTTTTTATACAAAAATGATACATATTATATACAAAAATGATACAATTTTCTATTCTTTACAAGGCGGTTACCTTTGTCTTTGATACACATTATATACACAAATGATACATATTATATACAAAAATGATACATACCTTAGTGATTCATATTTTATACGGTTTATACATTACGGATAGATGCCGATACATATTTTATACACAAATGACACATATTATATATAAAAATCGGCTCAAACATTTTTGCATTTGGGTTTTTATTTGAAAATTGTCTTATTTAAGTTTTGGCTAATGGATGGAATTAGTTTAATTGCTACACTTTGGGTTTGGAAAAAATTGGGCTAGAGGGTGGGATTATTTATGGCCGACCAGCCACATATGTCCTTTTCCCTACTCTTAACGGTGTGAGAATTTTTTGGAAAAATTGTACGGGCTTGGCCCAAAATGAACAATATCATTGTCAGGTGAGGTGTTGGATACTCTTAATGGTTTGAGTTTATCAGGGGAAAACTGTGCGGGCTTGGCTCAAAATAGACAGTATCACATCGTATTTAGAATATGCTTAGACCATTTTAGCCCAACAATTGATATCGGAGCCTAATTTCAGCGGGACGAATTTGACAAAAGCAGATGATGGTGTGGAGCTCGGTTTACTTTCCCTTAGGAGCTTAAAGACGCACATACGAGGAAGCTAGTCGCGGGCTTCGGTTGCCTTAAATACTTAGATGATGTGGGTGCACACAATGAATCTCGGAAATTGATCTGTGGACTGCGTAATGAGCCACATAGAACTTATTTCAAGGGGAAGACCCGTTGATCATGCAGATTAGTCACGCGAAACCTAGTTCGAATGGGAGATTGTTGGTTGTGCGGCGAAATCCGCGGCGTTGATAAAATTTGAATGAATCCCAGGCTACTAAAGGTGTAGGATCTCTTAATGTTGTGAGGCCTTTTGGAAAAGTCTTGTGAGCTTGACCCAAAGCGGACAATATCACACCGTATAAGAGTATTCTTGGATCGTTTTAGCCCAATAGTTTGATAAATTGGTTGACTGCAAATATAGCTTTCTGTTCTTTAAAAAAATCTTGTAAATCAAATACATTTTCTTTCAAAATAGTTTATTTCAAAGATTATTTCAAATCTACTAAAAATAACAAGATAATTTCAAATCAACTACTTCCTCTGTCCCATTTTATATGAGGGTATTTCACTGGGCACGAAGTTTCAGAAAGAAAGAAAGATTTTTGAAATTTGTGGTCTAAAATAAATTTTAAATATATTTGTGACTAAAAAGAAAGAGCATCATGTAAAATGGGACATTGGGAGTATTACTTTCCAAGATAGGTATAATCATAAGCACAAATCAAAATAGCCTTGACTTTTCCTTCAAAACTCAAAGAAAGATTCAAAGGTTTTTGTTATAAAGATGGCAACACATATGCCAACAACATGTAGCACTAATGTTTTCTCAAATAATCAATTATTCTCTTGTCTGTATATAAGTGACAAAGGAAGATTGAAGTGCTCGAAAAGTTAATGAAATAGCAATACTAAATGTTCAATTAAGTACTTATAAAGTTATAGAATATTTCGTTCCAAGTGTCAGGAACTCCAGCTAAACACCAATGACTACAATCCATTCCTGTTCTTCCAACAAGCCCATAAATTGCAGGATGTCCATCTTTACGCAATAGGCAAAGATTCGTGACATCAAGCAATGTCACTGGCTTCTCAATTGTGGCTAACACTTTCTTAAGCACTGTCAATGCTGGGGGCAAACCTCCAGGATATATCGAACCACTTACTGGTTGCCTTTGCCCTAAGCAAGTTTTTACTCCTGGTTGATTCCAATCGGTACCACTGTTGGATTCACGAAGAAAAAATAGCATGAAATGATCAAATATAAAATTCAGTTCTTGCATGACGAATTAGATTGCTTTAATTAGTCTTTGACATCATACATACATACATACATATGTGTGTGTGTATATATAGACACACACAATGAATGACATATGAATTGTTAAACTAATATGGTAATAGATCTTGAGATTAATTTGAAAGATGGTTATCTAACTTTCACTTATTATATTAAAGTAAAAAATAAACTAATTTTTGTAATGGAAAAATAATTTAACCATGTCTATATAAAATGTCAAAAAATGTAGAATAGTATCTTAGAAAGACAAGCAGAACTTCACTTCAGCAACCTAAAAATAAAATGTTTTTTTTTACCCACGTAAAATATAAAGAACGCATGATATGCCACATGGTAAAATATGTGAGCATTATGTTAGATTAGAAGACAAGTTTTGAAAATTTTAAGTGGTTCTACAAGTTATGCTAGGTGAATTGTAATGTGATTAATTATAGTTACATTACAATTTTATACATCTGGTAGTTTAGCTGTGTTTTTTGTAGCGAAATTAATTAGTAGTTGCTGGCATTCTGTACTGCGAATGACATATACAAATATAAGTATAGTTGAGTTATTATTTTCATTACAAAAATAAATTTTATGATTTTATTATAATAAAGTAAAAATCGAATGACTATCCAGGAAACTTTGTCCTAGATCTAAGGAAAAAGAGAGAAAGGATTTATTAGATCTTGAGAAGTTAATCCTAGTAAAATTAGACCTAATCATGCTAACTCTTAATTGGTCAAACTTTGTAGCACTTACTTGTAATGTGATGGGGAAATTCCTTGAAAGAACACCATAGTTTTTGCAGGATTAATGTTGGTGTCAATCCACTTAGCCCATGTATATAAAGCTCTCTCAAAAGCAACCACACGATCCATGTCTTTATAGTATTGGCCACCTATTTCAATGTAATCCCATCTGCAAAATAAAAAGCGACAGAGTGAGGATGTGATGTTTTTTATTTTCAATTGTGTTGTGCTAAAATGAGAAGGATTAATATATCGCCAATCCCTTAAACTTTTCATTAACTTTTATTTAAACACTCAAATTATGACTTGATCCAATTGAGCGCCTGAACACATGATCTTATCAGACACTCTCAATTCAAATAATATTGGAAGAACCTTTTTGCGTGCTTTCAAACGTCTATTAGGTAGTTAAATTAACCATATAAAATAGGTCATCTCCTTTAATTATAAGCACCAACCTCAACTGGAACAAGTCTAAGGTTTTACAGCTTATTGAGGCCAATGCATATAATTAAAGGAGGTGATATATTTTAAGTGGTTAACTTATCTACGTAATGGACACTTAATAACATGCACAAAACAAATTCCAAAATTTAAATCAAAAGTATCTAATAGAAACACTTTATTCATGTTTTTACGTGCTCAATTGAAACAAACAAAGTGTAATTCGAGTGTATAAAAGAAATTTATTAGCGGATTATCTGTATATTAAGCAAAATGAAAATGAGGAAGTAGTCAGAGCTAACGGTTGAGAGGCTCCTCTGCGGTTCCACCAATGCCAAGTGTTGAATATGAGCATGTCAATTCCATTCCACAATTTGCCACCTTCAATTGAGTCCAGTTTTAAGATTCTGCCCTTTTCTTCCCTCGCAACATCGACCAAATACACACTCCGATCTAACATCACGTCGATTCCAAAATCCTGAAAATAAAATATGTTTGTTAGCTTAACGATTTAAATTGAGTTTAAGTGCAATACAAATGGTTCAATGGAAGCAAAAATTTTCAAGAACATTTGAAACAAACCATTTCGGAGCATAAGAGTCATTCTAAATAGTGTTCAATCGATTACGTGTTAATCAATATTCGATGGAAGAAAAGAAAATCCATACTAGGGAAGGATGCACCACAAAAGAGGGTGTGCTTCACGTTACGATGTTTTGGTTTAGTGTTACATAATTTTAGGACATACATTTGTATTAGGTTTGCACCACATTCTAAAGAGGAGTTATAAATGCTATGGTACGTATTCTACTTTTATTGGTTTAAAATTATAGATCTGTATGCGCAAAACTTGGTAAAATCTTGCAAATAGGACATGATCTTGGAAGTTGGCACTTGTAACATGTGCTTCTAGGTTCACATTTGCTCCAACTATTGCTAGTTCAATCGAAGACGACAATTTCTGTTACATAAGATAGGTGGATCTTCCACTAAAAGAGCCAAATCCTTCATTATCAGAAAGTGGACTTACACTAAAGAGGCAAATGTGACAGCACAAACTTGGAACCTGATTCTTTTTTTTCCTACTATTAATTTCATTGATCGTACCATAATTTTGAGTACAAAGTAAGAGGATGTTTGGCTAAGCCTAAGCCGGTCAAATTAGCTTATAAGCACTTTTTGTTTTGTTATGCGTTTGATGAATACTAAAGTACTTATAAGTTAAAGTCAGTCAAAATTCATAAGTTGGTCATCCCCAACCTATTACTTTTCAGATAAATACTTTTGATTTGAGCAAGTATTTTACTACAGTATTTTATCTAATTCACAAAATATTTTTCTCAAAACAAAAATCGTCACTTCCTCTTCACTCTATATCGCCCATTCCTCTTTTTCCTTACACGGATACTTTAAATTTATGTTATTATTTTTTACAAATAATTTAAGGACATTTTAGTCATTCTAACAAAAAAGTAGCTTATCAACACTTTTTTACCAAACACGTCAACTTCTTATTATTCCCTCCATCTCATTTATATGAAAGTGTTTAACTTGCCGCGAAGTTTAAGAAATAAAGAAAGACTTTTGAAACTTGTGGTCTAAATCAAATAAATTGGTGTGACTAGATTCATTTCATAAAGTTGAATTGTTATTAAATATAGAATGTGTCATTCTTTTTTAAACTAACTAAAAAGGAAAAGTGTCATATAAATTGGAACGGATGGAGTAATAATTTCAACACTTCTATCCGAATACGTAACTAATAGCCTGTTTGGCCAAACTTCTAAAATCAGCTTATTTTAAAAAGTGTTTTTTCCAAAAGGACTTTTCAAAAAAGTGTTTTTTGGCTAAAAACAGTTTGTGTTTGGCCAATTAATTTAAAAAGTACTTTTGAGCAGCGATTAGTATTTGGCCAAGCTTTTAAAAAGTGCTTCTAAGTGTATTTTTCTCAAAAGTACTTTTCAAAAAAGTGTTTTTGGGCAAAAGCTATTTTTTTAGCTTCTGAAAACTGCTTCGACTACTCCCCAAAAGCACTTATTTTCCCCCAAAAGCTTGGTCAAACACCTCACTTTTTTAAAATAAGCACTTATTGAAAAAATAAATACTTTTGGGAGAAAAATAAACTTGGCCAAACAGGCTATAATTTATTTATAATCAGTTTCTGCATTTAAAAATATTTTGAATACCTAAACCTTATCAGCTATTTTGCAATCAGTTAATTCAGACGGGCTCTAAGTCGCAAATATGTATGTAGGGAAAATGATAAAGAAAAATTACCAAGAAGGTGAATATAGAGACATCGCCAACTCTGGTTGCATTGTATTTGGTTTTAGGGACTGATGTGTAAAGAAGGCATACAAGTGATTGCCATTGGTTTCGACTGAGAGAATCTCCTACAAACATTATGCTTTTACCTTTGAATTTCTGCATGAATGCCCGCCCATCAAATCTGCATAATAAGAAGAACAAAAAATTAATGAGTGGGGTTTTCATCCGCTTTAATTTAATTAACAAAGATAATAGGATGAAAAGCTTGCTTTATTTAGTTGTATGTGTAGTTGTTTAACATTGGTTTTGTAACACCTTGTTTGGATGGATGTCATGTATTGTTTCATAATATATCATATTGTATTGTATTATAGTGTGCGGTATTATTTTAATGAATACAATATTTGAATAGATTGTATTGTTTTCCATCGTTTCGTAATGCCAAATACTAGCAATAAGATGAGTAAGCTTATAATTTTAACAAAATAAAAAAGGAAGAATATGGGGTAGAGTCACTAGGTAAGGAAAAGGGTAAGCGGAATTATTAAATAATAAGTAACACGAAGATGAGAAAAGAAATAAGGTAATAACAACGCGATCACACCAAGTCGATCGTTAAATAAAATGATATTTTTCATCATTACGTAACAACAGAGATTTAACAATACCATACAGTAAAATTTAAGTAACAATAAAAATAAATATTACATTTAAAGTAACAATACCATACCTACAATATAATAAATGTTTGATTATCATTGTGATTGGGCCATAGATGCATTTAATTTTCACAAAATTATGACTGTTCTAGTAAAAAAAGATAAAATGTTTGTGTCAATAAGTTACAATTCAAATTACAGTACCATGAGATCACATCAGAACGAGATCAACTAAGTGAAACAAAAGTCAAGATTTTCCATAACTTGGTTTAATTAATATTCCAAAGCTAATTAAGTTTATAGTGACAGTTCAGCCACCATAATGAAATGATTATTTTTACAACTGGAAATCTGACAAAAAGTGAGAGGGGAGGACCCTACACCTTGTAAAAGTAGTTTTAAAGAGCAACAGGGAACAAACATCCTAGACCCCCAACACTGGCTCCCTGACATTGTTTAACAAATTTTATTATTTTCTAATTATTTGCACATGGGAGGTAGGATCTATGTAAGATATCTTTCGCCTTGCAGTATGTTACAACTTTCATGTGTGGTAATCTCCTATCAAATTGCCAATTAGACTTAGGGATCTGAAGTCTATTTTAAACAGAACATGTCTAGATATTGATCTTCATCGAGTGGTCAAGGTCTTAATTGGTTTCTCCATTCTTTGATGTTTTTCTTATCACTTTTTAGGAATTATATAATATATCACACCTTTCACAATCACATGGTACAATTTTAGATCAAGAACTAATCTTTATTGTAAGTAAAGATGACAATATTAACTCATGAAAATATGACTCACATAATTTGTTTAATGGGCATATTTTAATACCGAGTCAGTTTGGGACCAAGAATACATCTTTACTGTAGAAACCCCAAAAATAGATATGATTGAAATAAATCAAACAACAGGGTGACATCATTTGCCCTCTGCAAGCAATAAAACTGAAAAACACCCGTGTGGTAACAATGATGCCAATTCTGACGTTTCCGAACGTAGTCAAACATTTTAGAACAAATTCAATTTGTTAAAATGATTAATAGTAGTATTAAACACTTGACAATAATGACTGGGGGAAAAGCGGACCAATTTTGGGGGGATAAACAGAGAAATGAATGAGAGTCAATTACACCATTTGTGGTTATGGTGGCATGGAGGAATGGATTTCTCTAGGTATGGATTTAAACTCTGAAAATGAAAAGGAAAAAAAATTAATAGGAAGCTCTTCTCCTTTGATGGGTTTTAAGCCGTGCAAATTTAAATTAATCGGAACACCAAATCGAGTATCGCACACCAATGTGACGATAAGAACAACAACATACCCAAAGATAATTCTATAAGTGGAGTTTGAAAGAATAAGATGTACGCAGATCTTACTCCTACTTTTGTGGAATAGAGAGGGGGTTTCCGATAGATATCGCACACCAACATAAAATTTAAAAAAGGAAAGATCAATTAGAGGCAGAGCAAAGATTGTATTGTGGGCTTCGAGATTCCCCATTCAGAAATCATTATCAAAGCTGCCAATTTTCTGGCGGTGGTCACGGGTCACCATACAATTACAAACATTTATTCCACACCTCAAATGCCCCCTCCTCCATCTATTCTTTCAAAAATCTTCCCTCTAATCTCCATCACTTTCACAAATCATTGCACATTACATATATACATAGATTGTAATTAAACATCTTTAGAATAGAAAGATTCAAAAACAAGAATCAAATAACATTATTTGCAGAATGAGAGTCTTGAAATAACAATAAAGTTATCTTGGTCTAACTTATATGTCACGGGTTCGAGCCATGAAAGCAATCACTAATTTTTGCATTACGTAGACTATCTACATCACACCCCTTGAGGTGCCGCCCTTTCCTGAACACTGTCAATGCGAGATATTTTGTGCACCGGACTTTTTTTTTTATATAACATTCTATGTAAGTTTTATTTCAAAAACCATACACTAGTAAACAAGAAAACATGAATTAGCTAGTGACTAACAGATTTTATAGCTAAACAACAAAATTCGCCCCTAATTCATATAGTGACGGATTCTCAACTGATTATCAAAACTACAAGCAATCCAATGATAGATCAACAACGTTTTGTAGCTAATTTTAATTTATCATTTTTTTAGTGATAGAGATATGGAGTTATTAGAATTACCTCTTTAAGGAGCAGCCATGGGGTTGCCATCTGTACTTAAGGTAATCTCGATCAGGTCGACCATTCCTTTGACAATTGAATTCATGTTCAATGAAAGGACACTGTGTTGAGTTGTAAAGAGGATATGTTTCATCTTCAACCCAACTTCCTTCAAAATAGTTGCAACTCTGCTTTGGATTATAAGTTGGATTTGCATTTGCATTTGAATGGTGAAGAAGCAGCACAAAAAGACTTGTTAAAATACCAATGAAGCCCATGGCTGCTAATTAATCTTGGAGAAGAATTGCCTCTTTTTTTGCTACTTGTCTGTTTCTCTATGCCGTTTAATATGAGTGTTTCTGTCTGTATATGTATGTGCTCACGAATTGTTAGATTGCTAAGATCTAGGAAGAGAGAAAGATTGTTTAAATATCACTAACTTTTTCTGAAAAGCAAGTGAGATTTACGTATGAGTAAGTTAAAAATTGTCAGAAAGAAAAGGTTTTCACATTTTTGCACATATTTGACCACGGTAGATACCGCAAGGGATGCGGCATGGATAAATAAGATTTTTTTACCTTGAGAAAAGACATCATTTGACTTCGAACTCGGCGACGAAAACTTAGTTTAAGAACTAAACTTAAGTTGTATTTATTCTGCCCCCCTTAACAACTTTCAAGTTAATTAAATATAAAAAATACGGGTGACGCAAGAAAGTGTGTTGACTTTCTCAAAAGCGCGTGGAAGGGAAAAAAAATATCAAAAATGATTCCAGTTGTACATATGTCCTCTTCTAATTGGATGACAATTTATTATACTTAATTATACTTTTTTAATATTTTATTTTTCCTTTCTCTTTCTTCTTCTTCTAACCCTACCCCCCGCCCTCCCTCTCCCACCCACGTGCCCCCACCCACCACCCTTTCTTCTTCTTCAACCCACGCCCCTGCCCTTTCGCCACACACCAGTCCGTTTGAAGGGCAATTCGTGCAATTTCTTTCATTATTGAACATTGCAATTTCTTCATTACTCATTGATGAAAAACCCATCAACCAAATAGCTTATAGAATCAATATTTTACAGTTCCAATTGTTGCTTTTTATCATTTTTTTTTTCTCAGAAAATTTTATTTTTGAAATTCTTATTTGGGGTTTTCATGAAGATATTCTTTTTCCATCAATCTAATGGAGAGATCTTGGTCCTTAAACATTTTCCACTTTCTGCTTCTTTGGCTCTCTTGCCAAGGTTACTTCAACTTTTTAACAAATATGACAATAAAGAGAAGGATCACTATAAGAAATTCAAAATGGTAGTAATTTTCTAGAATGTGAAAAGTATTTGCAGGAAAAA
Organism: Lycium ferocissimum; assembly: GCF_029784015.1. Lineage (NCBI taxonomy): Eukaryota > Viridiplantae > Streptophyta > Magnoliopsida > Solanales > Solanaceae > Lycium > Lycium ferocissimum. The sequence continues at coordinate 15,644,067 of NC_081350.1, forward strand.
AGATTATATAACTGAAGCTAAAGATTTGAACAGGGTGTGAGGATATTTCTTAAAAGATTTGAGGAAAGAGAAAGGATACTTTTCAGGGAACCCAACTGGGCAGTTCGTGCAATTTCGTACAACTTCATTGCTTCAGTGGTGGGGAAGGTTGGCGGCGGCGGCGGCGGCGGTGGTTATGGAGGTGGGTGGAGGTGGAAGTTGGCGGGGGCGGGGGGGGCAGGGGGGGATTCGGTTGGCACAATTTGATTTAAGTGGGGTGGGGAAAGGAGCGGGAGGTGGTGGTTATAGTGGTGGTGGTGGAGGTGACAATGCGCGTGGGGCGCGGGGTGGGTTGAAGAAGAATGTTCGGTGAGTAATGGGGGGTGCTTGAACGGGGCAATGAAGAAATTGCAAGTCGTGGGTTGATGGGTTTTTTTTTTTTTTTTTAATTATTGTTTAATAAAATAATAAAATAGGGAAAGAATGAAGAAGAAAGAAAAAAACTAAATAAATGAAAATAATTAAAAAAATATTTAATGACGTGGACCAATCATCAGGCGAGTGGTGAACAACACCTAGATCTCAACTGGTCCACGCCGCTAAGGGGGTATTTAATTAACTTGAAAGTTGTTAAGGGGGGTAAATAAATACAACTTAAGTTGAATTGCTAAACTAAGTTTTCGTGCCAAGTTCAGGGGTTAAATGATGTCTTTTCTCTTTTACCTTTAATCAGAACTATCTTGGTTTGAGTTTTGGGCATGTAAAAAAATTTTTTTTAGGGAGTAAGCCTTACGCGGTGTGAATTCAAATTAGTCAAGACTCCCAGGAGGGTATGAAATATGGTGTGGAAAATCCAAACAAAAAAAAATGATAGATGTTGCGTGAGATGAATAAGATCCTTTCACTTTTAACCAGAAATTTTGAATTCGAATGTAGAGACCGAATTATTTTTAGTAGATAGCACTTTCCATTAATGGGTTGTATGTGTGTGAATTTGATTTACTCGGAACAGTGAGTTATCAGTGGCAAAGTCGTCATAATATTTATGGTTTGACAAACTCATTAGCATTGACTCAAAACTCAATCGGTAAAAATAAATATGGTTTACAACCCACATACTAAACATATTGAATTTACCTCCGGTGAATTACTAATACATGATGCGTTAATTTTATTTTATTTTTTTTAAAGAAAAGAAAATAGATTGCTAAGATCTGTTGCTATGTCTTTCACGCATTTAACCAGAGTAGTAATACTAACTGGACAGCAGGGATTACTCTGTCCACTTGGAGATGTTACTCTTGTACTCCATAAAATATAGAGATAAATGTATGTAAAACCTCCTTAAAATATCACGTTTCTATTTGCTTCATATTTAAATTATTCTTAAGTTTACGTTACCCTCTATGACTTTCAGGTGCTAAACCCCTCACGGCCTCACCCCCCCCCCCCCTCGCCTTCCTCCTCCTCCTCTAAGCTCATTCCCTATCGTGCTTGTCCTTGTCCCCGTCCTTCTTCTTCTCTATTTTCTTCTCATATGCAATAGAAAAATTGAAGACTTATTGATTATTAGTAACTATTTTGGATTGATTTTGATTGAAGAAAATTGAAGAACGTTGTTATTGGGCTATATTGAGTGTGTTCGTAGAAGAAGACAAAGTAGGTCTAACTAATTCTAAGATTTAGTTGATCTAAAAATTGAAATTATTGGGACTGGCATTAGAAGGTTGAATCCCAAATTTTGGAGTTGATTTGAAATAATTCGGTGAATTTTAAAGCTAAATTATGTTGTAAAAATTTCTATGTCAACAAGTTATGGTGATCTAAAGATTTTGGCCACAAATCCTACGAATCGCAAAAGATTTTGGTAATCCATCAGAATTTGTGGTCAAAATCTTAAAAATCACCATAGTGGGCCAAGTATAACTGATAGGATACCCAACAAGTCTCCCCCTAAGTAGAGGAACAAGATTTTTTTGGGCAAATTAAATAAAATAATATGTGATAAAACTACAAGCAATTCATATACTTAATACTGATAGGGAAAAGGTTCAAATATAACCTTATACACTACGATTTAGAAACATTATACGCTCAGTTAAAAAAATGACATGTTATACTTTTGTTACACAAAGGACTCAGATATACCCTATTCTGCTTACGTAAGCGAAAAGCTCAATTTTAAAATTATTTTGAAAAAACTTAATTTACAGTCAAATACCATTCGGCCATCTAGTTTACAAAATATATACACAAGGTATAGATAATGTCTACCCTATATATATATATATATATATATATATATATATATATATATATATATATATATATATATATATATATATATATATACACTATACATACCTAAACACAACATATACGGCGGAGTGAGGTATGTATATACACTATACATACCTAAACACAACATATACAAGAGTGTGTACTTTACACTAAATATACATATACTATACATACCTATCCACAACATATACAGCCGAAGTGTATAGATAGTGTACACTTCGGCGATGTTGGTAAACTAGTTGGCCGAAGGGTAAATTTACGTAAGTTTTTCTTATATTTAACCACCATTCTACTATTCGAATAAAAATCTCATTCGGCATGAGTGAAGTGGACACCACATAAACATGCCACCTCATCATCCTGATCTTTATTGATGATGAACATAAGTTTGGTTTGACAAATGGTATAACTCAAATTATTCTTTTAGGAATATTGATATCTATATACATTCCCCTATCAATATTGGCAAGATTTAGCTGAAGATTATGTCTAGCAATTAAAGCCTGAAAAGTTTAGCGATTGATAGTTGAATTATCTACCAAACAAACTAAAAAAGTAGGAAAACTCCTAATTACACGTTGAGAATGAATATTCAACTCCTAATTTCACACTTGTTCTCTTCCAAAATTGTGATTCGTCCAAAAAATCGCATTATTCATCAAATATTGGATCTTATGAGTTCAAACAATTTCATGGCGGTAACAAGTATATCCCTCATGTATGTCCATATTCACTCATGTATATCACTGTTACGCTTGCAACAGACAACACCTACAACATGGTATGTCATATCTATCAATAATATCACCTATGTTGCTCGGACTCGGTGTCGAGTGTCGGATACGAGTGCGGATCTAGAGGTCGGATTCGGATAATCTAAATTTTAAGATTCGGGGTTACGGATCCAGTGCGGATACGGGTGCGGGGATTCGGCTAAAATAATTCAAAATTATAAGAAAAATAACTAAATCTATGCCTAGAAATAAAAAAAGAAAAATAATTTTTTATAGTTATGTTTCATTTAATTAAATATTAATTTTTAATTAACTTGAAACTCTTCTAGATACATTCAAGAGCTCTCCGTTTCTTTCAATTTGGCCTCAAATTTTTTCTCAAATTGGTCCATGGATTTGGTCAAAGTATCCAATGTCGTTTGACCAGATCCAACACGAATCCGGTGTCGTGTCGTGTCGGACACGGATGCGGCAGCAAAAGTGAAGGGTCCGAGCAACATAGAATATCACACACATATTTTCATAACTATGCAAAAGATATACATAACATATATGAGATACATGGATATATATATAAGGGGATATACACTAATATATAAATGTCTATGCATAGGTTTATATAGAGATATTTACGTATTTAAAACCACCCTAATCACCAAAATCCAACACAAACCACTCCAACTCTTCTCAAAATAAGCTTAAAGTTCAGATTTATCTTCCCAAAGATACTTTAAAACTATTGTAACAACACTCATTCGATTTAATAATACAGAAACAAATAATCAGACATCATCAAGAGAAACTTAAATCATAGATTTCTTGATACGACACTAGTTTGAATGATTTATCCACGAATACTTTATCTTTGTAGCAGCAATATAGTTGGCAAAATTATTAGTATGTTGTTGTAAAAAGGGAGACCAAAGGTACTAAGAGAGTATTGCATACCTAACCAGGTTCAGAGAAAATAAAGGTATTGGCTTATAAATTCTAAAAAACATTTCCGAGAGTAAAGCCATTTTGCATACCTAACCAGGTTCAGAGAGAAGATAAAAAGTTTTAAACTTAAGATATTAATTGGGGAATGAAGATATGGATTTCTGACCAGAGTTTCTAGCAAGCAGTTTCAGATTTTTTATTTTATTTTATTTTTTCTATTCTATTCACCAAATTTTCTTTAGCTTCACCAAGATTATAAGGTTTTTGGATAATTATATTAAGTATTAACCTTTTTACACAAATGAGTAGAATAGAGGGAAATGAATACGCTTTAGATGAGTCATAACTAATACTCCCTTCGGATCAAAAAGAGTGTCCACTTAGTCTTTTTTTCTTGAGTAAAAAAGAGTGTTCACTTAGTCTTTTTTTCTTGAGTAAAAAAGAGTGTCCACTTGTCAAATCAAGAAAGCATTAACTTTATCTTTCCAGATTTGCCCCTATTAAACGCTATGTGATCAAATCTCAATACCTATTTAATTAGAGGCAGTTTAGTAGAATTACCTATTTTTGTGTAGGAGTTAGTATTTTCTTAAGGGGTGTGCAAATGGTTAAGTGGACACTCTTTTTAATCCGGAGGAAGTAATTTCTTGCTAATTTTAAGGAGAGAGGGATGGCACTAAATGTTTTTTGCTAATTTTAAGGAGAAATTTTGGTTGAAAATTAGAAGAGAGAGGGGGTACTAAATACTTTTTGCTATTTTTAAGAAAAATGATTTTGGTTTTGATCTGTCATTTCTTTTAGATGAATATTGAATTTTGGCTACTGTGTGCCATATGTTAAAGAATGAGCTCTTTCATGCCAACTATCTGGCACACTTATCATACAGTTTCAATTTCTAATTAGTTTAAACTAAGAAAAGCCCTCTCAAAATCTCAAGATTCTTCATTGTTCTCAATAATCTGTTGTGACCAAATTACAGTTTAGTTTTTGCATCGACAGATTTTTTCTGGAGTCTAGAGTAATAAGAAAATGTGTGAAAAAATAAATTTGATTATCAAAGTAATAAATTGAAATTAGTCGCTGAGTCAAAGAAGTGAAAAAAAAAAATCATGTTGCAAACAAGATTAAGTATACCTTATGAACTTTCTGAGGTGAAAATAGAATCTCTTACCCTCTTACAATTTGAATAGAAGAACATAGTTTTTTCTAATCTCTTATGTGTTTTTTTCCAGATCTTTTATGTGTAAAAAATAAAGATCTCTTGTAAAAAAGTCATAAAACTAAATAAAGTTTGTAAATTACCAAAAATCCAATTCTCCCGTAAAAAATAAAAAATAAAAAATAATTTTAAAATCGATATTTTTACTCTCGTTAGCTGAAAAAGTATATATGAGCTATTTATGTAACGGTTGGGGCATAAATAGGTCACTTTTTTAATAGAGGTATGTTTGGACCTTTCCTTATCTGAAACTCCCATCGGATAAAAAAGAGTGTCCACTTATCCTTTTTTCTTTTAATTTGTTCAAAAAGAGTGTCCACTTACCTTTTTCTCTTTTGTTCAAAAAGAGTGTCCACTAACCAAATCAAGAAACAATTAACCTTATTCTTCCAAAATTATCCTTATTAAATGTTAAGTGATCAAATCCCAATAGTTATTTAATTAGGGGTAGTTTAGTCAAATTACTTATTTTTGCCTAAAAGTTAGTATCTTATTAAAAGGTGCGCAAATGGCTAAGGGGACACTTTTTTTATCCGGAGGGATTATTATATATAGATATAGGGAAAATGACATAGGGTACCTACTTAAGACTCTTTATTACAAAATATATGGATAGTTTTTCTTATCTACAAAACATAACGATATTTTACGAAACATGACGGATTCTCATATATTTTTCGTTTTTTTATTTTTTTCAGAATTTTTTTAAAAAAAATTAAAATTAATTTTTTTTTAAAAATATTATTATTTTTTAAAAAAAATTCAAGAATATAAAAAATTACCTCAAATTTTTGCGTATGAAAGCTATATGAAATGTGTATGTGTGAGCGAAATTTTTAATATAATTTTCATACACAAAATTGTGAGCGAAAACTTGAATATTGTATGAAAGTTGTTACAATGTTGTTGTAGTTGTATTTATTTTCCAGAAACCTAATATAAACTTTATATACAAAAAATGTGAATGAAATTCTAAGTCTTGAGCGAGATATACACATTTCATACCATTCTCATAAATAAAATTTTGAGCGTAATGTTTAAGCCTTGATCGAGATATACACAATTCATACGTTTTTCATACATAAAATTTGAGCGAACTTTTTAAGCCTTGAGCAAGATATACACATCTCACACACAAAAATATGAGTGATTATTTTAAGTCTTGAATATTGTATCAAAGTTGTATACAATGTTGTTGTAGTTGTATTAATTTTACAGAAATCTAACATGAACTTTATACACGAAAATGTGAGAGAAATTTTAAGCCTTGAGCGAGATACAAATTTCATACCGTTTTCATACACACAATTTTATTTTTAAGCGGATTACACATTTCAAGCATACCATTTTCATACACTAAACTTTGAACGCCTTGAGATATACACATTTCATACAACTTTCATACATAACTTTTTGAGCGGAAAAAATATTTTTTTAAAAAATAAAAAAACAAATAATTTTTTTAAAAAATAATTTTTTTAATAAAACAATATTTTTTAAAAATAAAAAATAATTTAAAAAATAATTTTTTTAAAAATAAAAAAATCATGTTTTGTATGGAGTTTGTAATGTTATGTTTTGTAAATAGAAAACTATTATCACGTTTCGTAAATATTTCTCCTTAATATGTATATATACGTACTTTACCCTATTATATATTCAAGAAGTTAAACAAACTATGGCCCTACATACGTGCACTGGTCAAGTACGGGGAGTTTCAGCCTAGATCCCTAAGCAAAAAGTAGCACCTGCAAGTATGAGATAGCTAACCCTAGCCTCTAGCGACACTCAAACTTGAGGAGGTTGGCTATTTCTCCCACTCCCAATGTTAATGGCACCTGTATGCGTGGGGTAGCTAAAGGCCTCTAGCGGCACTCCACTTGGAGATGTTGGTTACTCTTTTCACGTCGTATGTGATCATATTAATTTTAATCTGAGTCTAAGCAACACAAACAATTGCACATACAACTAGTAATCAAATTAAATCATGCGATTTAGTTACTTCATGATACTTCGAGTTAACTGAATAAGCATGTATAGCCAGTTTTTTTTTTTTTTTTTTTTTTTTTTTTGAATATCTTCATTTTGATCTATATAACTAGAAATTTTAATTCACGAAATTAAACTTGAGTGGTTACTTGAACATACAAACATATAACCTGGAATGTTAGACTTAGGCATTTCCATTAGCACACATAAGTCATTTCTTATTAAAATTTCCAACTTAGGAGAGTATGCATCAACTTACCTTCAAAAGATTGTCTAAGTTCTCCTTCAAAAATTCGTGTAGTCAATCGAACTCTACAATTAGATAATTCATAGTGTTAATTCAATCCACGTCATTCAACTCAATTCCTCTTATCAAATCTTTATATAGCCATTAATGGCTTCATATCGCTTCCACTCGAAAACTCCACCAACCTTACAATCTATACTCGTTATATGTCGTAAAGTTACAAACTTTAATAATAGGAAGTAAACAGGAATCACCTTGAACAACGTCCTCACAAAGCCTAGGTTTTGGGTTCTTGAAGTGTCTTTTGAATCTTTGATAAAAACCTAGAATATCGAAATTAATGGGTGTTAAAAAATATTAATTCATCAACTTGAATGAGAATCTATGATACACATCTTACTTGGAGTTAGGGGTTGAACCTTGGCCAATTTCTCAAACACTCTTAAGGATGTGTCAAAATGTTATAGTTCTTCTCTTCCCAACCCCCTTTTGGCTTTATATAACTTTTGGGCACTGAAATGCTATATATGCGCACCGTGCGGCTAACACACGAAAAGGTCGTTGCATGATGTTCACGTGTTGCACGCCTGTCATCCGAGCATGCCCCTTAGCATTGCTTGTGTGCGCGTGCAGGTTCTCTAGCATGAGAACCTTAAATAAAATGCTAATAATTTTGTGTAAGAATGTTCAAATGATTTCAAGTGTTGGAAACTATTCAGACTTCAAAGACTGTAACTTGACATATAGTTCGTAGCTAAATTCATTTTACATTGGGAGATATGATTGTTTGAAATTAGAACATGTTCGATTATGATCATCGTCTCCCTTAAATAAATCCAATTTGTATCTGATTATTTCTCCCATCTTAATAATACTCATACAATCTTCCAAACATACGATTTAAGTGTTAAAAACCTTCAAAAAAAATTTGAACACCACTGCGCCCAACTTAGAGCCTGAACGAGGATGTAATACTTAAGCGGAAAATTTCCTGGGCCTTACACTTGACCCATTTAGACTTGCCCAAATTTAATCTAACTTGTCATTTTCCACCTCTAACTAGTTGACAACAGGATAAATCCGGTCCCAACACTATTCCAACCTACTAATAAGTGGTTGGCTAATAAAAGTGCTTGATAAAATGTCATGCCCTAACTCGTGTTTGACATCAATTTAAGTCAAGTAAATTCATATTGCATATTTTCAATTGATAGAAAAAAGAAAATGAGCTTATCGTGCTTAGTGAATCGAGAATTACAAGAATTTACAAGATCAATGTTATTTATTTGATTATCAAATTCTCAATTATGGTTAGCGAATGGGGACACGCTTGCAATGCCGAAAGCCAAAATTATATATACTGTTTCTGTTAGAGTTGATAATATAGTTGGCACCACAGCAAGTGGTGTGGGCTGAGTTAGTTAGTATGCTGGGTGTATCTATCATTAGTAGTCTTGGGCCATTTAGTTTTCGGGTACATATATATAGGAGCTCCAAATAACATTTCAGATAGAATATACATTGTAAAATTCTCTTCTTCTTCAAATAATAGAATTACTCTTTCTCTCTCTTATTTCTCTTCACCGACTTCGATTCTTTTCACCATTTTCATCTGGATTTTGTCCATTAACATGGTATCAGAGCGAAGATCCTATTAAAGCTAAGTATTAGCTCTAGATCGATGTTACCCTCGAGTTTCAATTTCAAGTTTTTCAGGTTTTTTCGGGTTTTGCGTTGATTTTGCCCCAATTTCTAGGGTTTCGTCCATTTCACAATGATATTCTGCAAATTTTGTCCTCAACAGAGTAATTATCTCCAATTTTGAGCTTGTGAAGCCTACTAATCGAAGCGAGGGTTTCGATTGATGTTCGATTTGTTGCGATTGTGAGGTTGTTGCTTGCGCTAGGTTTTGCTCGATTCAGTTTTTTTTTTTTTTGGTCTGCAATCCAAAGATTGTGAGGTGCTGCTCGTGTTGTGTAATTTTTGTTTCGTTGAATTTTGATTCGCGATTTCTGGTAATTTCGTTCTATCTGAATTACGTATCGATTTACGTGTTTGGTTATCTGGTGTATTTTGTGTCTTGATTATCTGTATTTGCAATGACGAATGGTACTGGTACTGAGTCTCTTGCTACAAGCGGGGATACCTCTATGCCTGCCTCGTCTGAGCCTGCTTCTCGAACTGCATTTCATCCTGATAATTACACCCACTCCTGTCATCCCTTGTATGTGCATCTATCTAATGTGTTAGGTTCCTCTCTAGTAACTACACCTTTTGATGGTACTGGTTATGGTAGTTGGAGAAGAAATATATTGGTGGCCTTGTCTGTACGGAATAAGCTAGGTTTTATCCAAGGAATCTCTACTAGACCTCCTGATAGTTCGCCTTTAGCCAGGCAATGGCAGCGTTGCAATGATTTGGTAGTATCATGGTTGATAAATTCTCTTACTAAGGACATTGCTCGTAGTGTAGAGTATTCAAAACTAGCCCAGGGTATATGGAGTGAACTGGAGGAAAGGTATAGTACAGCTGATGGAGCTAGGATTTTTGAACTTAAAAAGGAATTACCTCATATCTCTCAGGGCTCATTAGACATAACATCATACTTCAATGTGATTAAGCAACTTTGGGATGAAATCAGCTCTATTTCTACTAATCACTGTTCTTGTGGGGGAAGCAAAAAGGCTGATGATGAACAAAAGCTTTATCAGTTTTTAATGGGCCTGAATGACACATATCTTCAAGCTAGGAGCAATATCTTAATGATCAAGCCCCTTCCCAGTGTCAGTAATGTCTATGGTATATTGTTGGCTAATGAAAAACAACGAAACATATCATGCACTTCTCAGTTTTCATCTGGTTCTGCCTCCTTTCATGTTGGAGCTTCCGGTTCCAATTCTTATCCTAGGCAATAATTTCCTAATAATGAGACTCTATCTGGTTCTGGTTTTCACAAAGGAAGTACTTCCAACTCCAATCCCCATGCTAATACTTCTAGACAACAATTTTCTCCCAGAATCAATTTTGATTTTCAAAATTAGACCTCTCTCCATTGTAAGTACTACAAAAGATCTGGGCATAGTATTGAAAAGTGCTATAGGCTACATGGTTTCCACCAGGTTTCAAGTTTACAAAAGGTGGTAACCCAAGAAAGACTGCTGCTCATGTTGAGGTTGAATCCTCCAATAACTCTTTTGGGTATTCTGATGCTGTTGGATCTGAACAGACTTATTCCCTTCATGGTCTGACCAAAGACTAGCATTCCCAGTTAATATCAGTGATGCAACAGACCCACATTTCTGATTCCACTTCTGCTTCTTGCCTCATGGCTTCTGCTAACTTTGCTGGTAAGCTGATGAATGATAGTTTAGGCATTAGAACTTGCTTGTTTACTAGAATAGAAAATACAATATGGATCATAGATTCTGGAGCTTCTGACCACATGACATCTGATAAAACTATCCTCTTCAATATGCAAACTCTTTCTATTCCCTATCTAGTTACTCTCCCTAATGGCTATAAAGTCAAGGTTACAAATGTTGGTTCTTTGACTTTGTTTCCTGATCTTGTTCTTCACAGTGTGCTTTACATTCCTAGTTTTCAACACAACCTTCTTTCTGTTTCTAAACTTGTTGCTAAAGATGGTGATAATGTTAATTTCACCAACACTATATGTACCTTACAGGGCCCTTCTCTGAAGAAGCCACTGGTTCTTGGTAGGGCTGATAGTGGACTCTACAAGCTCTGCTACTATCCAGCTGCTCTATCTTCGGATTCTTCTAATGGGTGTACTGTTCCTGCTGTACCTTCTTCTGTTACTTTTCCTGTTTCTTCAGTCTCTAAAATTCCTACTTTAGTATGTGCTGATTCGGTTGCTGTAGTTGATGGTGTAACTGCTGCTGTAAATATGAATAAAACTTAAGTACTTTGGCATTATAGACTTGGGCACCTACCTTTTTCTAAAATGAAGAACATTTCTCACCTTGGGTCTCATTTGTCCTCTAAACAGTCTTTTGATTGCCCTGTTTGTTCACTTGCCAAGAAGTCCAGGTTATCCTTCCCTGATAGTTCCATCAAAAGCACTGCCCCTTTCCAACTTATACACATAGATACTTGGGGGCCTTACCATAGTCCCACCTATGATGGATCCAAATATTTTCTTACCATTGTGGATGATTATTCTAGGGCAACTTGGACTCACTTATTAGGTGCCAAAGGAAATGCCTTCACTCTTCTTAAGGCCTTTTTAGCAATGGTAGAAACTAAATTCCATACAAAGGTTCAAATAATAAGGAGTGACAATGCTTTAGAGCTAGGCTCTAGTCTGTCTGGTTCTAAGTTTTTTTTTCTGATTTAGGGATCATACATCAAACTTCCTGTCCACATACCTCACAACAAAATGGGGTAGTGGAGAGGAAACACAGACATCTGTTAGACACTGCCAGAGCACTACTATTTCAATCTCACCTTCCCATTAGATTTTGGGGAGATTGTATTCTTACAGCTACATATTTGATCAACAGGTTCCCATCTCCTTTGCTTAATCACAAAAGTCCTTATGAACTGCTTTATGGGACTGTTCCCAGTTATAGTCATCTCAAATCTTTTGGTTGCTTGTGCTATTCTACCATACCTAAAACACATAGGGATAAGTTTCAACCGAGGGCCTCTCCATGTGTGTTTGTTGGTTTTCTTTTTGCCAAGAAGGGTTTTAAATTGTACAACCTTGACTCCAAATCTTGTTTCATTTCTGGGGATGTGCTTTTTCATGAGTACATTTTACCTTTCCTTAACTTTAGTACTGGTTCTCCTGCTTCCTGTCCTTTTCCTTCTTCAGCTTACTTTGAGGATCCCTCTTCTTTTCCCAATTCTGCTCCTGTTTTTATTCCCCCTAATTCTGCTGCCCCTCCAGCTTCCTCTCCTGTACCAACTTCCCGAATTCCTCATCCTCATGTTGTTTCTCCTGTCCATTCTCCTGCTATTTCCTTCCCAGTTCCCTCTCCTCCTCTTATTGTCAATCTTAGGAATTCCACTAGACCTAGAACTAGACCTAGTTATGTAGACAATTATATTTGCAATTCTTCTACCTCCACCTGTGATCCATCTTGTTCTATGCCTAGTCAGCAACATGTTTTTAAGCCTTATACTTATTCTCAGGCTGCCTCACTTCCTGAGTGGCAAGATGTCATGAGAAAAGAATTTGAGGCCTTGGAGGCAAATGGAACTTAGGCCATTGTTCCCTTGCCCACTGGTAAAAAGCCCATTGGGTGTAAATGGGTTTTTAAGGTCAAGTATAAAGCAGGTAGTATTGAGAGGTATAAGTCTAGGTTGGTGGTTAGGGGGGACACCCAACTTGAGGGGATTGATTTTCATGAAACTTTTTCCCCTGTTGTAAAGATGCCAACCATTAAAACCCTCATTGTTGTTGCTGTTAAACAACACTGGCCCCTTTACCAATTAGATGTTAATAATGCTTTTCTGCATGGTGACTTGGATGAGGAAGTCTCTATGAAGCTTCCTCCTGGTTTAACAGTTTTTTCCCCTCCTGCCTATGGTCCATTGGTTTATAAATTGCAAAAGTCACTTTATGGTTTAAGGCAAACCTCTAGACAGTGGTATGCTAAAATTTCCCAAGCATTGCAATCAAAAGGTTATTCTCATTCTCTTAATGATTACTCTTTATTCAGTAAGGGGTCTAGGGATTCTTTTGTTATTTTGGCTGTTTATGTGGATGATATTGTGATTACTGGGACTGCCTCTGAGGAAATATCTAATCTCAAGAGTTTTCTTAATGATACTTTCAAGATAAAGGATTTAGGGCTCCTGAACTATTTCCTTGGCATTGAGGTCTTATATACCCCTAGTGGTGTGCTGTTACATCAGAAAAAGTTTGTTGCTGACCTGTTGAAAGAATTTCATTGTGATATTGTTTCTCCTGTTCTCTGTCCTTTGGAGCTTCATGCCAAGCTCAAAGCTGGTGTGGGTGATCCCTTGCCCAAGCCTGATCTATACAGGAGTCTCATAGGCAAGTTGAATTTCCTTACTCATATTAGGCCTGATCTCTCCTTTGTTGTGCAGCATTTAAGCTAGTTCATGCAGTTACCATGTGTTCCACATACGACAACAACTTTACATCTTTTAAGATATCTCAAGGGTACATCTGAGCATGGTCTGTTTTTGAACAATTCTCCTGACTTGTGTCTCAAGATTTTTAATGACGATGATTGTTCGCTTGCCACGACGATGAGCGATCACATTGCACTTTTGTGCTCTCCTTGGTGGTAGCTTGATTTGTTGGAAGTCCAAGAAGCAGCCTGTGGTGTCTCTTTCTTCAGTCGAGGCTGAGTACTGGTCATTGAGTAAGGCAGTGGCTGAAGTAGCTTGGCTCACTCGTTTACTTTGTGATTTTGGTTTTCTTGTTCAGGAACCAGTTCCTGTTTTTTGTGACAACTAGGCTGCCATTCACATTGCGAAGAATCCAGTATTCCATGAACGCACCAAACATATTGAATTGGACTGTCACTTTGTGCGAGGAAAACTGACTGATGGTTTGGTATCCTTGCATCATACTCCTACTGCATCTCAACTTGCTGATGTCTTCACCAAAAGCCCACCTGGTGCTGCTCATCATTTTCATATTGGCAAGTTGGGGGTTCATCCACCCTCCAACTTGACGGGAGGTGTTAGAGTTGATATTATAGTTGGCACCGCAAAGAAGTGGTGTGGGCTGAGTTAGTTAGTATGATGGGTGTATTTATCATTAGTAGTCTGGGGCCATTTAGTTTTCGGGTACATATATATAGGAGGCCCAAATAACATTTTAGATAGAATATATATTGTAAAATTCTCTTCTTCTTGAAATAATAGAATTACTCTTTCTCTCTCTTATTTCTCTTCACCGACTTCGATTCTTTTCACCATTTTCATATTGATTTTGTCCATTAACAGTTTCATGGTTTTTGTCAATCGTACAATTTAATTTTTACCTTGTTTTATTTTTTGTTGCATATACTTAATTTATTAACTTCTAAGGTAAATTTATTTTGCATCTCAAGTTGTAGTACTTGACAATAAAACATTGTAATTTGCGCGACTTTTACTTGAATTAGTAGATATATCCTACAGCTAACGTCCGATATTGGTTCGATTATCAATTTTGAAGTATAATCTCAGTTCTCCGAATAGATATTTCATAATTACTATGCAAGTTTTTTTAATTTGAAAATCGATGAAAATATATAAAACCGATTCGAAATGAAATAAAGACTAATGAGTTGAAAGTTCTGCAAGATTCCTGTATTATCTCATCCTGTGCGTCAAGAAAAGTTTGATTTGTATGTAGTATAATATTGTTAATTAATACTCCCTCCGGTTCCAAAATAGTATCCGCTTAACTTTTATCGTCTTTGTTCAAAAAGATTGTTCATTTATTAAATTAAGAAAAAATTAACTTTATTATTTTATTTTTGTTCTTATTAAGTGTTAAGTGATCAAATTTTCATACCTATTTAATTAGGACAGTTTAGTCAAATTATATATTTTTATTTAAAAATTAATATTTTCTTAAGGGATATATAAATTGCTAAGTAAACACTCTTTAGAACCGAGAAAATAGTAATTAATAAAAAATTAAAATATGCCATAATAAAGTGGTTGACCATGCAAAAAGAGTCGGCAGAAATTACTATTGTACGGAAAAGTTCCATAGTTGTACTTTTGGTTTGCTGACTTTTCATCGCATGCACGTGGAAAAATCCACTCTTTTTTTTTTTTTTTTTTATGTATCTAAATACTATTCTCTTTTTTCTTCTATGGGTACCAATTTTCTGAAAAAAAGTGAAGTTGATGAATCACATCTTTCTTTTACGGAGCACTTTTTCAAATATGTTTCCTTGAAATTTTGGTTTTGAGATAATTGATTGGTATAATTAAGTAGATGGTCAAACTCATGGATTCATAAAAATATTGTCTCCGTTCATTTTTACTTGTTCATTTTTTACTTTCATCCTTAAGAATTAATATATAAAGTATGTATTTTACTATAACACTCATGTTAATTGGTGTATAGTTTTATCGGGCTTGGAGAATGGTTTGGAAATGAGTAATTAATGATAAGGATAAAACAAAAAACAAAAAATTAAATGCTTTATTGATATCTTTAAAGTGAATGATAAAAGTAAAAAAATTATTTTTAATATAATGGACAAGTAAAAATAAATAGAGGAAGTAATATACAATGGAATAACAATGATATGCATAGTTTTTTTCTATGTTTTTTTTTTTAAAGTAGACTAATTATGTCGAAAAGATTAATCAAAGTTGATGTACACGCAAACTAACTTTAATTTTATTAATATTAAAAGAGAATATCGAGGCATTAGTTTTGAGATAAGATGAGAAGCCGCCCATGATGAAATTTAAAACAATCCCTTGCCAACTGTTTTAATTGAAGGTGACAGGCTGTGAAGCTGATGGCTTTACTAGTTGCACAATATTTTGCAGATTTTTGAAAAACGAACAATAGTTTGTCTAATTTTGGGAGAAAATTCCCACAACTTATTTTGGTGGACCCATTACTGAGTCTTGAATTTTCTTCGACTTTTTAGTTGTATGGTAATGTATAATTAGAAATATAGCTTAAATTACTAAGGGATACTTTTAGCAAGTTGCATACATTCTCGTATCTAGTTAAACAATATCACATAATAGAATAGCAAAAACATGTCATCAAAGTTTAGAATTTGAACAGTTAAATGAATTACACTTGAAAACTGAGAAAGTTATATAAAATATTGTTATAACTAATGAAGTAATATAAAATATTGTTATTACTAATTAAATGGTTTTAAATTTTCTATTGATGCAGCCATAACATAAAACAATTTATCTACTTTTGAAAGGGGTTAAAATTCATCAAAGTAAAATTCCACGAAATGAAAGGGGAGTAGGACGAAAAGAACACGAAGAAATCAGACAAAAAAGAGGTCCATATCTAGCTGATTGCTTTTGACTGGGTCTTCTCCAACTGTGTGCATGGGGATTTGTGCAAACAAATTTAAGTCAAGACGTGTAGGCCTTTAATATCTCAATAAATTACTATCAAAATATCTACTAACAGTTTTCCCTCACATGAAGATTGAATTTCCTGCCTTCCTCCCAACCACATAGGCTATCAATATCCATATAGATAACAAAAAAAAAGACTTTAAGAAAAAAGGGAAAAAGTAGAAGAGAAATAAGCACCAAAAACACGATAAATTCAAAGTATTCATAATTTCCTCATAGTTCACACTTCTCTGTCGCAATTCTTGTGAAGGGATTTGAAGTACGAGATTAAACCACTTAATTATAATCTTTAGTGTGAATTTAGACCTATTCTTTTTCAAATTTAGAACTGAATTTACATATTTTAGAAGACACGAAAAAATTATAAGTCACCAAAATTAATACTTTATATTTCAAAAATTTAAGAAAATTATAGGCAAAGTAAAAGTTTTGACAAATGTGACGAAGGAATATCATTTTTTGGGGAAATTTTCAAAAATATATAATTTTTGAAAATAATTACTCCACGTAACCCAATATGCAATATTATACAACATACCTCGGGGAAAGCATTATAAATGTTGTATCAACCTTGCATAAAACATATAATATATATACTATATTAAAAGCACGAAGGCCTTAGAAATGTTGATTGAACTGTTTGTCCTTCATTAAAAGACTCTGCAATAGTCATTTATTATTTTCCAAATATTTAAAAGTTTAAAACCAACTAAATATTTGAGAGTTTGAAATCAGTTAATATTATACCATATATATAATAGTATATAAAATGTGTTTATACACAAATATGAACTGAATTATTAACAAACCAAATTATGAGTTGCGTGGCGTAAATATTTTTAAAAATAGACATATAGCATAATTTTTCCTTTTTTTTTTTTTTTTTTTTAATCTCTTCTAGAGAGGTTTGGAGATTGCATACATCATTGCTGCAAAATATCTACAGCAAATTTAGTTCAAATCTATGGATTGAACAAAGTTAAATCTATTGGTACATATTCCACAACAGACCATATGGAGCTCAATTTCAAGGGTTCCCCCTAACAACTTGTTTTATGGACATCTTGCTTTTGAGGGAGAAAAAGCTTGTTGCCTAAAGGTACTACAGTGATTAGAAAAACTAAAATTAAGAGTAAAATATTAAACTACACACCGACTATTGCATGCAGCCTTTGATCTATTTGTGCCTTTTAATTAGACAAAGGAATAATTTCACTTTTAGTACCTCATTTATTAATAAATTATGCTTTTGGTCGTTATAATATTTAGTTAAGCACATTTAATCTGTAATTAACTAAAACATGTGATTTTGTTCCCATAGAAAACATGTGATATTTAAATTATTTTCAGTATTATATTATCCTCAAATATGGAGCAATAATCCCAGTGTAGCAGTAGCATAACACATTGACAATTAAATGATGCACTTAATATTTAGTTAAATTTGTGTAGATTCATAGTCAGATATAAAAAAAATGAACATATCAACTAATTGAAGATCAAATATATTTAATCGGAATTTACAAGGACCAAAATCATAATTGGCCGATATTTGAGGGACTAAAAGTTCTAAATTCCCTTAAAAAGACATAGATAAAAAAAAAAATTATCATAAAAATATTTTGACTTTGACCTCTAGTTAGTATACTGAATACTAAAACATTAAAAAAAGACGGGCTTTACCTTTACGCTAGCAATAATTGAACGGTCGTATTAATAAAAGGACCTTTGCACGGAGATTGAGAAGTCTACATCAAATACATTTTTTAAAAAGACCATTTTGTAGAGAAATTGAGAAAAATGGTCCCTTTAGTTTTTAGTAGGTCCAAAATAGTCTTTTAAGTATCAGCTGAGCAATTTTGATCATGTAAATTTGTCAATAATGAAGACTTTTCGACTCTACAATATATTTAGAGAATTCTAATTGTTAAATTTAATCAAAATTGTGGAAAAAATTAACCAGAAATTCCATAAACTAAAGCATGAAAAACTACACAGGACACGAAAATAGATCAACAATATTAAAAATTGCACCAGAGTTTTGACATAAACCAAAAATAACGAAAACTACAAAATCCAACTTCCAAATGTATATTCATGTTAAATTTTTTCTATTTTCACAATTCCGATAAATCTAACAATCAAAATTCAAGAATGTCTGACAAAGACAAAATGTATTCACCTTAAAGGACCAAA
Organism: Lycium ferocissimum; assembly: GCF_029784015.1. Taxonomy (NCBI): domain Eukaryota; kingdom Viridiplantae; phylum Streptophyta; class Magnoliopsida; order Solanales; family Solanaceae; genus Lycium; species Lycium ferocissimum. Next base: position 15,662,737 of record NC_081350.1, read on the forward strand.
ACTGTTAAAAGGCATACTTAAAGAGACTATTTTGAACCTATCCCAAACATATAAGGGACCATATTTTTCATTTTCTGCCATCTTGTGCCTAAACATGATTCCTAGTTCTCTCCATTATTATTTATATCAACACTAATCTTTCCTTTCTCCATTCCCGCCTTCCATTTCAAGGCTTTAACTCGTAACCACCTTTCCTTGACGACTTAATTACATGTTTCATTTATGGTCAGTTTCTACGCCTTTCATATGTTGTTTGTTTCCTCTATTATTTGAACAATATGGTCTAATGTGTCTTCCTTTATACACAGCATTTGTAATTAAAAGGGGTTAAAACTTGAAAACTATTCTTCTCAGCAACAACAACAACAAGAGATAACTTCAATGGATAGTTGTATCAGATTTTGTGTTGTATTTCTCTTTATATCTTTGTTCTCACCCTTGGGATCTGTTGCTCAACTTTTGCCTGAAGAAGAAGGTTAGTTACTTACATTTTCTCTTCTTTTTTACAAGGCTCCAAAGATTTTTTACGGAAATTTCAGATAGAATTCGTTGAAATTTGGCTTGTTAGTAACATTTTTCATCGGAAATCCCTTATCAACAAGTCGAATTCCGAAAATTAGCAATTGTCTGATAGTGGTACTAATTGTCTTTTGTTCTTTTTCTTTCTCTTTTTTTTTTTTTTTTTTTTAAGGTTTCTGCAAAGTACACTATCAGAAAATTGCTAATTTTCCGACGGAAATTTAAACAAAATCCTTCGGAATTTGGCTAGTCTGTAACATGTCTGACGGATTTTCCTTCGAAAATTAGCGATGTTTACAATAATTGTGTTTTTCTTCCTCGTTCTTATCTATAAATAGTTAAACACTCTTTTGTCTTCTTATATTACTCTCTTTTCTTTCTTTTGAATTCTGAAAATTAGCGATTTTCTGATAGTGGTAGCTATTACATTTTATTTCTCTTCTTTTTACGGTTTTTGCGAATTATACTATCAGAAAATTGTTAATCTCGACAAAAATATTAAACGTAATATGTCGGAATTTGGCTCGTCAGTAACGTTTTTGATGGATTTTCCATTGAAGATACCTTATCAACAAGCCAAGATTTAAAAATTAAAATTGTCTGATCCAGTGGTCGAAAATGTCTTTTATCTTCTTTTTGTTTCTCTCTTTTATTTTTTTTTTTTTAATGGTTTCTCTTTAAGTACACTATCAGAAAATGCTAATTTTCCTTGACGGAAATGGCTTCATTTAACCAAAATCAATAGTCTGACTCATTTATCCATCGCTCGTTACCAAAATGACTCATCGATATCATTTTTTATTAATTGTGTTTTTATAATCCTCGTTCTTTTGTGGCCTCCAATTAAGGTCTACGTCGTTTAATTAAGCTTGACCCAATTTTAAATACTTAATAAAATATGTTACTCTCTTTATAATCTTTCTTTTACATGGTATTGAAAAATCAGATTTTCTAAATATGGCATGAATGAGTCATTTTATTAACTCTTCTTATAAATACGTCAAACTTTTGTAAATTATACTATCAGAAAATTGTTAATCTCGACAAAAATATTAAACGTAATCTAATGACGTCGATAAATTATGGCTCGTCAGTTGAATGGCATATTTGAGCCTTTTCCGTTTAAAAATTAGCGATTTTCTGATAGTGTGAGTAATTGTTTTTTTCTTCCTGTTCTTATCTATAAACACTTAAACACTTTTTTTTCTTTTTGATTTTCATCCCCATGTATTGATCTGTAATTTGTTTTGCTAAATCTCATCAATTTTTTTCTTTTTTTCTTTCTGGGTGTTCTTCGTGTGATATTGGGTTTCCTTTTTTATATATTTTTATATTTCCAATCTGAAAGATAAAACTGTTCTTGACATTTTCTTGTTGTACATTGAATGAAATGCATTGCTTCTACTATCCGAGTCAGCTTTTTCTTTTTCTTTTCCTTCCTTTTAATTTTTATTTTTGGGTTGGTCGGTTTTTGCTACTGTTATGGTGTGCGTATTTGTTTGTTTCTGTGAATTGATTGTTCTACATTATTAGTACTTACCTCCCGTCCCCCCCTCTCCGAAAAGATTGTTTTATTTTCTTTATTACTTTATTTTTAAAAGATTGATATATTTCTATATTTAGAAATTTTATGAGATGATTTATAGCCACATAAATATATAAGTTTAAAAGTTTTTTTTTTTAAATTTTTATGTCAAGTCAAACTAAGACGATCTTTTTGAAACGGAGGAAGTAATAATTTAACATCAATGCTAATAAAGCAGTCTTACGTAATGAAAAATTCCTATCTAAATCTTTTCTTTCATCAATTATGTGGGTAAGTGTAAAAAATTAAAGGGTTGTTTGGTTGCTGGTTAGAATTATGTAACGTAGGATTTAGTTACGTAGGGTTTAGTAATTCATGTATTAATTATTTCAACTTTTATCTTGCTTAATATGTAAATTGACTTACAACTTATACATATTTTAATTATGTGAAATTGTATGTGCTGAATTTTTTAAAAAGCTACCAAACATGATACTAATTGAGCTAATTTAAAACATGAATGAGACCCTTTCTAACCAGCAAACAAACGATCCCCTAATATTAAAAGATTAAGTTGACCGATATAGAATTTCTTTATACTTTTAGAGGCATGTTGCATTTTTCTATTCAAATGATCTGGACTGCTTTGACTCTTCAGTCACAACATGGCCATCACATGCAGCTTTTAACAAGTTGTTTGTTGTTTTTATCAATCATTAATGCAATTTCCTTTTCTCTACCACAACAGCGACCCCCCCCCGCCCCCCGCGCCCCCGCCGCCCCGCAACTCCAAAACAAAAAAAATGACTGAACAAAAAACAAAATAATTACTCTTTGAACCCGTTACTAAAAATTTTTTATTTTTCCACTGAAAAATATTTCTCACTGAATGTCGATGGGAAATATCTAAATAGTAGTATTTTAAATGCGGAAAATTTAGGATTTAAAGGCGTTTGATAGGAACCTATTTTCCATACGCGTTTTTAAAATTGATAGATTCGGTGGGAATGAGATGAGAAATTCATGTTTATAGCACAAATTTTCTCCAAATGTCGGTGGAAAAAAAGCTCTATTTCTAGTAGTGACCCAAGTATTAATTGTTTAGTAAATTAAATTTGTCTCAACATACTTGATGTTTTTAAAAGTATATAATAGGTCATTTGATCTACTTTTACTGTTCTAATTAGTGAAATAATTATTAATTAAGTGACGTTTAAAGAGAGAGATAGAAGTTGTCCTTACTAACGCTTAAAAGATATATAATATGAACATGAGGTTGTATCATTTATGGAGTCTCTTTCTCTTGCTATTTTTGTTTTCCTTAGAGGTGTTGTGTATACAAGTAGTTGGCGCACGTATTTGACTCGGGCTATCTATATGTATGTACAAAATTAGAAAGAATAATAAGTAAAGAACATGTATATATTTAAGGAGTGCACCTTACTCCCTTTAAATCATGCATTCCACTATGTTTTACATAGGCTGAAATAAAATAAAATAATAGCTAACTGACCACCCTATCCTTCACCTTTTATAATACCAGTGAGGGCTTAGTGCTTATCATTTTGGGTATATTTCCCAAAATGCAAGGCCTTTCTGGGTGTGTTTGGTATGGAGGAGAATGATTTTTAATATTTTCATATTTTGATGGTCAAAATATTTTTCTTAACAAAATAATTTTTTAAAAGGAAAATAG
>NC_081350.1:15666576-15709925 GCF_029784015.1 Lycium ferocissimum
ACAGTTACATTTTAGTTTGAATATCGGGAAGCGAAAAGTGTCAAATAATTTGGAACAGAAGCAATAAGTAAATATTAGACATCGAATATCTGGTTACTATGTCTTACATTTTTCTCAGGCGGCTCAAACTACCAAGGTTTGTAGGAAGAGGTCCTTCAAGTAGATTATTTTCCAAATTTCTGAAAATATCCAATTCATCAATGTAATATCCAATTTAGGTACACCAAAAGTATGTAGAAAATAAAAGGAAGTATGCAATATCTTTTACTTACAGTTCTTCCAGTGTTTCAATGTCACCTAATTCCTTGGGAATCGGCCCACTGATACGGTTACCCAGGAGTGACCTATACATATGATGAGTTTGAACAAAATGTCAAAGACCAAAAAAAGAAGAAACTTCTTCACTGAAAATCTTTTTAAGTGATTAAAAGGAAAAAACTTAGAGATAATTACAATCCAATGCCTTTCGGTAATCTAATTACAAACTAGCCAGCAAACGTATAGGTTTTGTATATTTAAGTATAGATATACATATAGTATACATAATATACATAATCAGTGTATTTGTATATTTTGGCTAGCCTGTATTTAATTTCGGCCAACGGGTCAAAAATTTGAAAAGAGCTCAAGAACTTACAGAATAGTGACGCGAAGTTTTCCATAGCTTGAGGGAATCGATCCATTTAAGTAATTGCGAGACAAATCTCTGAAAATGCAAAAATTGATTGAGCCTCCAATTTTGCATGTTATGATCTACTTCAAACTTTTGATTTCACAACTTTCTAAGGATATGGTTTACACAATTCAATAGACTTTGTATCATATAAAGCAACAAACAATTAACATGTTACTGTTATGATTTATAAAAAAGAATTGAACTAAACACATACAAGTTTCTATAATCAAGAGTTCCACAAAGGCCAAAGTTTGATAGTTTGTCACAGGTAAGTTCACGAAAATTGCATGAGTATTCCATCAGAGTTTTAACCAAGTGGATTAGTGTTCAGAAATACTCTATTTTAGCAATTATATGCTGGTAAAATTCCATTGCTTCATACTGCATGCCAATCTCTACATGTTTGCTTAAATCATCAAGATCTTAATGACTTTTTCTCTATGTTGCTGGGGACTTTTTAAAAATGTTGACGGTTGTGGGTTGGATCCTCCAAAAGTATTGCATTTTTGAAGGACCCGACACGGATGCTGCAGCAGTTTTGGAGAGTCCGAGCAACATAGTTTTTTTTTTTTTTTCACTTACTGATATAATTTTGATATTTACAAGTGAAAACAAATGAGAGAAATCCTGTCTATTAACTGATACTCACAATTCTCGCAGATGAGTAAGCTCTGCAAATTCTGGAGGCAGAATTCCTGTCATACTGAGACCCTTCAATTGGCTGTATCAACAACAACAAAAAAAGCAGAGTAGATCAAAAGAATTTCTTAAACACCTAATGGTAAAGGAGTTCAATTAGGAAAAAAAAAAGATAACAAGGTTTAAAATATGCATTCAGTTTGAAGATCATGGAGTATAAATCACAAGAGGACATTGTTCTTGGACTCTCTTTACAGGTAAATACTTACCCGCACCGTGTTTATATCAAACAAATTCAATTTATCATGGTTAAGTGATTTAATGAAATAAATATATGTATTAATTAATAATGATTAAGTGACAGAAGCGTATTTACAAACACATATCATGCATTTAGTTGTTTAATGTGAAAACCTAGTACAGGTAAGTTTTTACCCTCTTCACACCCTATTTTGCTTCAACTATAATTGTAAATGTCAAGTTTCTGAACGCCAATAACAAGTGCAGTTAATCAATCGCAAAATGTTTCAAGAGTTCCCTTTGAGATAATCATTTACAGACCCAAAAGATACTTCAAAGAAAAATAACAAAAAGTGGTTAATTTCAATATTATATGTGACCTAAGGACCTATTCATGAGTTCAATGTAACTGATTATACATATAATTACTCTATCTTCCAGGTTTCCATGTTTAGCTTTGCTATATGAAAATTTAATTGGTCAAATTAGCTTAATAACGTAAACATTTATATATGCATAAAACTTAAACTGGAATGAATATAAGAACACTTCTCTTCATTTATAACTAAAGAAAATATATGCAACGTAACCCTGAGATACTTGCAATGGTAATTCTTGCTTTTAGCATAATTCACATCTTAGGATATGATTCAAAGCTAAAAGAAGCAGAGCTTACATTATTACAACATGGCAAATTGAGTTGCTATTGAATGAGCAGTCACACGTTACGTTGCTGAAGATTTTATCATAAACAGTCTTGTTGAAACCTTTCCCCTCTCTGCAAGAAGCTCTGCTGATGCCGTTCCAATATTTGTTCTGAAGTTTCGATGATATTGTTTTCAGAACATTTACTGTAGCATCAAAGTTAAAGTTAAATCACAATTATAACTGCATCCAGATGAGAAACTCATATTATACTATTGTTAGTCTCGAAGAACAAATTGAACTCTTGCATACTCTGATATTTGATCTATACAACGTTTTTTAATCTCCTGATCAATCAATTTTCCACTACTTAAAAACAAGAATTAGCGACGAACAAATTTTGTAGCTAAACAACAAAATCCATCACTAATCCTATTTAGCGATGGATTAGCGACAGGTTATCAAAAAAATATGTTAACTACGAGCAATTTAGCGATGGATTAGCGAGAAATTTGTAGCTAATTTCAGCTGTTTTGTAGTGGTCTGTTGAATAATTGCACCTGAAGTTTCCAAAAAAGTTACCGGGGTAATCTGTTTATTGCATTTGCATCATATGGAAAAAGGTAGAAAGCACTGAAATGTGATCATCAGTTTACACATAATGCATCATATTGGTCATTGGTAATATTGTTTTGTGTTTGAAGGTGGAGCAGATAGTCCTGAAAATAATATGTACAACAGGATAGGTTTGCCCTTAGACTAACCAACAATATCATTTTCTTATAAATCATTTGGTATCTGATGGCTGAACTAATTTAGAATTACGTTGCATGGCACATTGAAGGAGAAACGTTTCCTACCGAGGGTTTCTCCATTTTCAAGACTCACTTCGAAATGTCTAAATAAAGAGAAAAGGATTTCATCCATCTCACCATACCGCTTGATACCATTAATAGCATCATTGCTAAAAGTCTGACTATACTATAGGATTTCCTGCCTAAAATTCAAGAATATCAGGAACTTGAGGAGACAACAGCGTGAAATCTCACTTATAAAACTGGTTTTCCACGAATTTATTTTCTTAAAAAAAATATTTTTCAAAATGTTTTGACCTTCCAAACATGAAATAATTAGAAAAAATTCCCCTCCATACCAAACACACCAGGAATGGCAAAGCTATTTTGGGAAATATACCCAAAATGGTAAGCAAAAAGCCCTCACTGGTATTATAAAAGGTGAAGGATAGGGTGGTCAGTAGCTGTTATTTTATTTTATTTCAGCCTATATAAAACATAGTCGAATGCATGATATGCATGATATAAAGGGAGTCGGTGCTCTCCTTAGATATATATATTTGTACTCCCTCCGTTCACTTTTACTTGTTCACTTTTCACCTTTCACGCTATTTAAAAAATAATAAATGGAGTACATAATTTACCAATGTACCCATATTAATTGATGTATATTTTTATTGGATTTAAAAAATAATTTGAAGTGAGTAACTTATACTATAGGTAAAACAGGAAAAAATAATTTGTCTTCTCTTGATATGCTAAAAGTGACAAGTAAAAGTGAAAATCTATTTTTAGAATCTTTTGGACAAATAAAAGTAAACGGAAGGAGTATTATTCTTTTTAATAATACGTGCGCCAACTACTTATATCATGGATCTACCTTCAATACAAAAACAGAAAAAGAGTATACACAACCACCTCTAAGAAAAAAAAATATAGCAAGAGAAAGAGACCACATAAATGATGCTACCTCATGTTCATATTATATGACTTTTAAGCCTTAATAGTGACAACTCTCATCTCTTTCAAGCGTCACTTAATTAATAATTGTTTCACTAATAGGAACAGTAAAAGTAGATCAAATGACCTATTATAATTTTAAACTACTCCCTCCGTTCCAAAATAAGTGCCAGCTTAACGAAAAAAAATTGTCCCAAAATAAGAGCCACATTAGGAATTCAAGACAAATATTGGCATGTCTTTCCAACTATGTCATTAGCATTAAAGGAGTAGTCATTTTTAATATTGCTCTATTCTAAAAAAACATCTATAAATAGAGGTAGTTTAGTAAACTCGACATTATATTTATCGATTTCTTAATGAACATGATTTTTGCTAAGTTAACATTTATTTTGAGACGGAGGGAATATTACTTTTTGAAAACATCAAGTATATTGAAACAAATTTAATTTACTAAAATAATTAATATTTGGGTTCAAGGATTATTATTTTTTTTTTTTTTGCCCGATCAGCTTCCGTAGAGATGTTGATAGCAGTAAATTTCACTTTGGCAGTTGGGGTGGGGGGAGGAAATTGCATTAATGATTAATAAATATCAACAAACAACTAGTTAAAAGCAGCTTGTGATGGGCATATTATGATTGAATAGTCAAAGCAGTCCAGATCAATTCAATAGAAAATGCAACATGTCACTGGCTTCTAAAAGTAGACATTCAACGCGGCCATCACTTGGATAGAAAAAAAGTTAGTCATAGTGTATAAATAAATTCTACATTATCAGTATATTTTAATAATTATATTTTTATCTAACTATAATATCAAGCTTGATACAATAGTTATATATCGGTCAGCTTAATCTAATATATTAGGGATCGTTTGGTTGTTGGTTAGAAAGGGTGTTATTTATGTATAAAAATAACACAATAATATCATGGTTGGTAGCTTTGTAATTGCTTTGTAGACAATTCAGCACACCAAATATGGTGTTTGGTTATAATTTTTACATAATTAAAACATGTACATGTGACAAGTCAATTTACATATTATTTTATCCGGCGTAGAAGATGAAATAACTAATACTCCATGAATTATTAAACTCAGCATACCTAAAATCTATATTACTAATACCTACATGACTCTAACCCAACTAGGGGTGGGCATGGTATGGTAAATACTGATTACCATACCGAAATCAAAATTTTTTTATACCGCGATTTCGATATTATGGTATTTAGTATGCATTGTTAAAAAGTTTGGTATTCGATACAGTATTGGGTATTCATAAAGAAAATATCGGAATATTAAATACCATACCGAAGTATATAATTACATATACAATTCGTATATCTTAGTATTATTATACTAACAAATATATAAACTAGTATTATTAGAAAACTAATGACTAATCTATCTTGATTTAAATGTCTTTTTTTGTGTAATTGATTTACGAAGGGGATTACTTGTACTTTCTTTTGAATATTTTTACATGTGTAAGGTATTTAGTACATAATAATTGAGACGTTTCTTAAGTAGCGGAAGTCATAATTCTCCACGATATGAGTATATATAAGTCGAAGTCGGACAAACTATGGTACCGATTTACCGTACCGTAAAATACCGAAACCGAACTTTAAAATACCGAACCATATCGAATTAATTTGGTACGGTAATGATATAGTATTTTTAGAAACTGAAATTACCGTACCGAAGTTTCAAATACCGTATCATGCCCACCCCTAAAACCAACAACCAAACGACACTTAATTTTTTACACTTACATTAATGAAAGAACACGTTTAGACAGGAATTTTTTTCATTACGTAAGACTACTGTTTTAGCTTTGATGTTAAGCTCCTATACTAACAGTGTTGAAAAATCAATGAACACAAACAAACAAATAAGCAGACCACAACAGTAGCAAAAACAGACCAAACCAAAAAATAACAACCTTAATTAAAAGAAGGAAAAGAAAAGTAAAAAAGCTGACTCGGATAGTACGAAGCAATGCATCTCACTCAATCTAGAACAGGAAAATGTCAAGAACAGTTTTAGCTTTCAGATTATTAAATGTAGAAACAAAAATAAATAAATAAAAAAGGCAAAATGCACGCGACGAACACCCAGGAAGGAAAAAAAAAAAATCAGATTTAGCAAAGCAAATTACAGATCAACACATGGGTTGAAAATCAACGAGAAAAAAGAGTGTGTAACTGTTTATAGATAAGACTAGATGATGAAAGCCCGTGCTAGCACAGGCCCAACACAAAAAGTAGTACAACACTTTTTTTTTAATCTATTTAAAAAAGAATGATATATTTTTATGTTTAGAAATCGTTTAACTTGAAACTTCTCCTTTTACCTTTAATGAAATAAATTAAATCCACACAAATATCTATGACTTATTTTAGACCACAAGTTTCAAATATCTTTCTTTTTTTTTAAATTTTGTGGCTAGTCAAACTATGTCACATAAATTAGGACAAAGAGAATACCTTTTAGTAATATAATTATGAAATTTTTATTATAGAAAGTATTATAATTCAATTAATTGAAAATATCAATAAATTATTTTATTTAGTCCGCTTCTCCCATAAATGACTTTCCTAGTTTGGTTCTCCAATTGAAAGATTTGAAATACACGTTCTCCTACCGAGTTTCATGTCATTATCTCTTTCTACTCAACAACACTGAAAAGCGCTTTCATGTGTTAACATCTGTTGTAATTTTAAATTTTTAAGTATAGACAAACTTCATCATTTTAAGAAAATATGTGTATACGTTTCTTGACCGTTTATATTTCGTCTTCTTAATGTTATTCCTCATTATTTGTGTGAGACGTATGTGTCTAAAATTAGTGCATTTTTATCCTTACCCAAAGGTATAAGTTTTAAATCTTTTGGTTTTATCATTATTTCTTTTTTCCTGAATTTCTCTTCTTTAAATTTTCTCTAAGCGTACCTTTACCATTTTCTGAATTTATTATCATTATTTAAATGTCTTTTTTTTTTTTCAATTGTCTCCTACTTCTTCACGTGGATCCCACCTTTTTTTTGGGCAATTGTCTCCTCTTTCCTTTCTTTTTTAAATTTTGTCACTATTATATGTCGCATAAATTAGAACCGAAGAGAGTATCTTTTAGTAATATAATTATGAAATTTTTATTATAGAAAGTATTATAATTCAATTAATTGAAAATATCAATAAATTATTTTACTTAGTCCGCTTCTCCCATATCTGACTTTCCTTGTTTGGTTCTCCAATTGAAAGATTTGAAATGCAACTTCTCCTATCGAGTTTCATGCCATTATCTCATTCTACTCAACAACACTGAAAAGCGCTTTCATGTGTTAGCATCTGTTGTAGTCTTAAATTTTTAAATGTAGACTAACTTCATCATTTTAAGAAAATATGTCTATACATTTCTTGACCGTTTATATTTCGTCTTCTTGATGTTATTCCTCATTATTTGTGTGAGACGTATGTGTCTAAAATTAGTGCATTTTTATCCTTACTAAAGGTATAAGTTTTAAATCTTTTGGTTTTATGATTTCTTTAGCGGTTTTTGTGTTGATTTAAATCGTTATTTCTTTTTTCGAATTTCTCTTCTTTAAATTTTCTTTAAGCGTACCTTTACCATTTTTACGAACTTATTATCATTATTTAAATGTCCTTTTTTTTTTTTTTGCAATTGTCTCTTACTTCTTCACGTGGACCCCACCTTAATTTTAAAAAAAAAATTATTTTATTAACTATATTAGAAGGGTGGGTCCACCATAATTTTTTATTATTATTATTTTATTAACTATATTAGAAGAGTGGGTGGTTGACGACCAAACCCACTCTTCTAATATAGTAGAAATGAGGAAGGAAAAAAACAATTACTATCACTATCATAAAATCACTAATTTTCAGAATTCTACTTGTTGATAAGTTTGTCTGAAATTTCCTTAAAAATTAGCAATTTTCTGACAGTGTACTTGGCAGAAACCTTAAAAAGAAGAGAAATAAAATGTAATAACTGTCGCTATCAAAAAATAGCTAATTTTCGAAATTCAAAAAAGAAGAAAAGAGAGTAATATAAGAAGACAAAAGAGTCTTTAACTGTTTATAGATAAGACTAGTGTTATTTGGCCTGGGTTCAGCATCAAAGTTTATATTTACAACCTTTTTTCTATATTTTTTTTTTGCCACTCTTGCTTTTTGTTTTGTTTTTGTATCACTATATTAGTTGTAAAGGTAGTTCAATAATTTCTCAATGTTTTTAAAATATTCAATCATATAAAAAAATTTGTAAGTTAGAAACAACATTTTTCTTAGGGCATATTTAGACTTCCTTTTTATTTTCAAAGAGATGCATGCACCAAAGTTCTTCTCCTTTTTTATTAAAATTTTGGAGTTAAAGTCTTTAGTGATTCAAATTGAGTTTTACCTTATGTTAGATTAACTTATTTTTTTCTCAATTAAACTTATATCGGCTAACCCATTTTTGGGAAAAATTAAAATATTTACGTTTTCAAGTAATATAAAAAATATTTGATGCTACACATTGTTGTATGATGACGTCAATGAATTCAACTTATAAATAAAAATAGCATTTAAAATTAAATAAATTAAAGTCTTTAAATGACGAAATAATGTACATGTTCCTTCAAATTAAATCATACAAAAGGAACTGAAAAGTTAATGAAATTATTTATTTTTTTACTTTAATCTCTCCTTTTTCTTAAAAAAGGAATGTTAAAGTAATGATTTTTACTTTTTCTTAGTTCAATTTATTTTTAAAGTAATTTATATTGTAATTTCTTAAACATGTACGTATTACTTTTTTCAAATATTTTTTGTTATGTATAAAAATAATTTTTAATTTAATAATTAAGCATGCACTAAGATAGAAAGAGAATCTCACAATAATTCTTTGCTTGTCTATAATAAATCTTATAGGGAAAAATAATTTAAAACAAGTTTAATAATCATTTCCACATAAAAGAAAGATAGCAATTTTTTTAAACAATTTTAAATTTGGTTGAATAAAAAGATTTTTTTTTGTAGCATCACTATCCTCTTTTCCACATCATCACTCCTTGTAGCATTAAAAAGCCCATATAGTTATTCAAACGGAAAGGTCCAAAAATACCCCTAACATATGGGAAATGGCTCACAAATACCCTCCATCCACCTATTGATTAAAAATACCTCCTCCACCTATTTGGTCCAAAAATACCTCCGACCTATTTTTGGCTCAAGAATTCCTCAAACTAACACTCTAATTTTGATGGTATTTTTTCAATTTTAAAATGCCACATGGCTTGTTTTGATTGGCCATATATATATTATTTAATTTAAAAATTAACTCACCCATTTAATCTAACTGTCCTCCTTATAACCTCTTCATGTTGGGCCATGCTTGTCCAAACATTCGTCCTTCTCTTATCAAGACCATAGCCATTTCTCTTCTGCCAGTGCATTTCAACCCAAATTGTTAGCCACAACTCCAAGACAGAGATCCATTATAAATAAGTTTACAAAAGGTAAAACGATGTACAGAGAGAAACATAGAACGTCCTCCATTTTAGACCTCAATAACAACTATATCCTCCTCAATATATGTTTTTGCATGATATCAACTATGAAATTTCCGAATATTAGTTATGGATTAAATTTCCCATACAAACAGCAAACAGGAGAACCTAACATTTGCATATAACCATTTTCCGGTTGCTACTAAATGAAAAAACAAGATAAATTCATATATGGGTTTAATTTTTAAATTAAATAATTTATGTAGTCAATCAAAACAAACCACGTGGCATTTTAAAAATGAAAAAATACCATCAAAATTACGGTGTTAGTTTGAAGGGTATTCTTTAGCCAAAAAAATAGGTTGGGGGTATTTTTTGACCAAATAGGTGGATAGAGGGGTATTTTTGAACTAATAGGTGGATGGGGAGTATTTGTGAGCCAGTTCCCATACGTTAGGGATATTTTTGGACCTTTTCCGTTATTCAAATTTACCCAAATAGGTGAGAATTTGAAGGGTAATTAAAACTTCAATTAGAGGTAAAACTAAAATGGATTAAAAAAAATTAAATTTGGTTGAAAAATAGATTTTTGTGGTGTCACTATCACCTTTTACACATCACTCTCTGTAGCATTAAAAAGTCCATATAGTTATTCAAATTTATCAAATTTGGTGATAGCTTTTAAAATAATTAAAGCTTCATTCGGGGGTAAAATAGACAAAAAAAATCATGCGAGGACTATAAAAGTTGGAGATTTTCCCTTATATATAGTACTCCATCTGTTTCAATTTATGTGAACCTATTTTCTTTTTAGTCCGTTTCAAAATGAATGACTTTTTTCCTAATTTGGAAACAAATTCATTTTATGAAATGATTTGTGCCACACAAATATTCAAAACTTATTTTGAACCACAAGTTTCAAAAGTCTTCACTCTTTCTTAAATATCGTATCCAGTAAAATGGATTCACATAATTTGAAACGGAGGGAGTAGTAATTTTGGGTTACTTTTTGTAATGTAAGTTTTGGGCTATTTTTTTTGCAATGTAAGTGACCAACTTGTATATTTCTAAAATTTCCTTTTTAATAAGCACGACAAGTAAAATGAATCGGAAGGAATACTAATATATATTTCGAAAAATACCATAAATGTTGTTATCATGTCCTTGATACTTATAAATATTGCGTGGATAAAATACTGAGCAGGATATATATATAGAGAAAATAAAAGAAGAGAAAGATAACAACAATTACTACCACTGTTATAAAATCACTAATTTCCGGAATTCGGCTTGTTGATGAGTGATTTCCTATAGAAAATTCGTCAAAAACATTACTGACAAGCCAAATTCCGACGAAATGTTCTTGTGAATTATGACCAATACCCGGTACATAAACAGTGATTTCAAATCCAAAAATTAATTTACCCTGACAACTTTACATAAGGCAGAGTTTGGTTTTTTAAGGATGATAGTGGAATCTGCTTAAATTTTTCTTCGAAAAATAGCGATTTTCTGATAGTGTACTTTACAGAAACTGTAAAAAGAAGAGAAAAATGTGAGTAACTAACCTTCTTCTTCAGGCAAAAGTTGAGCAACAGATCCCAGGCAATTCAAAGCCAGAGATATAGAAACAACTAAAGCACAAAATCTGACATAAGTATCCATTGAAGTGAATTCTCTTGCTGTTGATCTTCAAGTTTTAGTCCCTTTTAATTACAAATGCTGTATAAAAGGAAGACACATTAGACGATTTTTGTTCTAAATTATCGAGCAGGGAATTAAACAACATATAAAAAGGGTAGAAACTAACCATAAATGAAGAATCTGTTACTTGTAATTAATTCGTCAAGGAAAGGTGGTTACGAGTTAAAGCCTTGAAATGGAAGGCGGGAATGGGGAAAGGAAAGATAAGTGTTGAGATAAATAATAATGGAGAGAACTGGGAATGATTTTTAGGTACAAAATGGCATGAAAATGAAAAATATGGTCCCTTATATGTTTGGGATAGGTTCCAAATAGTCTCTTTAGTATGTCTTTTAACATTTTTGGTCCTTTAAGTTTATCAAAAATGAGCCTTTTTAATCTCCGTGAGATATTTATCAAATTCTAATTGTTAAATTTCAAATTCTAATTGTTAAATTTAATTGGAACTGTGAAAATAAAACAGTATTTAACAAGAACTCACATTTGGAAGTACAAGTTTTGTAGTTTACGTTTTTTATTTTTTGTTTGTTTATTTCAAGAGTCTAGTGCGACTTTTTGAGATGCAATTTTTATTATTTTTAGTCTATTTTTCATATCGTGTGTAGTTTTTCCCTATTTAAGGAGCCTTTTGGACAGGATTTGAAATCATGAGATGAAATCATATTTGGACATACAATTTAGATTTCTTAAGTTAGTATTTTTTCTTATAGACATAAAATCTCACAAGTTGTGAAAACTATCAAAACTTTCTCAATTCTTATACAATCTTACCAAATGAGCAAGTCATAGTTCATAACAAAATTAATACGCTACTAGAAGGCCTTTCTAAAAACTACAATACCAAATGATCGAACTTTAGTTCAATAAAAAAGAAAATTTAACATGAATATAATGTAACTACTCTTTAATATAATCCTCCCACATGGTACAAACATAATAACGGTTGGTAGAAGTTAATGAAGTTGGTAAATAATTGATGAGAGTAATTATTAAAATATCTACTAACTTATGGGTTTTTTTTTTTTTTTTACAAAATATAAACGTATGGGTCAAGTTTTACATTTTAAAAATTTTGAAATCCCAAATCATGCCTTTTTGGATGATTTGGGATTTCATCTCATGAGATAAAACCGCATGTTCAAATACTAATTTCATCTCATGACTTGAAATCATGACATGAAATCGCATGTCCAAACGCCTACTAAATATCACTTGAGCAATTTTGATGCATTAAGTTTGTCAAACTGAGCATTTTTGGTCCGCCAGATATTTACCAAGCTTTGAATGTTAAATTTAATCGAAACTTTGAAAATAAAAAATATTTAACGAGAATACACATTTGGAAGTACAGGTTTTGTAGTTTATGTTATTTTGGTCTATTTCAAAAGTATGGTGCAACTTTTTGATGAGCAATTTTTATTATTTTGTGTCTTGTGTAGCTATTCATGTTGCAGTTTCTGAAAATTTGACGTAATTTCTAGTGCTTCTGGTTAATTTATTTTCCATAGTTCTGATTAAATTTAACAATTAAAATTTGGTAAATATTTGATGCTGATCAAAAGTCCTCACTACCATCAAACTTAAAAGATCAAAACTTCACGGTTGATATTTAAAAGAGTTATTTTGAACCTACTAAAAAATGAGGGACCATTTTTGTCAATTTCTCTACAAAATGGTCTTCTTAGACAATGTATTTGATGTAGACTCCCTCGGTCTCTGTACAAAGGCCCTTTATTAAAACGACCTTTCAATTATTGCTAGCGTCAAGGTCAAGCCCGTCCCTTTTTAATGTTTTAAGAGTCGTTTAGTAGGCGGACTGAAATATCTCGGGATTATAAACTAATTTATCCCATTTGAGAGATGGGATAAAATAATTTTAAGATTAATGGGATAAGGTGGATATTCCATTATTAAGTTTGGACTTCATTTTATACTTTATTTGGTAGAAGGTAGGGGTGTACATAGACCGGATTGGTTCGGATTTTTTAAAGACCAAACCAAACCAATTGCATCGGGTTTTTAAATTTATAAATCAAATCAAACCAACAAAAGTCGGGTTCTTCAACCTCGGGTTTTCTCGGTTCTCTCAATTTTTTCGGGTGGTTTTTTCCGATAAAGTCTTCATACTAAACATATAACTTGTATATCAAATATTTTTTTAGTCCTAGTAAAATACGACTATCTAATTAAGATATTTTTTAAGAAAATAACACAAAATGTGAGATGAGAGATGACGTTGTACCAAAATATTCAACAACAAAAAATAATGAAATTGCATAAAATAAAATGATCATAATTTAAAAGTACTAAGTCATGCTATAATAAGTACGTTTAAATTATAAGGCATATAGAAAATGATCATAATCTAAAAGTACTAAGTCATGCTAAAATAAGTACGGCTAATAAGTATTAATTACATGACTAACTATTAAAGAAAAAAATAAAATTAATTTATGTATTTTCACTTTCTAAACCAATATAAAACTAAAGAATGGATATACAACATTATTGTCATTCCTAGGGTTAGAATTGAATTTCTTTTATTAGCATTAGTATTGATTTGATTTTTGTTGAGTTTTATTTGAGTTATTACCATCTATGGGCTATAAAACTTATTGGACCGTTTAAAATTCTAATTCCAAGTGAAATAATATGTTAAAAGACAAAAAATCTATGAAAAAGTTAAGAAATATTTATAAATTACATCATAAATAAATATTTTTATGTATAAATTATTTTTGAAATTTAAAAAATATAATGTCGGGTTAGTTTGATTCGGTTTAACTTTTTTTTAGTTAAAATCGAACCAAACCAATAGTGGTCAGGTTTTTCTTTTTAAAACCAAACCAAGTCAAACCAAATCACTAGTCTGATTTTTGTCTCAGTTTGGTTCGGATTATCGGTTTGGTGCGGTTTGTCTGTTTCCTTTGTACACCCCTAGTAGAAGGTATAAATTTATCCTAGGACAAATTTATACTTTCTACCAAACGTGATATAAAATTAATCCCAAAATTAGTGATGGGATATCCCACCTTATACCGTGCACCAAACGACCCCTTAGTATTCAGTATACTGACCAGAGGTCAAAGTCAAAATATTTTTATGATAAGATTTCTTTTTATCTATATTTTAAAGGAAATTTAGAACGTTAGTCCCTCAAATATCGGCTATTCTGATTTTGGTCCTTATAAATTCTGGTTAAGTATATTTAACTTTCGATTAATTGATATGTTCACTTAATCGTTTTGACTATGAATCTTCACAAATTTAACGAATTGCTAAGTGTTAAACCATGTAGTTATCGACGTTACCATTTAGCAATCGGTGTGTTATGCTACATTGGTATTATTATTTCATATTTGAACATAAGATAATTTTAAAAAATAATTTAAAATATCACATGGTTTCTATATAAAGGGACCAAACTCACATGTTTTAGTTAACTAGTCTCTATGTTCGTGCTCCGCACGAATATATCTTGCTTCATATGCTACAAAATGCATAAATAAAATCTGAATATTCAACTGCTTATATATTCTAAAAATAATTGATAATTTGACAGAGACCTCTAAAGTTGATAATAAGTTTATACCACATAATAGGATTGTGTAATCATCATGAGCCTTAGTTGGGTCTCATTGTTATCAAACTAATACAAATTCCAGTGACGTAATCCCGCATAAACCGTTAACAATACTTCCCCAAAAGCAAAAATTATTATTAGAATCCCCCAGCATTAGCACCCGAAAAACTACATAAAGTTGAAAAAAAGTATAATAATTGAAAGAAATAATACATGGAAAGAAATACTAATATCTTTCAAGAAGTTTATCAAATTTTGTTATCTTCTTTTTGAAGTAGTACTAAAGCTAAGTTTACTATGGAAAATGGGAACAATGAGTTTTTTTTTTTTTTTTTTTTTGCGCGGATTGCCCTTCATTTGGGGTGGTCTTTAATTTTTGCCCTTCAAATTGGTGGCCTTTAAGTATTGCCCCTCGCCTAACACCCTAAATTTGTGGGTTCGAACTCCAGCTCAGTAAAAAAAAAAAATTGCAAGGCAGAATTTTCGAGAGGCAGAGTTTGCTTTTGCAAATCTGCCATGCAAATTCTGCCTATTTGGACCTTAAGGTAGAAGTTGCATGGGCACAGGCAGAATTTCTGCCCATGCAAATTCTGCCTTACTGGCTGAAATTTTGCCTGAAGGGCAGAATTTAAAGACTATCATTTTGAGGGGTGAGGGGTAAAAATTAAAGACCACCTCCAGCGAAGGGCAATCCTGCAAATTGCCCTTTTATTTTTAGTTTTTATAATAGAAGTGATTGACTCCCATATCCAACTAAATTAGGATACCGTTCAAATTGAAAAAGAAAAGGAGATGCTCAAATGTAAAACGTGAGTTAATTTCCTAGTTGAGTTGATAATCCTTAGGTTCTGTTAGGTAGGTCATGTAGGATTGGACATTAACTTTAGTCCTAATAGGATAATGCTTACATTCTGTTAGGCAGTACAATTAGAAATAGGATTAGATATTTACGTTCCGTAGGTAGTTCATTCAATAAGAAATAGGATTAGAGCTTATTAAGGGTATAAAAATCGTTTAATATTTGAAAGATATTTTAGTCAACTAACATTTATATTCATGCTTTTAAAATAATATAGATAGATTAAAGATTAAATGTACTTAACAACAACAGCAGCAGCAGCAACAGCAACAACAACAAACTCATTGTGATCTCACAAGTGGCGTCTGGGAAGGGTAGGATGTACACAGACCTTACTCCTACCTTTGTGAGGTAGAGGGGCTGTTTCCGATAGACCCTCGGCTCAAAAGAAAATTGAATGTGATTAAGTAAATATTATAATAACCAAAAACATTATTTATTGATAAATGAGGGACTAAAAGTAAAATTATTCCTTTTTCTAATTAAAGGCACAAATAGGTCAAGGGCTGCATGAAATAGTCTGTTTGTAGTCTAATATTTTACTCTTAATTTTCGTTTTTCTAATCACTTTAGTACCTTTTGGCAACAAGCTTTTTCTCCTTCAAAAGCATGAGTTCATAAAACAAGTTGGTAGGGGAACCCTTGAAATTGAGCTCCAATGGTCTATTGTAGAATATGTACCAATAGATTTAACTTGTTCTATCCATAGATTTGATCTAAATTTGCTGTGGATATTTTGCAGCAGTGATGTATGCAATCTCCAAACCTCTCTAGAAGAGATTAAAAAAAAAAAGGGGGAAAAATTACGCTATATGTGTATTTGTAAAAATATTTACGCCACGCAACTCATAATTTGCGTTTGTTAACAATTCAGTTCATATTTGTGTATAAACACCTTTTATATACTATTACATATTTTATACAAGATTGATACAACATTTATAATGCTTTCCCCAAGATATAATGTTGTAAAATATTGTGTATTGGGTTACGTGGCTGATGTTTGGCCAAAAATGTATATATTTACCTATTATTGTCTCACATTTTAGTACTTTTAATCATCTTTTGAGTATTAATTATATTACTTTTTGTTTAATATTATATTTTAACTGTGTAAGAATAAAACGGTGTGAAGATATAAAGAGTTGGAGCAAAATTGAATAAAATGCGGAAGAAAAATAAAGAAAAACAAAAGAGAGGAGACAAGAGTGGGAAACATAATTATTACGTTGTAATGGTTAGTGCAAATGTGCAATTGAATTTTGAAGAAGTAGCACTGGCAGCCAGAAACGAAGACCAACAGGAGACAAAGAAATTGGACGCGAGGCGGTGTTTTACTGCATTACACAGTGCGAAGGAAAGGAATTTTTGGAATTAAAAGTCTTCCCAATTTATTTTGGACTCAGTTATTTGATATGAGTTTTTTTTTACACCTATAAATAATCCATAAGACAAGTTTTTATATAACTTCGGATAACTTGAAACCCTTAGTTCAGAACTTTGGACCTAGAGAGAGCTTGGAGCCGCCGTGGAGGCCGTAGTTACGGGGTTTTATCTTCTCTTTTCTGTAATACTTATTTCTACGTTTTTATTCGGATGATTTGTTGCTTTTCCTTCATATCTATGTGAAGCTAAACTCTTTAGTTCTAGGGTTTTGACACAAACATGAAAGTTGACGTTTGATTATCGTTTCTATCTATTAAATTTTCATATTTTTGGGTTGCTTATTTATTCTTGTGCTTAATTGTTTAATTACTTGATCACTAATTAGACACTATCTGTGGTGTGTGAACTGCACTAGGGATAGGGAATTTGCATGCGTAATAAGAATATATAGAGCTTGTTCGATTAATCGTTTCGCTAATGAGGATAGAAATATACCCTTTAGCCTTGCTTAGTTAAATACGGAGAGGTAAATGCGTTCTTGTTACCTCTGACGACCATAGGAATATAGGCGTTATAGTAGCATCTACAGGCTTGTGAGCAACTCGGAAGATACTCATAAAGTTATAATTAACCTGTCAACTAGTAACCCATAGATATAACGATTTGAAGACTCAACTGGATTGTTAGTGGTCATAGCCCTAGATCTATCTCTTCTCCAATAAAAATCCGCTCTTTCTTGGTTGAAGTTCATTATTTGTTTTATTTTATTTTTTTAGTTAATTAGTAATTATCTCTTGAGATTTTACTTCTTGTGTAGATAATTAGTATCGTTTAATTTAGTAAATTGTTAATCATAAGTCCTTGCGGGTACGATATCTCGACTTTAAATCCTATATTACTTGTACGACCACGTATACTTACGTGTGCGTTTGGGAGCAACAGGCGTAATTATTTTCAAAAGCTGTATATTTTTTAAAATTTCCCCCAAAAAAAATGATATTCGTTGGTCACATTTGTCAAAACTTTACTTTGCCTATAATTTTCTCAAATTTTTGAAATATAAATTATTAATTTTGGAGACTTATAATTTTTTCGTGTATTTTAAAATATGTTAATTCTGTTCTAAATTTTAAAAAGATGACGTCTAAATTCACACTAAAGATTATAAGTGGTTTAATCTCGTACTTCAAATCCCTTCACAAGAATTGCGACAGAGAAGTGTGAACTATGAGGAAATTATGAATACTTTGAATTTATCGTGTTTTTGGTGCTTATGTCTCTTCTACTTTTTCCCTTTTTTCTTAAAGTCTTTTTTTTGTTTTGTTATCTATATGGATATTGATAGCCTATTTGGTTGGAAGGCAGGAAATTCAATCTCCATGTGAGAGAAAACTGTTAGATATTTTGATACTTTAATTTATTGAGATATTAAAGGCCTACACGTCTTGACCTAAATTCCACACAGTCAAAAACATTCAGTTGGAGAAGACCCAGTCAAAAACATTCAGCTAGATATGGGACCTCTTTTTTGTCTGATTTCTTTCATGGTCTTTTCGTCCTGCTCCCCTTTCATTTCGTGGAATTATACTTTGATGAATTTCACCCGGTAAAAAAGAGATGATATTAGATCCTTTTTTATTTGATCTATCCGGAATAGCTTCTCTACCCTATAAAAATAGGCATAAAGTTTGCCTACATACTATCTTTTTCACACTTCATATGTAGAATTATATTGAATATGTTATTGTTGTTGACTTCTGTTATTAGGGAGGATTTAATTTAATGATTATGAATTGTTTCTAATTTTTTTTTGTTGAAAACAAAAATCCAAAAGTAAATAAATTGTTTTATGTTATGGTTGCATCAATAGAAAATTTAAAACCATTTAATTAGTAATAACAATATGCATATCATTGTTATTCCATTGTATATTATTACTATGAATACATGAGTTTGACCATCTACTTAATTATACCAATAAATTATTTATCCGATTTGGTGCTCGAAACCAAAATTTCAAGGAAACATATTTGAAATAGTGCTCCGTAAAAGAAAGATGTGATTCATCATAGTTCACTTTTTTTTTTGTTTTTTTAAAAATTGGGACACATACAAGAAACAAGAGAATAGTATTTAGATATAAAAAAAAAATGGAGTGGAATCTTCAACGTGCGTGTGATGAAAAGTCAGCAAACCAAAAGTACACTATGGATATTTTAATTTTTTCCGTGCGATAGTAATTTCTGCCGACACTCTTTTTGCATAGTCAACCACTTTATTATGGCATATTTTAATTTTTATTAATTACTATTCGCTTCGGTTCTAGTGCTCACTTAGCAATTTGCACACCCCTTAAGAAAATATAAATTCCTAGACAAAAATAGATAATTTAGCTAAACTGTCCCTAATTGAATAGGTATGGAGATTTGGTCATTTAGGGGTCGTTTGGTACACGGTATTAGCAGGGATATCCCTGCACTAACTGTGGGATTAATTTTGTACTATGTTTGGTAGAAGGTATAAATTTAACCTGGAATAAATTTATACCTTGCACCAAACAAAGTATAAAGTGCATCCCAAACTTAAAGTTGACATATCCCATTAATCCTGGGATAATTTTGTCTACGTACCAAACGACCACTTAACACTTAATAAGCACAAATCAGAAATAATAAGACTAATTCTTTCTTAATTTGATAAATGAATATAAAAGTTAAGATCCATGACCCTATAATCTATCATTTACATTCCTAGTTTGCTAATTCATGCTTAGAATCATTAGAATCAAAATATAGAAGATGAGTTTTATGATAATTTATTGAAATGGGTTTTAGACTTCCTAATTAGGAATTGATGATGCAATTGACTAGAATAAATATAGAAATTGATGAATTCTTTATTGCTAAGCTTAGCTCTTCCATTATTAATGATTAATTTGAGGATTAAAGAGTTACGGTTCATACCTAAATTTGGGGGTTTCACTTTAAATCCGAATTAGGCTTAATTGTGAGTTGATTTGGTAATTGATTAGTGGGTTTGATCACCTAGAGCTTGAATTGCATGTTCCATCCTTCAATCTCCCCTTTTATCCTTGTGGGCCCGTTTCCCCAATTTCTTGGGTTAGAATTTGACCTGACTAAAAGTATAGCAATATGGGTGTTGTTATTCATGGTTTTTAATATAGAACTCTATTATGAATAGACTTTGAGTACTTGGAGGCGCTACGAAAAGGCAAGGCCAAGGTTTGATTGTTCGAGGCTGTTGTTCAGCATTCCAGGTAGGTTATGGCTTACCTTTTGGTTAGACTTCAATTAGCTAATCATATGTAGAGTTAGTGATTGTTGGAGAAAGCATGTAAACGTTCGGGAATGAAGTTTGGGTTGGAATACTTAGGTTGGTATTGTTGTTGACTATGGCTTGTCGCCTTATTGTGTTCTACTGGTTTGTTGCTTATTTGTGAGTTGTTGGCTTGTCGCCACGTGCTTGATGCTAGAGTTGATGCTTAGTGATTGTCTTATGATTTGGAGGGCATATTTATCATTGTTGAGATTGTTGGGAAGGATAATAAGTTATGATATTGAAATTGTGATTGAGGTAGGTGTCCATGTATGGCATAGTTGACTCTTATGTTCTTGTTGTTGGCATTGTTATCATGCATACACTCATTCACACATATATTTGGGATCGGGTTGCGCGTCACAATACTTACTTAGATCGGGTTGCACGTACTGCAACACTGACTGGGATCCGGTTGCAAGTTCCACAACATTGACTATTGGATCGGGTTATGCCCCACATCAGGTACATGGGCTTAGTGGTCCCCCATGGGTCATGACTGTCAAGGCGACAAGATATTTCCGCCTGAAACGTGTGTGTATCACTGCATTTGCATTGCATTTATCTCATATTTACAGTGGTGCTGTATTTGGACTTGTTGTTGATCCTTTGGTGATTTTTGGACTTGATAGTGATTCTTGAGATTGTACTTAGGACTTATTGGTCATATGAGAAGGTAGGTTAGACTTGGTAACTTTGATACTAGATTTGATACTTTTGGACTGCGTTGAGTTATATCTGTTTGTGAGCATGTCTATCTTTCAATCTCTTCCTTATGCATATGTTATCTAACTGTTGTCAGCCTATGATATCTACTCAGTACGTGTTGTTGTATTGATTCTACCTTGCTGCATTCTTTTATGAGTATAGAGTTTGTGACAGGGTTGACTTCCGCTCTTCGTGACTGATTTCCCGAGGCAGACTTGCGAGCTTTCTAGGGTGAGCATATCTGATGGCCGCTACCCGGAGACTCTTCTTTGTTACTGTCTTTATTTCCTATTCAGAGACAGATTTGTTATTTTGAGACTTGTATTTTCGAGACATGTCGTTTAGTGCTCTTGTATTATTCAGACCAGGTCTGGGGGATATATTTGTGGTTTCCGCACTTTATTTATATTAGTATGATTTAGACTTATGATTCCGCTTTTGCTATATTTTTATTGTATGGAGTAACGATTGGTTAAGGGTTCACTTACAGAGGTGGGAAATGGTAGGTGCCCGCACGACTTATTAAATTGGGTCGTGACAAATAGAGAGGAGCCGGATCCAGTCTTGCGCAAAGTTCGGGGTTTCCATTCCATTTAATCCCCCCCCCAACCCCAGCCCAGCCCAACACACACATTGTTATGTCCCGCATTTTTGTACATTGGGACATTCCGAGCAAGTTGCGGAAAGTTAAGGGCAAGGCCATTTTCCGGTTTTGTTTGAATGTGCAAGTCGCTTATAAATATTATTGTCATGGAATACTACGGGCAAACTTGGAAATTGGAAATTATTATTAGTTCATGACTTCTTGAAGAAGCATTATGGCCGTGGGCCCCATTTACATTTTGGTCAATTGTAGCAAGCCATGTAATGGAACATGTGTTCATCTTATATTTTGTAAGGACCAAATATATATATGGGCAAAGATGACAAGGCAAGTAAGACAATTAGTCATCTTTGTGACTTAAGAAATTTCTAGAAAATTTGAGAAAAAGAAAACAAAAAAAAAAGGAAAGAAAGGAGCACATGACCGGCCATGTGCTATATATATATATATATATATATATATATATATATATATATGTGTGTGTAAGTCATAAGAAAGCAAAACTCATCATTCTCCACCTTAGAATTTTCAAGAAACTTGGAGAAAAATTGAGGAAGGCCATTCGGCCATGTGAAACCGAGAGAGAGAGATGAGAAGATTGGTCATGAAAAATTCTTCTCTCCTAGCTTTCCTACTAATTGAAAGGTCCTTATTATCTTGGAGTAGTTGTTGGAACAAGAAAACCATTCGTTTTGTAAAGAACAAATCCTAGCCGTGAGTTGGAGGCAAGTGGAAGAGGTAAGGTTCTATCCTTTCTTGCATGTGTTATGGACGTTTGAGTATGTTGTGATGTGTTGAAATGGATGAAATGCATGGAGTTGTGTGTGTGGAGGTGTTGACCGAATGGTGGCTGTTTTGTGTGGAAGAAATGGACTAATTTTATTTGGTATAATGTGGTTGTCGTATTGTGAATTCTATGATGTAAAATGAAGGTTTAATGGTTCAAGTTGAAGTTGTAATGGTTGTGGGCTGATTTGGAAGCTAATGTGATTTTGATGCTTTCTTGAATTTATGGAAATAATGTTGTAAATGTGTGGATTATTGGTGTCATTGATGAATTTGGAAGAAGGAAATGTATCGTTGTTGTCCCTATGGAAATTGGAGGTTTCGGGTGAAGTAGTATATGGTTTGGGTTGTTTTGAATGTTGTATGGATTGCTTGGAATGCCCTTAAATGGTGTTTGAATGGTCTCGGATTAATACTTGAACGTATGATCGATGAAGTTAAATTGATTGTATGCGGTTTATTTGAATGTAAATGAAATATCATCGAACTATGTGGAAGAAGGTCGTTGATATTAGAATGCGTTTTGAATTAATTATGGGTGTTGTTTATATGAATGTTGGTATTGTTGTGATGATTTGGCCGAGTTGAATTCTCGGGGTTGATGGATTTATAGGGGAGATGCTGCCCAAATTTCTGTAGATAAAGTGACGGCTTGGAATTGGGTTCTTTAATGCTTATGGCTAATGTTGGGTGTCCAATGACAGTATTGTAGATCGTGAGAAGCCGAGACGTAAGTTTGGATTAGTTCAGAGGGCGGCCAAGGTATGTAAAGCTTGACTCTCTTTTCTTTGGCATGTCTTAGTACATGTAGGCTATGATATGATCCCCGAGGTAATTCTACTCCTACGATCCGAGCACGTCTATGAGTCTTAGTTGCTTCTTGATATCCGTATTCATAATGTAGTCAAATTATGATTCTTATGCCCTTTGTATGATCAAATATGAATGTGCATAAAAGATTATGTTCGAAAAAGGGTCTGTAGCTACGAACGTCCGTAACTTTCATAAAAAGGCTCGGATCGCTTCGATATGTCCGTAGGAGGTTCGGTAGCATATAATGACCCTAACCTCCATAAGCGGGCTCGGGTCGGTTTGATACTTGCCTGTGGGCCCGCATGACTTTTCTTTGTGTAGTTCTAACGACGTGTTAAAAGCACTTGATATGGCTATCACTCTGACCCCCGAGTATGACTACTTAGTTATCTGTTATGTCTGTAATGAGGATTTTTTTATACATATGATGGCTAAAGTTCTATTTAACAAGTCCCGAGTAGCATTCGAAAGAAATTGGATTTGACTATGACTATGGGCTTGGTTTTTAAATAATAGTCTTTTTTGATTATTCTACGGAATCTGTGTAAATGTATAAAATGAGAATTCGTATGAATATGATTTTGATACGTACCTATGATTGATAAAGCTTCATTTGATATGTTAGAGTAATATCGGAAGAGATTTGAATTGGGTAATGCCATCGGCTTGCCGATTATCTACGTGTAAATGTTGTGAATGGCATATAGATCCCACGATCTCGCTCGTGCACACTTTTTGTTACTTCTTCGCCGAGATTACTATCGTGTGAACAATCCGAAGTATGATGAGCTTCGAAGTATGATGAGCGACTAATATTATGGTGTTATGATGTGTCCGTACGCCGAGCCCTTTGGCCGGGTACCGTGGTTATATGATATGATGTGTGACGGAGATACGGAGATCCGAAAACTTCCGAAGTATGATGAGTTGTGCACCCAAGGCGGGAGGGGCGACCACGTTCCGTTGTATGTGTATATGATATGATGATCCGATGACATGATGATTTGATAATGTGATGATCGATAATACAATGAAATTCGATGATATGATAATATGACTACGTTTAATCCGATGATATGATAATATGATGATTTTTAAGGTGATGATATGTTATGTATACGTATTCGTAAATATGATGTCACGACCCCGGCCGTGGTGCGGCCGGTGTCCTACTGGACACCCATACGTACCTACCTAACAAATCCGACATACCAAATGGCTAATCCGCTCGGACATACATAAGCCCGTACGTATATAACATACGTCACCGGACATGCGTGCATACGTATATATACGATCCGTATATAAGCCGTCAAGGCTATCATAACGTACGAGTCGCATATCACACATACTTACCCAAACAAATGATAACCCACACCCGCGATACGTCCGCGCGCGCTAACGCGCAGACGAATCGAGAGAAGACGGAATCGAGGACGGGACTCCGCGTACCCAATTAGTCATATATACGAACGTATGTACAACGAGAAGATATATACCAAAAATATACTGATCAAAGGGAGCTCCCAAACGACGGACAATATCCTAAGTCCGGCGGCGTACGTGCGCGCGTACGCATTCGCTGGCATGTAACACAAACTCCCGAGAAACGGGGGTCGGTACGAAGATGTCATCGAGTATGTAAAGCGGAAACATAATATACATAATTAAAATAACCGAGGTCGGATATGTAAAATCGTAACGTACGTAAATACGAAATAAAGTGATCGGCTTCGTGGCGGAGTCGGGTCTTACGATACGATGTAATCATAAAGTGAGTCGGACTTACGAGCGTACGGACAGATTCTCGTATGATCCGAGATCTCAAGTGGCGGACACCGGATCACGTAGTAAATGTGGCAAACGACCGAGTCCGAATCGAACATGCGGACATATGACGGACGTATCTTTATCCGTAGTTTCGGATCATGCCGCAGAGTCATAATCATATACGTACATACACATCGGATCCCGCCCTTAATATGGGACGGGTAACCCGCCCTCGTAGTACGGGGACGCGGTGGACGATATGATCAAATGATCCGGCCGCCATCCCCATGTATCACATAATCGATCATATGATTATGATAATGTCCGAGATGACGCGGTGAACAATGCGAGCCGAGGTGCACGAATTACGATGAAGGAAGCGTGAGGCATCCACGAACGACAAATGAGAAACCGATGACCGACGTACGTACGTAATCAAACCGAAATAGTTGAAAGTAAGTCAAATCGAATAAGCGATCGTATCGACGAACGGAGGTATAATTGTTCCGAGGTCGGAATAATATTATGATAATACTTCTTAGTTGACGGAACATAATTAAGAGCTACTTATGAAAATCGACGTTTAAGATCGATTTGAACCATGAGTATCGGGGTATTGTGGGCCCACCCGGACCCAACCATAGTACAATACATAAATTATGGATAATAACCCTTAGGGAGTCGTTCATAATCATCTTAGGGTGTTTTGACTCCATTTATGGAAAATACATACTTATAGGTCAATCTTAGAAGAAATTGGTTCAATCTTACTGACGGATTTTGCGCTAATTTCAATCTCGAATTGTGGGTAGCAGAAGGGTCATCGAGGCTCGCCCGTCCAAGCTCGTTAGACTCGTAACATGCCATAGAAAGCAGGAAGGCTTTACATACCTGGATTATCGTACGCGCGTCCAATCTCAACTCCCGTTTCGTCCAAAAACCGCAAAGGTTACTATTCATGAAGGTTAACATGTCAATCTTGGGGTTATACTTGGCTACCGAAATTTAGGCACTTCCCCTATCCACACCCCCACTCGGCTCAAAATATCAACAACAACAACCAACCAACATTCTTAACAACAATAACAATACCAAGAATCATTATAAACACAACATAGCATAACTAGTTTTCTTTTCTACATACGGCAACAACTTCCATCCGAACTTCACATTTTCCAACCAATATCAATATTTTCATACTCATTTACTCATTCAAGATCATCAAATACAATTCAAGAACATTTCACATTATTTCCCAAATTATACAAAAATTCCACCGAAACCATAATTCGTTCAAAACTTCCAACTTCCAACAAAACCATTAATCTTCTATTTACTTCACAATACCATAACAACATAATTAACATTCCAAATAAATTCAACCAAGCATATATGGCACCACACGACCAACACCTAATTTTATTTCCATCAAATTCATTCAACTTTCATTTCCAACATGAATTTCCATCATAACCACAACTAAGACACAATACAAAACTCAACTTACCATAGCCATACACCATACACATACACGCGGCTAGATATATATTCACACACACACACGGCTCACCACATGCATGCAACACTTCCATAATTCTCATGTACTCTACATATACTACAACACATACATAATTCCTTCAACATAAAAATAAGAATTCTTACCTTTCCCAACTTCTCTCTACTTGCCAAAGGAAGCACTTTCTTGCCAAAACAATTATGCCAACTTGAAGAGGAGCTTGAGCTTAGTAGTAATTCCAAGAGAAATGGATTTTTGAACCAAAGATTTGAGCTCCAAGAATTTTTTTGCTTTCTTTCTCCTCTCTTTTTCTCCTTAGCCGTTCTCCTCTCTTCTCTTGTTCTTGATTTTTCTTTTAATTTCTTGAATGTTCCAAGGCTAAGGATCACTTATATAATTAATCACATGGAAAATTTAATTAAATTCCATGGACTTAGGCCCTTGCATGGCCGGTTGGGCTCCCTTAATTTGGGCCTCAATTTATATTTTTTGAGCCCAATTCTTCATGAATTATATTTTGATTCAAAACAAATTTCCAAAATTCCAAATTTGCCCCTAAGCCTTCTCCGGTGTTTTCACGTTCAAATTTCCATAACCGACATACAGATACTTTAAGAAAAATTCAAACATGGCCTTCTTTCTCATAAATCACCATTATTTCGGATTTTCCGGTGCAAAAAGGCGGGACGTAACATATGATCTGTTGGTGTCTCGGAAGCTAGGTGGTGGGGCAAACCAAATGGTGGGGCAAACCCGGTGGCGAGGCAAATTCCCGCGTTTAGGCGAATCCCACATTGGTATAGGCGAATCCCACATTGGTTTAGGCGAATCCCACATTGGTTTAGGCGAATCCCACATCGGTTAATGTCAGCTACTATGATATGATCTATTTTCCATATATATATGAGACGTAAAATGTTTTTTCAAAAGAAAGCTAAGTATTTTGGGCATTCCATTTATGCACTATTTGTATTACGGATGCATGTACTTTGGTATTCGACTATTATGCACATTTTCCGTACTCCTCATTTCGGTTATGATCTCGTTTCGTATTCCACGCTTTTACATACTCGCACATATTCCGTCGACCCCTTTCTTCGGGGGCCGCGTTTCATGCGCGCGGAGACACCCAGTTATGAAGATATTAGTAGAAGATGTTCCGCCGGGATTGGCGAGCTCCATTTTCTCCGGAGTGCTGCCGAGTCAGATGATTATGTTATGGTTTCATGTTCTGTGTTAGAGACTTTGCAGTACGAGTTGTCGTGGGTATAAGATGTCGGTCATGTAAGCGGCTATGTAAGCCGATGTATTATTACGCATTGTATTATAAGTTTTATATGTTACAGATTTTATTTGATTCGAGAAAGGTAAAAAGCATATGGTTTTCTGGAAAATCTTTCAGTATGTACTTATGTTATGCTATGCGGGCCCAATATGATTATGTGTGTCACGAGAGTCAGCGGGTTCGCTCGGCCCTAGGTAAGGGTCGGGTGCCCATCGCACCCTATCGGATTAAGGGTGTGACACACACACACAAAACTTTTCCTTGTCCACCATACTAAAATAGATGTCCGCTTTTATTTGTCATGTTTGAGAGCCGAGAGATAATTTACCCTTTTTGCCTAGTTTACCCTTATTATTAAATATTACGTAATTATTTTCAATTCATTTTCTAATGATCATAAGATGACTTATAATAATTAGGGGTAATCTAGTAAGATTATCATTTTATTTATTGCTTATTAAATAGTGTATCAAATCAAATATGGACAAGTAAACATGGAAGGAGGGAGTAACAACAGCCCAATATATTAACAACACATTTGGTTTCCAAGAAATTTTGATACACTAATTAGGATGAACATTTGGTACGACTATGCTCTAATAACTAGTACTCCTCCGGATGAAAAAAATGTTCACTTATCCCTTTTTTTTGTTCAAAAAGAATATTCACTTACCAAATCAAGAAAAAATTAATCTTAATCTTCCAAAATTGTCCTTATTAAGTACTAAGTGATCAAATCCCAATACCTATTTAATTAGAGGTAGTTTAGTCAAATTATTTATTTTTGCTTAGGAGTTAGTATTTTATTAAGAGATGTGCAAATGGCTAAGTGGACATTTTTTTTTATCCGAATGGTTTCTTTGTACGAATTCACACGACTCTTTCCATATTGGAACTTGGAATTAATGTTTTCTACATGTTCAACAGTATTTTGTTTTTATACAATTTCATAGTTGTCAAGAATTCAAACTTTTATTAGACTAGGTAATTTGTCCAATTAAATTTATATATGAAGTATTATTTTCTAGCATCCGCATATTAAAATTATCTTATGTCTTTTTTTCTAGTCTTTGAATCCAAATAAATTAGATATCAAGTTTTAACCCATTTTATTAGTATTGACATTAATTTGTCTTGTATTTTTTCTCCGAGTTTTCACTGATTAGAACTTTTTATCTTGTGGAAATACTTGATTTTAAATAAGTTTATAAAGGTGAAATTATATTTCTTATCGTTTCTTAGAAAGCTCGTAAATCAAAAAAGATTTTCAAGAAATATTGATTTTTTTATGTGCATATTTTAAAGATTAAAAACATGAATTTACATTTGTACATTGAAAATATGCACGTATAAGTATGTGACTTGTTTTTTTTTTCCTTTTATTAGAGAAAAATAAATCTTTATGCATTTGAGGTTCTTTATTCAGTTTTGTTCCTTTGAGAATTAGAGCTTTCACAATTTTCTCCTTGTTTAAAGTGGCAAAGAGAACCAACAACAACAACACAAATTGAATTTTATGAAATCTGTTTTGTCACTTCTCCCTACATCAATACATAGACTAATTGAGAGCGTTCACAAATATCAAAATATTTTTCAAATTGAAAATATATGTTCTCAAAAATTCCGCCACTTTTCTATCCACTGCATATTACTCTAATTTAGGCATAACTTGAAACTCTCTTAAGAAGAGCAGAAAGACAAAAATTCATCCTGAGATATAATGTAAATCACATTACATGTAACTTCTATTTTATTCAAAAGCATCAGAAACACATATCTTCCTACAAAATTCACAAATATACATATTAGCAAAAAAAAAAAAAAAAAAAAAAAAATCGTAAAAGTAGTTGCTATGCTCACTAACTTATGTTTCTCAATCTACTTCTTTAAACTTGCAAGAGGTTACAGAAACATGCTAACTAAATAAACACAAAAATGAGATGTTAATAAATCTAATATATAAGCAATGAGGGAGGAGAAAAATTTTGAAACCTTAAAATACATAAATAGATATTAATAATTTAATAAATAAATAGTGAAACTATTGATAGGTTTTGGAGCAGTAAGATTACTGTACTTACACATAATTATAGAGCTGTCAAAACGGGCCAGCCCAGCCCAAGCCTCGGGGGCCAAAGAATTTGATGGGCTGGGGCGGGCCGGCCCTTCATTTGAATCGGCCTTAAAATGGCTAGCCCAACCAAGCTCTATAAGGCTGCGGGCTGGGGCGGGCCAGCCCTTCATTTTTTTCAATATTTTTTATAAGATTTTTTTTTTTTCAATTTGAATTCTAACATTTAAGTATACCAATTTGTTAACATTTCTAATATATGATTATATGGAAGTACATAATTCTACGACAACTTACAACATATTCAACACCTATACACATTGTCAAGCACATTTGAATTGAATCCGTTTGTGATAAAATTGTCTTAATTAACATCTCCATCTTCGTCTACAGCCGTATGCAAATTTAATTAGTTAAACATTATCAAATAACTACGTTTCAGAAACTAATCAGTAGTATTTAAATTCGCTTAATAATATTACCACTTTGAATTTGGTAAAGCTCAGCTACTAATTCGAGTAACAAATTTGACAAGTTCATGATAGATGCAATTTTTATACGTGGAGATTAGAAATTTTAGTATTAGGGTACATTTGGTGATTAAGAATTAGTAATAGGGATTTAACGCTAACTGAGAAAAGTATTGTACAATACTAAGACTAATTTGATAATCACCATTCCTACTTTTTACTTCTTTTTTGATTTTCTTTTAAATTTTAAGTTAAAATTAAATTTGCAATCATAAAT
Organism: Lycium ferocissimum; assembly: GCF_029784015.1. NCBI lineage: Eukaryota > Viridiplantae > Streptophyta > Magnoliopsida > Solanales > Solanaceae > Lycium > Lycium ferocissimum. Next base: position 15,697,218 of record NC_081350.1, read on the forward strand.
ACAACTTATATGCTTGGTGATTAGGATTTAACGCCAGTGAGTAAAGTATTGTGTAAAATTAAAACTTATTTGGTAATTACTTTTCCTCTTTTTTGCTTCTTTTTTCACAATATACTCTTAAATTTTTAATTTAATCTAAATAGATTTTTGGCTCGGTCAGGCCTCAAGGGCCAGCGAGCTAACTTGGGTTGGGCTTAAAAGCCAGTTTAAATGGGCTTAAATAATCTTAGCCCAACCCTACCCTTATAGAGGGCTAGGCTAGGCTGGCCTCAAGGGCCAAGCCCATTTTGACGGCTCTATGAATATTCTCGACATTTGATCAGTGTCTAAAGGATGTCATCGTAGCACATAGGTGCGACCGCTGAATTAAAAACAAGCCAACATGAATATATTCACATCATGCACTTACAAGAAAACAAAAGATTACCATTATTTCTAATGGAAGAAATATAAATGTTTATACGTAATAAGCATTAATCGAAAACAAAAAGACATGAAATCCACTTAAACATACAAAAGCCAGCTGAAGGATAAGGCTGTGTGAATATATACAGAGGAGTTCAAGGTTTAGTGCCTGAGTGGTGAAACCTTTTCAAATTCCACAATTAAGTAGAGTCTTCCCATTTTCTAGATTAATGGAAAGAATTCGATTTTTGCATTCAAGCTATGTACGTGGGCTTTAATTTCCTAGTTAATACTTTATGACTTTTTGAGCCTTTTTGTTTAATTGATGATTGGTAACTGTTGTGGCTTTATTTTCCTTTATTACTCCATTTCGTTAGAAGAGATATTGCTGGTTGTTAAATAGATTAAATGAGAGGAATATAAAGGAGAAATAGCAAAAAAAGGAGAAAAAAGATAAATAGGAATGATGGCCATAGAGAAGTGTCACATCACCTTATCTATGCCTAGCTTTATATTATATATAGATTATTCTACTTAACTTTGAAGTGGTTTTTTTCTATCAAACTAATCTTTTTAGCAATTACTTTGATAAAATTCGCTTCACTATATCACTAAAAGATTATATAAATCAAATTAATGTCTTAAACTCTATGCCAAATCAAATCCTCTTCTATAACATATGGGATGTAAGGAGTAATTGACGAGGAGATAGGTTTTATGGCCTATTAGGCGGAGGGAGGGGGATACGGGTTTGGCATATCTAGTAGTGTTAGTTCAAAATTTGTATTTATTTTAAAATTTTATTGAATATATACATATTATTAAGTTAGAACCCAATAATTTAAAAAAAAAAAAAAATTAAAATGTAGAACCCATTAGCTTCAAATTCTAACTCCATCCCTGCCTGTTACAAATATTATTTTAGTTATATGACCCTTTTCACTGGAAATCGATAAAAAGTAATACTCCACAAAAGATCAGTAAATAAAACATATGAAATCTTTGTAAAGTAATTTTCTTTAATTAAATTACAATTGATCGGAGATCATTTGCCGATACTTTTTTTTTGTTCCACCCAAAATATTGAGGAAGAAAAAGAAATGTAAAAACTTTAGAGCAAGAAAAATTGAACAACGATTTCTTAAAAATAAAATCTACAACTACAATAACCATTAGGTACTACTTTTCTCCAAAACAAACACAGATAATTTTTTTTTTTTTTTTTTTGGTTTCCCAAGTATTTGGTATTCATATTGGGGCTCGATTAAACTTTTTGATTCGAGTCGAAAAGTCCCACTTTGGGGATAAAGCACCCCCTAATAAATTAACGGGCCACTCCGCAGTCATTAGGGCTCGAACCTGAAACTTCTAATTAATCATTTATCACGTGTAACTAAGCCAATAAGGATCAAACTTAATTAAAAGTTCTGTTATACATACTATTATTACACATACTATTATACATACCTTTCAGAAATCATTTGCAGCAGAAAGCATAAATTTCTTTTGTGGTATTTGCCAGAATTTTCGAAAGAAGAATCTAAGAATATTGTGAGAAATTTTGATGGCGCCTGGAAATTGATATCAGTACTAAAAAGAATTAGACAGCATTTTACTAAAATTTATACTAATATCAAATTGAAAGACAACTAAGAAAAAAAATTATTTCTAGGAATTTTCTAATACAGAGCATCTTACCTGAAAGACAATCCTTGTACCATCTGAAAGCTGGCATTGAATTTTTTTTTCCCCTATTTAGCTACTCTATGATAAAATTTTGTCTTAGTGGAACTTAATTTGAGGAAGAATTAATAGTTGTAGTATATTTGGCCATAGTTTTCTTGCTGGCCTGTAACTTTTTTATTGGGATTGATTTATTTATCGATATATGGTCAGTAAGGTTACTTCTATGTTTTCTTTAGTAGGTCGTGGAAATGAGATTTTTAAGTATCCAAGTAGGTAATAATTTATTGTCTTGCTGTTTCTAATTTGAGCCACACAATCTGCTAACCGTTGCAAATCGTTTATAGCATGGTGCCTCTAAAATTTATCAAATTTTTCCTTTATTACTTTAATACTCATCTCTTTAATACTCATCTCTAAATATATAAACGACACGTGCTGCTGCAACTCTCATCCTCATCAGTGATTTCCCGGTGAAATTGAGGAAATCAGTCTACCTCTAACATATTATATGACCAAATCAGTCAGAAGGCAATCGTGTCACGTTTTTGCTCTGTATTATCCTTGTCCTGCTCCCTCATTCTGACTGTTGCTTTGGTCTTAACATGTCTTCTTTAATTTAATCTTAATTTTGGTTTTTCTTTCTTTGAAATCATCTTGATAAGAAAGATCTTTGTTTTCAGTACATTTTGGTTTATCACCTTCGTCTCCTTCATCTACATTAGTTATGACACATGCTGCTCTCTTTCCTCCAACTTTAACATGACAATGTTAAGATTCAGCTATTTTATAATGTTATATACTCGATGGAACTATATGACCATCAAAAATAGAAAACGGAAAAATCCATACATAATCAACTTTAACTGTAAGTGATGACAGTTTTGTAGTTCATGAAATCCTTATATAATAAACTTTCACTGCCGTTGATAAACATTTGTAAGTTCACACAAGGAAAAATCTTTTCCTAAACATTTCTACCTCAATCTGTAGCGCTTCATATGGAACCAAACCATAGTTTATCATAGTCCTAACCTTTTTATTGAAAGTGTCAACCTTTTTTTTGCTTTTGTTGGAGTATTTCGCTTGATTTTATCTGCTCTTCTCCATGGCGCAGGGTGTGAACTATGACGTATCATTGTCTTACTTGAAAATTTTCTGGAAGACTCATTGCTGAAATTGAGGAAAATGACAAGGTTGTTCTGAAAAATCTGCGACGAAAGTATACTTTTTTGTTCAACTGTTTCGTGCATGTTTACAATAGGCCTACTTTCCATGATAGTCATCAGTAGTGCAATGTTTGTAACAAATGACGTTTACTTTGTCCAACTGGTAATGCATCTGCAAAGATAAATAAATAAAGTATTAATTGAGTTATTGTAATAGCTTTTGGATGAGTTTCTTTTTCCCTCATACAATTTTTCGATGCACTTTTTGTTATTACTGGTGTGCCTGATGATTACTATGAGACTAATATCTTTATAATGTTCAAAAAGTTTTAGCTGGAGGACAATCTTTTTTAGGCATTCTGTTTGGTGGTAAAACTACAAACTGCACTTGTTAACTGTAAAGCATCTATTCAGGTTAGTATTCTGCAGTACGGAACAAAATTCTCTTAAGATTTGTGATGCTTAGTTTCACTTTCGTAGCAAAAACGCTTAGTTATGGAATTGTTAGCGAGTTTTCCTTAAAGCAGTAAGTTCTAGCTGGTGAAATTACTCCCCCTTTCCAATCGTTTACTACTGCTTTGGTTTATTGCATTAAGCATTTTGGTGCCATTACATACTTTGGTGTTGTGGTCTAAAATCTATGAACTGCTGGAAAAATTTCGACATCATCACTGCACAGGTAACCTATATTGAATTGGTTACTTTACTTGCAACATTTTCCTTCTGACGAAATTTGCACATTCAATTATTAAACAACTGATTTATCAGTTTCCCTGTAGATTTCTGAAAGAATGAGCATTGAATCTAACCATAAGCTAAATTACAGTTCCCTACACGGAACAACCATTGTATAACAAGCTATATTGCCATAGCAAAGACTTACACGTTAAACCGCTTGTTCAGCAATGGTTCTGCTGTCAAGAAAACTTTGGTTCATGCTGGCTCAACATTTCTTTTGCTTATTGAGCCAACTCCACTACTCCATGTCAGGGAGTAAACACAGGTAGCGCAAAAGAATTGGTGTGTTATTTGAAATAGTTCCTCTCATCCATGTAAATAAACATAGTTTTATATGCCTTTCAGAGTAATAATGTATGATCCTTGTACCATATTAGTCATCATTATAAGCTAGAAAGGAGGCTCCTTATTCTCCACTTCATCAATGAAAATATCCAAGAAGCTCAGATGATGAGGGTGTAGAAGAAGAATCCGAAAAGTCACAATATGAGGTACATGACGAAAATACGGAGGACAGTGGGCAGGTATTAATAGTTTTTGCAATTCTACAGTTTTTTTATTGGCTCGATGCTTGTGAGTACATCTAATAGGTCTAAGTTTGTGTTGACTAGCCAATTACGGGTTACAGTTCCCCCTTCTTGGATAGTGGTAAAACAACAGTGTTAGAGAATTGCTCTGTCTTCTACCTTGTGGAGATCAATCGAGACATGCTCAGCTCGATCAATACTTTCGCCACACTTATCTGCTGTTGGAAACTGAAATTTAAAATTCAAAGGACAAACAAGTTTCTCCGCTTCACTTTTGAGCAAAACATATTGTAACAACATTTACAGATTTACCTATAATCTATAATGTATAATAAACAATAACTTTATGCATGACATTAATAAAACAAGTTAACTTCGTTCATGTTGGGCCCGGGTTATCCTTACTAGTATACACATAAGTTGCCATCAGTTCTTAGATCACAAGGATTTCTAACAGCATGAAGGATTTGTTAGGGTTTGCCCTGAATTTTTTATCTTATTTGAATTTTACTTCAAAAAGAATTTCTGGTTAGAAAAAGTTTTCTTTGTGAAAAAAAACTATACCATACTTATCCCTTTTCTTGGAGGAGATGTTTTAGACTTTTACAAATAGAAGATCTTTCTTTTCATACAATAACACAATAGCATTCACAATGTAGTCGTTTAGAGAGTTTTGTTTAGGGGAAGATTTTTCTCTCAACAGTTTTTAAGCTTTTATATTAATTTTTCATATGTAGATCAATTGATCAAACCATATAATTAGAATATTATGCATTTTTTAGTATATTTTTCTTTGTGTCTGATTTATTATAATTCAAGGTTTGAAATTATTAGCTTCCACATGACGCGCTGTCATTTCGATCATAACAAGTGGTATTAGCGCGAATGGTTCGAGGTTCAAGGAAGTTACAAGGCAGGTTCAAATCAAGCTGCAAACCAATTTCACGATAATGAAAATTTATGTCCAAAAAAAAAAAAAAAAGATATCTGGAGTGCTACATGTGGATACCATTTTCAATCATATTTTCAACAATCCTGCTGCTGCATATTTTTAAAACAAAAGTAATTTTTAACTCAAGCTTACTTTAATGCATGAGCTTCAATTTTCAACTCATGCTTGCTTTTAATGTATGAGCTCATATTTTCAACCCTTACTTACTTTTAACGCTTGGGCCAATTATTAACCCATGTTCACTTTTAACGCATGGCTCCACTTTCAACCTGTGCTCACTTTTAACGCACAAGGCTCAAATTTTCAACCAAACCTATTTTTAACCATGACAAGCATGCAGCAGTGATGAAGATTATATAAAGGTGGAGAATCAAGATTATTTTGCCAGAAAATTCAGGCTAAGGGGAGATTTGTTAGATTTTGCCCTGAATTTCTTATCTTATTTGAATTTTACCATAATTGTGTTTTACTTCAAAAATGATTTATGGGTAGAAAAGGTTTTCTTTGTGAAAAAGGACTCTACCATATTTATCTCTTTTCTTGGAGGACAAGTTTTAGACTTTTATAAATAGAAGATCTTTCTTCTCATACAATAATAACACAATAGCATCCACAATATAGTCGTTTAGAGAGCTTTGTTTAGGGGAAATTTTTTCTCTCAACAGTTTTTAAGCTTTTATATTAGTTTTTCATATGTAGATCAATTAATCAAACCATATAATTAGAATATTATGCCTTTTTTAGTATATTTTTCTTTGTGTCTGATTTATTATCGTTCAAGATTTGCAATGATTAGCTTCCGCATGACGCCCTAATTATTTCGATCCCAACAGAATTCCCACTTGATAACAAGGACAAATTTATCTCATGATCATTGGCAAAAATGTGCCATGAAAAGGTAGGGGATGTAGCCTTTCGGTTACACGTTCATCTGAATCCATAACTTTCGACATGTAGTAGAGATATATGTAAAAATCTAACAATTATTATATCTGAACCCATAATTTTATCATTACAATGAATTTAATACTAAGATTCTTAAAAGTTAAACCTACTAAGTTTAAATCTTGGAAAGGTTCAAAAGTGGGCGCTGCAAAATTGAGCTGCAAGTGCACAACAAATTGGAGTATGTTGCAGTAAAACGAGTCAATTTAGCACGCAAAATATATTTTGACTGATAGACTATGTAATAGTACACGTAAATATTGTAAATATTCTCTTCCTTATGTATTGTAATCAGGTCCTATAATTTAGCCTAGTATCATTCTGATAGGAGATACCTACTTTGTATATAATGACTTTCATACATCAATACAGAACACGGATTGATTTCCTACATGGTATCAGACTAGGTTTCTCCCAAAAACTCTAGCATCCCAAATCCTAGCCGTCCACCTCTCTCTCCTAACCCTAGCCGTAGCCGCCACCCCCTTCCTCCTCCCTCTTCTCTCTCTAATGGCCGACAACAAAAATTTCCATTCTCGCTTTAACCGTCACGAATGTGAAATCTTTAATCCCAATCACTCTAGACATGGAAACCGGCCATTATCACGAACGGCGACACTATTCAAAGTTCTAGCCCGCGTCCACTCCGTACTTGAACACATCATACCACCAATCGACACCACCGAACTCACGCGTACAACGCAACAAAGGCGGCTAACCTTCCGCTCCGGAAACGGCTAGACGCGGTGGTCCTTCAATGGATATACGCCACCGTCTCCCATGATATTCTTACCTCTATTCTCGTGGCGGATGATGTTGCAGAGAAGGCTTGGAATCGAGTTGCTCAACTTTTCCAAGATAACAAGCACTCAAGGGTAGCGTACCTTGAAACTGAATTCACCACCACAGAAATGGCCGACTTCGGCTCGGTTATGGCCTATTATAATAGGCTCAAGTCTCTCGCGGATCGCTTGCCAACGTGGGGTCGCCGATTGTCCGACCAACGTCCGGGTCTTGCGCCTCTCGCCGGCGACGGGAGACATAGCGCACACTTTGTCACCACCATCCAACAAGGATGTATTGCCCTCTTTCTCCGGCCGCGCTCCGGACACCCAAGCTCGAAGACGCAAATGGCCAAGAACGTGCCCGCGATTCCAATCCCGCGGCTCTCTTCGTCGATAATGATACTCCCTCCCCGCCACCTGGCGGCAACAATAATTCAACTAACCGTCGTGATAATAATCAAAAGGTGAATTCTAACAGAACAAGGGAAAGGGTAACAATAACAACAACAACGCGGGGAACTCGGCCGCGGCGGCGGGCGGACAGTATTAATCGGCCGACGGCGACGGATAGCCACCGGCAGGGGGCTACTACTGGCCTGCCTGGCCGCCCCAGCAGTGGCCAATGCCCCCCTGCCCGTATCCGACGAGATGTTGGCAAGCCTGGCGTCCCACCACGGCCGCGGCCGGCCATAGCCGGCATTCTCGGGCGGGTCCACGACCTCGGCAGCCTATTCCATGCATGTTCCGACCACTGGTACACTCCGACGGACGTGGAGGCGGCCTACGCACACTCTGTCCATGCATCAACCGGATGATGGTACATGGACACCGTGAGCGACTTCCCACATGATCGCCAACTCGTGTACTCACGTCTTCTTTTAATTTGAGCAATATTCCGGAATCATTGTTGGTAATGGTAGCACTATTTCAATCCGAGGCTATGGTCATACATCCCTTCCCCACCTAATCCTCGATTACGTCTCCGAAATGTTCGCATGCTCCAAAACTTATCAAAAACCTTATTTCCGTACGTAAATTCACTAAGGACAATAATGTTTCGTTGAGTTTGATCCTCTTGGTTTTCTCTCAAGGATTTACCGACGGGAGCCGCCTAACGAGACGTGAGAGCACCGGGGAATCGTATCCTATCAATGCCGTAACGGGCCACTCCACCATCCACCTTCATTGCCGCATCACCTAGCTTCGGTGGCATTCCCGACTCGGCCATCCGGAAATGCTATTCTTAGTTCTCTTCGTAGTAATGCCTTAATTGAATGTAATAGGCCCGAACTTCTTTTTACACCTCTTTGTCCTTTGGGGAAACATGTTAAATTGCCATTTTACGATTCATTGTCATTTACTACTATGCCGTTTGACATCATTCATAGTGATTTATAGACATCTCCCGTTTCAAGTTCTAACGGGCACCGATATTATGTTTTCTTTTCGATGATTATAGTAATTTTCTTTGGACTTTTCCAATCTCTAACAAGTCCCAAGTCTATTCCACTTTTCTATCTTTTAAGGCATTAATACGGACTCAATTCGGAAAGAGACATTAAAAACATTCAACGTGATAATGGGCGGGAGTTCGCCAATGGACATTTTCAATCTTTTTGCGCCTCAAATGGTTTAAATTTCCGATTTTCTCGCCCCCATACCTCTCCTCAAAACGGCAAAGCGGAAAGAAAAATTAAATCCATTAACAACATAGTGCGCACTCTTCTTGTCCACTCCTCCGTCCCCCTCTTTTTGGCATCATACTCTCCAAATGGCCACATACCTCCTTAATGTACTTCCCACCAAAGTCCTCGGGTATAAATCACCGACGCAAGTTCTCTATCAACAAACCCCTCCTATTCTCATCTCCAAGCTTTTGGGTGTCTATGCTATCCACTTTTCCCATCTACAACTATTCATAAGTTACAAGCAAGATCCACCCCGTGTGTCTTTTGGGCTATCCGTTGAATCATAGAGAGATATAAATGTTATGATTTATCCACCAACAAGATCATCATCTCACGCCTAAGATGTCCTCTTTGAAGAAACTCAATTTCCTTCTCCAAATTGCACTCCCCAACCCTAACTTCTTATGACTTTTTCGGGACCATGGGATTTCTCTATATACCCCGCATTTTCTCGTCATGCCTTACTCCACCCGTCGTTCCCGGCCCCCCCCTCCCCCACCGGCCGCACCCGTGGCCACCGCCCAGCCAACCCCTTCCCCGTCGCTTCCACCCGTGACCGCCAGCCAGCCCCCTCCCACCCCCCCCCCGCCGGTCCAACCCTGGGGTCGCCGCCTGCCAGCCCCTACCCCCCACCGCCCCACCCGTAACCGCCAAAGAAATGCCCCACCCGCACGGTCACTAGAAGCCAACATGGGATTTAAAGCCCAAACAACCGTTCAACTTAAATACTTCCAAGACTTTCCATCTCGCCTATCCCACGAAATCCTCGTCGTCGCCGTCTAAATGACCACAATTAAAGTCGCTATGGTTGACGAATATAATGCTCTAATTAATAATAAGACGCGGGAGTTGGTTCCACGTCCCACCGATGTGAATCTTATTCGTTCTATGTGGATTTTTCGTCATAAAAAAAGAAATCTCGATGGTTCTTTTCGAGAGGCACAAAGCCCGTCTTGTCCGCGATGCGGTGTCTCAACAGTCGTGAGTTCGATCCGCGATGAGACTTTCAGTCCGGTTGTCAAACCGGCTACTATTCGCGCCGTCTTCGAGCATCGCACTTGCACATTCTTGGCCCATTCATCACTGACGTCAAGAATGCTTTCCTACACGGTAATCTTAACGAGATCGTTTATATGCATCACCCTATCATTGGGTTTAAGGATCCAAAGCATCCCCATCATGTCCGTCTCTTGAAGAAATCGTTGTACGGACTTAAGCAAGCTCCCGTGCACGGTTCCAACGCTTGCGTACTATGTCTCCACTATTGGTTTTTCACATAGTCGATCCGATCACTCTCTCTTTATTTATTGTCGAGGTTCTCGACATTACTTACATTCTCCGCTATATGTTGATGATATTATTCTCACATGTTTTCCTCGTACGCTCTTAAAATCCATCATGTCTCTCGCTAGCGCCGAATTTGCTATGAAGGATTGGGCCCTCTAAGCTATTTTACGGGTATCGTTACTCCGTACTTCACACTAAGCATGTTTCTCTCTCGAAAAAATTATGCAACAGATATTATAGCGCGCGGGCATGATCGCTCGTAAGGTTAAGTCGACACCGGCCGACACCAAAGCCAAACTTGGTGCCATGGCCGGCCTCTCGCGGCGATCCCACCCAATATCGTAAGTTGGGTCGGCGCGTCATAAAGACTCCACATTCACAAGCACCGTACATCTCCTACATGCGGGTCAACAAGTATGCCTTCACACGTACGATCCTAAGGTTGCACATACGCATGCTCTTAAACGCATAGTCCGATACATTCAAGGTACTATCGAGCTTGGTCTCCATCCGTACAAATCCTCATCATTTCTCGTCTTTCATGCGCGTACGCAGATTGGGGTGGTTGTCCGCATACTCGCCGATCCACATCCGGTTACCGTGTCTTCTTCGCGATAACCTCCTCTCATGGTCATCCAAACGGCAACCTACTATGTCTAAGTCGAGTGCCGAGGCCGAATACCGTGGCATCGCTAATGTCGTCTCCGAGTCCCGTCTGGCCGCGCAACCTTCTTCGGGAGCTCCGTTGTCCCATCCGGACAGCCTACATTGGTTTATCAGATAATGTTAGTGCCATATACCTATCAGTGTAATCCGTCAAAGACCAACGCACTAAACATATGGGAGACGGACATACATTTCGTACGCGAGAAAGTTCCCGCGCGGAGAAGTTCGTGTTCTTCACGTCCCGTCCCGTTACCGCATCGCGTATATATCTTCACTAAAGGTCTTCCGCGCGTGCTCTTTGATGATTTCGGGGACGCCTAAGCGACGACAACCTCCCGCTTCGACCGGGGGTGTGATAGACTATGTAATAAGACACGTAAATATTGTAAATATTCTCTTCCTTATGTATTATAATCAGGTCCTATAATTTAGCCTAGTATCATTCTGATAGGAGATACCTACTTTGTATATAATGACTTTCATACATCAATACAGAACACGGATTGATTTCCTACATTGACCTCTGTAACACTCTGCGAAAATCGTTGCTTACAGTTGAACCATAATTACATGATGGAAATAAAAAGCTACTTCTAAAATTCTGCACTATTATATATCCGTCAATCAATCTAGGTTTACGTTATAAAGATCTGGAAGAAGCCTGCTTGTGGAAGTACCATTTTCTTCATCTTTACTGGGGACCGACGAATCGCTCCAAGGTGCATTCATACTTTGCACTTGACTGTCCTGAGAGTAAGTCGAAACCTGTGTTTGACTGTCATGTGATAGTTTCTCAAAGGATTTAAATCTCATTTCGTCGTCTGATGTGCTGCGCTTGACTAGCGGTGCTTGCACCGGAAGCTTTCCTTCGAGCATACTCACGACCGAAGACATGGATGGCCTGAGAGTGGGAGAGGGATTTGTGCACAACAGAGCCAGATTTATCATCCGCATTGCCTCTTTTTTGGAGTAACTTGTACCGAGACGCAGATCCACTAGTTCTAAGAGATTTCCCTGTTCTTGTAGGACGTAAGCCTGCACGCCAAAGAGAAAACAATATTGACATCCATAGCAAGATAAAATTGGAGATGAAGGGAAAACAAATACAGTAAAACTAAGGGGTCATTTGGTTGCTGGTTAGAAAGGAAGTTTCTATACAACCAACATCACTAATACCATGTTTGGTAGCTTTTTAGTTGCTTTGTATAAAATTCAGGACACCAAGTATAGTGTTTGGTTACCAGTTTACAATCCCACATAACTAATACATTGTATGATTGATGAGAGAATTTATGTATTATTTATGCAGGGAAGAACATGGAATAACTAGTACATGAATGACTAAATCCTGCATAACTAATCTCTGCATTACTAATACCTGAATAATTCTAACCAGCAACCAAACGACCCCTTAAGTGCAAAGATGCACACATAAGCATGTGAACAGAAACTAATGAAAGAATTCTGATTCTAATATTTTCTTTGTCGTCCCATAGGAATGAAGAAACAGAGCTATCAAAGCACAAAACAATAACAAAAGGAAGCTTTTCTGGCTTATAAATCCAGCGTGCAATTAAACTAAACATGTACATGGTAACACATGATGTTGCAGCAAATTGTTAAAGATATTAGTATTTGGGAAGGACAGTTCTGTAAAAAAGCAGTTTACCCAGTCAAGAAGGTAAACAAATTCCTCCTTTGGCCTATAGTTTGTGTTGCTTTTCCCGCTGACAATCTCCAATGCAACCACTCCAAAGCTATAAACATCAGCTTTGTCTGTCAAGTAGCCTCTCATTGCATACTCAGGAGCCATATAACCTCTTCAAAAAAGAAAAGTGAGATACTTCAAAGTGACCATGTTAC